>NW_024881318.1:39003210-39373210 GCF_018691265.1 Tyto alba
GGCACTTTCTGAAGAGTTCGAGGGGTATGTCAGCCAGGATTGCAGCCAGTGGAAGAGGTCTGAGAAAGAAAAGATATGAATTTGACTCAGAGAGAGAGACAAAAAAAGGGTAATTTGCTGGTTAATTGTAATCTCAATTGTTGAGCAGTTCAAGAGGGTGAGCTGGAAACTGTTCTTATGTTAGTGATGCTGCAATAAGGCTAAAGGCTTTTGCAACTAGGTAAAATGATCCTCCAAAATCATCACATTTAGACATTCAGTGTTTTCTGGCATTGTTTCAAATTGTGTGTGCATGAATCCTTCAGAGTTGTCAGCAAAACTCCCAGATGTCTTAAAGTTTCCTTGAGGAGTCTTCACATTGATTTGAAGAGAAGACAGGGCAAGCATTGAAATGACTCTTTCTTTCCTTTTCCTTCTCTCACCTACGCAAGGTTTCCTCTCTGAAGCACTCAGTGTTTAAGCAAGTAGCATAGATGCGCCATGTCTGTTTAGAATCAGCTTAGGGACCATGCTAACACTTTACATTATCCTACAGCTAAGTCACACATTGTGGATTCAAACCATGGATGTTAAAGTTCATTGGCATTTTCCTTTGATCGGGCAAAAAAAAGACTGAAATTGATAAGAAAGAAAGAACCGGAGGTGAGTGAAGTAGACTGACTCACAATACATCTTTTCTCTATCATGAAGGCATATACAAGCAGGATAGATTTCTGAAAGTCAGGATCATATTTTCCCTTCATCATGTACAGAGAAACCTGAAGTTAATGAATTTGCCTATCCTGGTTTCAGCCTGCCCAGCTATTAGCTACATGGCTAACAGAAGGATGAATAAAACTGTAGAGTCTAGCTTTCTGTAGTGTTTTAGTGTAAACCCTTTGCTCCTGTTCCTTTTCCACCCCATCTTCAAGCCAGCAGTGGCAGCAGAGTCTTCCCCCCATGCTGGGGTGCCTGCAAGGAGTTGCTGCACAGAAAATCACACACATGAGTTTTGTTGTGACAAGCTGGAAATGGGTCTGTCTGTGCAGGTCTGTGTGCATGTGTCTGTGCAATTTAGTGCCTTTGTTGTGGTATAAAGCCTGGAAGGGAGAGGCAGAGTTGCTGGCAGAGCGATGTCAGGAGTGACGGGCACCCATAGCCCCACTGGACGAGCGACTGAGGGCCCAGGGGTGGGTGCCACAAAGAGGGTCCAGTGCACCCCATGCCCCCACGGCCAGACCCCTGCTCCGTGGAGGGGCAAGTGAGTGATTAGGAGGCACTCAGGCTTGTGCACCCACGCTCTTGCCGGCCTCAAAACGTGCACTCCAGAGGGAAGCTGAAGTCTCGTAGCTGAGTGTTAATTATGTCTGAGTGGATTCTAAAGAAAAGGAAAACCATATACTGTATCAGCAGAGAAATGGTTTCACTGTGAGGAAACTAATGATGCTTTTATCAGGAACAATATAAAGATTGCTTTTTTACTAGTGTGTGTCCCACAGGGTTTGGACTATGAGATATTTCTGTATCTGGCTTTAGGTTCCTCTGAGCTTTTACATAATCAAATCAATATAGCTATGATTCACCCTCTGGCAACAACTGCTCCTTGCAAGTTGCCGCTGCTTCTTTAGTGACTAAAGAGGAAATAAATAAATAAATAGAAAGAAACTTATTACAAATCCGTAAACATTGATTTGTTTGGTCTTAGATTTTACTTTTTTTAATTGCTAGGGAAAAAAAAAAGACTAAAAGGGAGGAGGAGGTGGGAGGATATATGAGCTTGTGGTCAATGGGGCAGACATGTGACTGCTAGTCTAATACTTTGTAAAAAAATAAAAGTGGATTGATAGGATTTCATGAACCAACATGAAGTATTGTCCAGACACAGACTGACGGGTAGATTGGGCAAGGAAGGGGCACAGGCTGCAAAAGCCAAGGCAGGCACAGTGCAGAGATGGGAAAATTTAATTTTGTACTAGCAGCCCTGTATTCTTTGGATCTGCATCTTGATTTACACGTTATTTAGTGGGAAGTTCCAAACCTGCGTTGCCCGTCTCCAATTTCCAGTCAAGCAAATGAAGACAAAAAAACAAACAAACAAATATTAGAATTTAAAACCAAAATAAAACAAAAAACAGCCCAGAAAAGATGCTTTATCAGCTGGGTTTCTTTCTATGCCTCCATCTCACCATTCATGAACTCACCCCCTTATCCCCAGCTAATTCCCTTCATTCCAGAAATTCTCTCTTTCCCTCTCCTCTGTCTTCTGGTGTCATATTGTTATTGTCACAAATATTTTCCCCCTTACAGTCACCAGTGCGGCACAGCACTCTGGCACAGTCATCACACACTAGTGGAAGTAACATCTCTTGGGATCATCTTGTCTTGTTTTTCCCTTGGCTGACATCTCTGTTGCACCAAAAGAAAATGAAAGACTGAAGAGACTGAACAAAAAGATCACTGCCTTTTACACAAAAGAAACCCCATCTTTTAAACAGATCTCATTTCATCCGTTCTTAAGGATGTGTGCTGTCAGGCACATCAGAGGAGGGTGTTCAAGGGGCCTGACACTGTTAGTGCAGGAAACTCCTCAGGGCCCTACCAGACCACTCGTTCAGCGTGGCAATCTCGGTCGTCGATGTGCCAACTAACCTCCCAGCACACTGTTAATCCTGTGCTAAATCCTGGCTAGTGATGCTCCCATCTGTGACAGGCAGGTCTGCTGATGTTTGTGAAGTGTCTTGGGATCTTTGGGCAGATGGTGTCACTGGCATTAGCTTTTGGGGTTTCCAATTGGCTTTAGACAAAAAAAGGAAAAGCACACCGTCTCCAACATCCTCCTCCTCTCCATTCCCATTCTGTTTGAATTTTCCTGTGTTTTCCCACTATTTATTTTTTTCAGAAGTAAATTATATCTCCTTTACTAAGACCTGGGAGAAGAATGTTATGTTTTCCAAATACAGATCATGGCAGAGGGAATACAGGGTGCTGTTCACATTACAGACTCATTCATTTCTAATGTAAACTTTGTTTTCTTCCACAGATCTAGCTGCAAGCTTAACACAGCTCCATGTGCTTCCAGAGATGGGTATTCCTCTGCCCTAGAAAGGCACTGTTGTAAGGGCACAGATACTCTGGGACAACCTGCAGCCCACATGCAATGAAACTGGCCAAGAAACTTCAAAAATCATTTACAAATCATTTCTTGAGACTTGGTACAAAAATTACTTAGTGAGTATATTTTTCCATGCATAGACACTGACCAGATTATGAAAATAGAATATTATTTATCAAATAATTTAAGTAAAAAACAGCTCTTCAGTCATTACTGTTCAACTAACAGTAATATATATCTTGTGCTAGAGAAATGGATAATCTGTAGCTGTAGATACTACATTAGATGCTGTATAAATTTTAAACCTTGTTTTTTTCCAGGTGTCTGATAATCGTGGTTACTGATCGTGGTTAAGTACCAACTTTGTTGTGAAACAAAGGTAAGAGTTTTTCTGCTTCCTGTTGTTGTACAGCTCCAGACACCACAGGACTTTGAATTCCTGGAAAAATAAAAACAACTTTAATCTCAGAAGTTGGGGACCCTTTAACTTCCCAGATCATGTAGAGATAGCAATAACACTCCTGTGTAAAGCCATATCTCCCCTGCACCCTGACAAAACCTTCTCAGCAAAAAAGCCCTGTTTTGGTGAAGTTATTAAGGATTTTATCCTGATCACCAATGGTACAGAACAAAGGGGTAACAAAATTGATGAGTTTTATTAGTTAGGTCTGGTTTTCCCTTTTATAACTTCTACCTTTATTTTAGCAATGTGGGCTTTCTTTTCCCAGCCCAGAGAAATCTAGTCCATGTACACATCAAAAGATTTGACCAAACACCAAAGTTACATGCCACATTATCTTGGTGTCTGTACTTCCAGGAATGAATGAGACACTATGGAGGCACATTCCCAGTTGGTGCAAATTGCCATCTCTGCACAGAAGCTGGTGGACCAGCGACAATATAACCAGTCTGCTCCTTAGCGCATGAGGGTTCAACTTCTTCCAACACAGGCACACACACACACAATCAGAAAATACACTTTAAAAATCTAATAATACTTACTTGAGGCTTTTAAACTCCTGAGGGGTAGATAGATACAAGGCAGTAAACCAGCAGAGGGAAAGAAAAACAGTTTAAAAAAAAGTAATAAAAAATCCTACAGGAAGGAAATGACACCCCCCTATTCACATGCTTCCCCTCCTCCCCCCTTTAAAGGGGAAAAAATTAAAAAGGGAGCTAATTGTTGTGCTTGCTGTGGTGGCTTGCCTGGAAATGAACCTATGAGTTGAAGGCATATGGTGCTTATGTTGGAATTGTTTTCTAAACAGACTTTTTGCCTTTGTGTCTTTTTCACCTCTTTTAAACATCTCGTGCCAAAAGCAGTAAAAACACTGCTGCATTAAACATAAATCAGGGCCCTATGCCTGAAAAGGACCTCTGTAGTTGGAGGGGGGTGATTGGACTAGGGATGAAAGGAGACCTACCACTGCATTGATCTGAGGTGATTGTGTGGAGCATATTCAACTAAGATGCTTCTAGCTAGTTATGACAATGTGGAACATTCAAGCAATTAATGCACACATGCTTCAAGTAGAAAGGCTGAACAAGGGGTTTAACTCGATGTGCATGTTGCTTCCACTAAATATATTCTAAAAGAACACACTTCAGTGTATTTGTTTTGATAGAGTATTTTACCTATCCAGAGTAAAAAAGAGCCTCTATTAATGGGCAAAAAAATATATTGCCTATTTGTAGAACAGTGTGAAACCATTTGTTAAATAATTTTACATAAAAGGAGCTACTCTGCAAGTTACCACAAATTCACTATAAATTTAGTGTGGGGACAAGCTGCACTGTGTCACGCCTGCAAACAATTTTCAGAAGCCCAAATTTGAGAATTTATTCCCCATGTTGCTAGTTTGCAACTCATTTGGTAAGATGTTAACTCTTCCATTCTAAAGGTATGGTTCTTACATATGTGATCTCTTCAGACCCCCAACTCATGAGGTGGATTTATTTGTTTCATACTTCCAACAGAAACTGTCATTGTAAATGAAGACTCTGCAGGAGATTATGCTAGCAGTTTATACACTTGCATATGTAGTGTATGATCAATTACACATACTAGTGGGTATGTATGACATTTGCACACAGAAAGCAATGAACAAATGTCTGGGGCTTTTATGCAGACTGTAGTTGGAAGTTAGCTTAAAGTGAAAGTGTTTGCCCTTATAGTCTCCAGATATTTTATGCATTTTAGTGAGTAAGGATATTAATCTGGGTATGCTAACTAAACTTCCCTGCATCTTCAGCCTTCTAAATTCCACTCATGATACCAATGAGGAACAATGCTTCCTTATCAAATCACCCTGTCAATGGATGGCTGAATTTCTACAGGGTGTCATATGGACTGAACACTGTTTCTAAAGTGCTTGGGAATTATTTCTGCTTTTGGTGAGCAGGAGAAACCCATCCATATGTTACACCTTAGGGAAGGGAGTCTGGGGAAGGTACTGATTCTGCAGTTGCATCCTACCCATCATTCATTTCTGTGGAAAACTGCTCAGGGACCTTTTCTGAGATTATGCTCAGTGATCTGTTGAGGCATATTTCCTGCTTTGAGGACAGACTATCACCTGCAGTACTGTCATCCCTAGCACTGCCAGTGTCCTCCTGTACAGGGCGAATGATTCCATCCTCCTCACCACCAGAGTGAATGCATGCCATGTGCATTTGTGGGTGTGCATACTCAGTCAGGTGAATGGAGGGAGGGTGTAGGAGACGTAGATTTCATGTGCAGGCATATGCAGAAAAAGCAACATGGCTACTCAGAAAGCAGCACTGTGTCAGAGCCAGAAAGAAATGGGGCTCTGGCGCTGGGCTCTTCGGCAGATCCTAGAACACCCATCACTCTTGGAAGCTCATAACCCGTCTCCTTCCACAAGGAACAAAGCCCAGGTGGAAACTCTGAGCTGAAATGTATAAAGTTTCCTTTCTTCAAAGTGCTTTTATTCTCTTGGCATAGGGACAAATTGTGCCTTGAGGGCCAGATCTGCAAGTGGATCCATATGGAGAAATCTTTATGTGTTGGGAACATCATTCAAGTCAACGGGACGCTGTGAGGGCACAGAAGCTTGCCAGGTCCAAGCTGCAATTTGAAAAGTGTTTTGTGTTCCTTCAAGGTAAAAGGCATACTATAAACCTAAGCAATAATTCTTTTAATAAGAAAACTATTGTGCTTGTTCTTTTAACAGCAAAATGCAAGAGAAGACCAAAACCTACATAGATTCTATACAACAGAAAATATTTATTTTTTTCCTACAAGTGGAAGGAATTTTATCTTGTGCTTTGAACTACAGGGAAAAAATAATCCAATGGATAGTTTA
Organism: Tyto alba; assembly: GCF_018691265.1. NCBI lineage: Eukaryota > Metazoa > Chordata > Aves > Strigiformes > Tytonidae > Tyto > Tyto alba. The sequence continues at coordinate 39,009,628 of NW_024881318.1, forward strand.
TCCATACCACAGGTATCAGAAAGAGTACAAATCCTAAGAGATCTAACCTAACTGTATAGTAAAATGAAGGCGTTCCAGGCAGCACAAGCCACGCTGTGTCTGTTCAGGGGACAAGATGACAAATTCTTTTCACAAAAAAAAACACCAAACCCTGTAAATTGTTACTGAGTGAACTTGAAAGTACATGTAGGGAGATCTGGTTATGGCATTTGAGAGCAATGTGGGACCATAAAGATGGTATTGTATATATTACCTTCTTGTTTCATATGTGCTGTTGTTGGCTGCAACCTGACCTGATGAAATGAGCATAAATCTGGGAATCAGAAACTTCTGTGATTTTACTCTCTATTCTATTTATTTGTTATATCACCTCGAGTAAGTGACTAAACCTATTTGACAGAGGTCTTATTTGTAGTTGCCTGCTTGATATGTTTAAAGAGTTTGCAGGGCAGCTGCATAAAGCTTAAAGTTGGAGGCTGAAGGCTGAATGCACTGCTCATCTTCACAGATCCATCAAGACTATCCTAACAGTATCCACTGCAAGGTTCAAGGCAGTTTCCTTGGCCTGTGATACAGACAATACAATCAGCATGCAAATTTTATCCCCCTTCAATTTCCTACTCAATGTAGTAAGATTAATCTAGACTTTACATCAACAATTTTTGTTGCTTCGGTCACAACTGCAATGTAAGAGAGGGATTCTTGACTTCTCTCTTCACTCAGGCATCACAGGGACCTTCCATCTAGTGAGAAGATAAGAAGGTTACTATTAATCCAATAAAGGTTAAATGTTGTTTTGTTAGATGTCTATTTCCAACAGTAGTCCATGCTTTCCTTTGCAATCCCACATTTCCCTGTGAAATGCCTGCTCCCATTACATGTGTACTGCAAAACACATGCTGGCTGTTGACTTCTGTGAAAGCAGGACTGGGCCTAAGAGAGTTGCCTAACTTACTTTGCTAGATATTGTAAGATCATCCCTCAGTGGAACAGAGAGGCACCAGATGGGTGGTAGTGGTTTGGAGGGAATGTGTACCCCACAGTCAGGTTTTTTTTCTGTTGCCTGCTCTTGACCTTTCAAGAAGTATGTTAAAATGACTACAATCCAAGAAGGCATATTGTATATAAAATGAATGACAGCTCCTAGCGCCACCAAGAAAATCAAACCCTTTGTTTATTTAAGATTTTAAAAAATACATCTGGGAGTAGAAGTCACAGAGTTATAAATGAGTTCCCTGACCACCACCAAAAAAAATAATTATAATAAAAATAATGGTACCATATTCCCTGATAAACCTGTGCCAGAAAAGCTCTTGGGGATCAAGTTTTTGTCAGTCCCCAGCTTTTACCAATTTAAATTCTTGGCAGCATATTAAAAAAAATATGTAGAAGGTATTTGAGGCTGCAGTCCCTCAGGTACTAAATCTAGTGTTTCCTGGCACTAGATGAATGTTACTGGAGTTAAAAACTAGCACCATAGCACCAGATCTCCATAGCTGTTCATATTTATACTTAACAGACAAATATGTCATGCTTTCAATATCCCTTTACACTGCCATTTTTTTCTCACATTTTTTTCTCTGGTAAAAACAAAGGTGAGAAAGTTCCATGCAGTGGCTGACATCAGACTATTTTTCTTTGTTTTTACAAATTTCTAGGATGCACCTTTTCCACCCTGAGACTGTTGCTTTACACTGCTTTTTAATTACCTACTTGGTAACAAAAAAGGAGGAAAAGCACATTACCAGTTAGGTATACACAGGTCTTCAACACAATACAGTAAGTTTTTTACTCCACATAGGTGAAAAAAGGAGGTTTCTCAGGCTCTTGTCCTGAGTATTCAGTCCAGTCTACACTGGTTTCCGTCATGTTACAGACTAAGGTTGCATTGCAGCACAGTTAATCAGCTATGTACCTCCTAATGCCAGATATCAAGCAGAGTTTAGTCTCCAGCCACACCTTTCCATTTTGTGCTTTCCCCAAGCCATTCTCTGTCACCTAAGACTAGGAATTTTTAGTCTAAATTCAGAGGGTCTCTTGATGCTGAGGCCTCCCTATGCAGAAGAGAACAAGGATGTCCATTCCCTCTGCTCTGCAGGGTCGTAACTGAGACTACACTCACACCTGAAGATGGTTTTGAAGACTAAGTAGATGGTCTGACCTTGCAACATGGAAGTGAATCCTAGTATTACAGCTGACTTCAGGGCAGGTCCATAGTGCCTTCTCTGAAGATTGTCTTCCTTCTTTTTTCCAAACTTAGGTCTCTACCTTAGTACAACAAGCACCTGCCATAGACAGTCTTTTGTACTGCCTGATCAGATTACACTATTCATTCTTTTTACACTTCTTTATAGAAGCCACTCTTCTTAATTGCTTTTTTTCCATACATTTCTGAATCTTCACAGACTTAAAGACAGAATTGCTTCCAGTATAAATCCAGCCTCCTCAGCAAGTGGAGGATTCAGTTCCCAATATTCAGTCACTGCTTTCACCTTCTGACCTGTACTCTTAAAATGGAACCACCACAACTGGCCAAAAAATTGACTTAAAATGCCTGGATATTGGTGAAACCAGCTATTCCACATATTCATGCTGTGCCTGCAAAACTAATAATTCAGGTCCATTGACTTTACTAACAAAAAATAATCGAATCACCAAGCGCAGCGAGCAGATAAAATATCTGAAGTCACTTCTACATTAAAGGTATTAAGTCAACAGATGTTATTCTTGTTTCCATTCTTGCACACTCATCTCTTTTTCAAACCCATGGAACTACACAGAATATAAATCTAGACAGTGAGTGACCCAGATAATGTGTAAGCTCCCTTCTTTAAAAAAGCAGCTCTCTCTATTGCTTGCATTCCCAGTACTCAGTAAGTGCCTTGATCTGCTGAATCCTCTAAAGGGGAAGAAAACAGAAACACAGGTTTCTGAAGGTTTACACCTTTTCCCTCAAAAGGGTAGTTATCTCCAGAAATGTACCTTTGGAACCACACAGAGTTTTTTTCTCTGGCTCTGAAGGCAGAGTTTGGTCATTTGCAATCTGTTGTGTCCTGTCCTTTTTGCTGCCTACCTTGAGATCTGCCCTTGCAATATGAAAAGGAGAGAGAAGAGACATGTGTGAATCTGGCCCAGGAGGGAATAAGGAGGGGAGAAAGTTTGGATAGAACTAGATGGATATGTATTTTCTATATGATATTCAGCTTTGTATTGATTTCACCCATTTGGTGGACTAAACATGAACCTAATAAAGAGATCCTGCTTAAGCCTTGTGCTTCCCCAGTAATTGACTCTCACATATTGATTAAGATGTTGATGTGTTCCAGTATTTCTCAGTGGTAATGCAGCTGAGAATGGGCCTTCTCTCCCTGCGTTCTCAGCACTCTCTGTACTGCTGTCACCACACTCCCTTTAATGGATAAAGCTGTCATCCTAAAGCTAGAATGTCTTGCAGGCACAAAGATGAAATTAACTGTTCAATAATTTATGGGACATGGAAAAAACTTTACCCAACAACTTCAATTGATTGCTGTAAGTGTTTTGACTGCACTTGCCTGCTTTGCATAAAGTCAGCTACTTTGGAGTGCCTGATTTCCATCTACAGTAGTATCTTGGCCCTCCACAACACAAGATTTTTAAGAACTTTGGTTTGTTTCAAGGGATTTTCCTGTTTTGTGCAGACCTGACGTTTTTTTCACTTCTCTACAGATACATGAGAAAATCAAGATCTCCAGTGAAATACAGTTGGTGAAATTAATTAGCAGAGATTAAACTCAAGTGATTTAGATTTTTCTGAGGCTGTCCAGTTTTCCAAATCAGATACCACAAAAACAGGCAATCAGTGGACTATGTCATCTGTGGGCTTGATCATAGGCAGGGAAACCTTTTACCATTTCAGATCAGTTCAAGCTAATAATTATTGAAACATCTTGTCATTTCAGAAACCCTGAAGTGATCCAGTGGACACAGTCCAGCTCCTGGTGATGTGAGTTCATATCACAAAAGCAGACTACAACAGTTTTAGCAAGAAGGACTATGCAGCAAATTATGTTTCATCTCAGAACAGTAGATGTTGTCATTTTGCTGTGGAAACTGACAGTGTATCACACATTAATCAGTGGCAACAACTTAATTCTCTAGGAATTCCAGTCCGGCACCTTTCATTATTGCCAGAGTCTTTAAAAACAAAGTGCTGTTCCCCATCTGGCTGACTGTTTGTAAAATGACTTTTTTGTTTTGTTTTGTTTTGTAGTTGACATCTCTTATTACAGTTTCTTCTTGTTAGGAAATCTGGTTCTCATGAAACATAACACATGTAATGGTTGGTTAAAGCCAGGCACAACAGAAAAAAAGGGTGGTGGACACCCTTCTGAGAAAATTTTTCTAAAGTATTTCCATTCTGCCCTACAGTATCTCTTTATGTATTCACAGTGACCTATGATGTTTCCATGGTGCATTATAAGTCCACCATTAGGAAAACATGTTTTATTTTTGAGGGGAAAGGTTAAGAAATCCTTTATGAAACATGATAACCAGTCTGAAGGATTCTAGTCCATTAGGTCCTTAAGAAAGCAAGCTGAGTCTGCCATCTTCTAAAGGTGGAAAAGAGTATATGGTATCAGGGAATGATAAGCAAATACTTACCCACATCAGCTCAATTTTGGGCTGTCAGAGCAAGGTTGAATTTTCCTGTTTCATATCCAGGTGATTCAAACATTCTTAACTAACCAAGGTGTAATGACATTGATCTCCTTATTTATCACAAGTGTAGTTTTCCAGTGAAACTTTACGATCAGCTAGATTGTGCTCAACTTACCATAATGACTGTAGAAGCAGTTGTGTCTGTAGCATTAATTTGTTCTGGTAAGATTAGACATTAGCATATCAAAGCCCAACACTTCTAATGGGTATTAGACCTCAAGAAGTAGGAAAATGTCTTTAAGATGTTGCAAGTTCTTGACTTGCTGCTCTCACAAAGGAGCAGCTGGCCACAACCTGCAGTGAAGTGACATTTTGGAAGATCTAAGAACATTTAGGCTTGCTATAGAAAAATAAAACCCCATTTTTAGATTGTTTTATTGGTCAGCATCCAAAGAGTTAACATATGGTTACCTAGGGCCACATCTAGACGAGTGTACATAGTACATGCAATATGAAGAGGAAATCAAAACAGAATGAAGCAAATAATGAAACCATATCCAGTCATGTTTATTTGTTTTTCTCGTTTCAAGGTGTTAATCCTGTGTTACTGAGATCATTCCCAGAATATTTCCCAGATGGAGACACAAATGCACCAGCATTTCCTGCCTCTACGTACTATACTTCCATTTGTTCTCCTTTGAGAAGCTCTTTCTAAACAGTCCCTCCAAGTGGGAGGATGTGTTGATTTCCAGTTTATTGTAGTGCTTGGTAGTTCAGCACCAACCATCAAAATTTTCAGTAGTCTCTGCTGTTTGCTGCAGAGCCTGTTCAAAGTCCAGGCCTCTGGAAGGATCCCCAGGAGGACTACAGCTGGGCCTGTTTGGATATCAAAGTCCAAATTAAAAATTTATGCCAGTGTTTGAAAAATATCTGATCAAAATCTTTGTATGGATTAAATCTCCTTTGCCATGCAAGCTTATCCAACTGGGGCTGGAGGATTTATTTTTAAAGTGAAGAAAGGACCAAATAGCTTCATAAGCTGATTCAGGTCAGATGTTTGTTAGCTAAATTATCACTGGTAATGAAACCTTCTAGACCTCACAGGGAGGCTTTTCTCTTGCTCTCTCATTCTTCCTTTTCCTCCCTCCCTCCCTCCCTCCCTCCCTCCCTCCCTCCCTCCCTCCCTCCCTCCCTCCCTCCCTCCCTCCCTCCCTCCCTCCCTCCCTCCCTCCCTCCCTCCCTCCCTCCCTTCCTCCTTTCCCTCCTTCTTTCCCTCCTTCTTTCCCTCCTTCTTTCCCTTTTGGCTTTCCTCCCTTCCATTTCTTTCACTTTTCTATTGTAAGTCAGAACTTGCAGCAGATAAATTGCCCAGTATGTAGCATATAAGGACACCCATTCACACTGAGGTAGAAAACTCCCGTATGTGTGAGCACTAAAGTTCAAATTGGGGCATCAACAACACAGCAGTAACAATATGCTGCTGGAATAATTTCTTGAGTCCTGCACTTTACAGCTGAACTGAAAGTAGACATGGAGCTTGCTCAGCCACCCTTTTGTAATGACTCCTCTGTGGAGGGCTACAGGATGAGGTTGAGCTAACAGGGACAACTGAGAAATCTAAAGTGGCTGTGCTTTTAGTTGATAAATAACTTGCTTACATCTTCCTGCAATATACTTTTTAAAGCCACTCACATATCTACTGACTGTTTTTTTGCTAAAAGACTATAGGTTAAGCAGTGGAGACTTGTGTGCCTGTCAGACCTTACTCTGATTCTTTCCTGCAGGAAGCAGAGCTCTGAAATAGCTAATTATTTTACAGGCATGCAGGTAAATAATAAAATGTCTAAGTTACCCCAGTTAGATCCTCATGCCAATACTGGATCAACAGAGTTAGTCTGGTTTGCTGCTTTTCTTTAGAAGAAATCCCTGAAGTTTGTGGAGAGCAGCCATCCTTCACTCCAAAAGCTCGTAAGATCATAGAATTCCCCAGACTTGGAGATACTCCATAAGAAGTCTTTGTACTCTTTGCATGAATGACTTTTGATTGTTTTGAATGTACCTCCCACTAAGGCCATTTGCCACTCCCTATTTCTTATGGTGAAAAAAAGAGAGCAATGGATTCCTATCCTCCTTCTCTGTGTCACCATGATTTTACAGATAAGGGAAGGAAGGGATTCAAATCTGCCTGGGAATGGTATTTGCTGGCCATGTGTGGGACTCAGACTAGACAAGCAGATACATCTGCCCTGCAGCTATGTCTAGAAAAGCTTAGCACTCTGTCTCACAGAGTGAGCACAGCATCCAGCCCAAGAAGACTGTAGCCCCTTACATGTCCTCTTTGCCAAGCCTATGGAGACTTTGCTGTTCCTTAGGGCAGGCCTGGCTAACTCCTGCTGGGTGTAGGTGGGAAAGCAAGAAGGTACTTCCACCTTACAGTGGGTCTGTAGGGCTTTCTGGCCACCAGCGAGAGGGTCTTGGGTCATTTCACTCAGGGCAGTGGAAGATACCACAGAGAGGAGGAAGTGCCACCAGAAGCCTATGCCAAGGAGCAGCAGTGAGTCCCAGTTTGAGACCCTTCAACAGGAGTGTCATTCACAAGGGTACAAAGGTATCTCCTACCTGAGTCCTTATCAGGGGGGACCAGAGAGCAGGAGAGCTACCACCCACTCGCTCCTGTGACCATGTGCACCTTTACAAATGATGCCTGGAGTACATCAGCAAACAAGAGCATCCAGGCAGCTCCCTGTACAGCACACATGTGCACAACTGTGCATGTGGTCCAATCTCACCCAGAGTACTTCAACACCAGTGGCAGGTGAACTCCAACATGCTCTGGTGGTGACCTACCAGCAGAAGAAGAGAAGAGAAAAATAAGTAGTGGGCCCATGATCTGGTAAGAAGCAAGAGGTTTTCAGTCAGCCTTGTGGCTTCTGGAGAGGTTTTTCAATTGTTTTAATTTTTCACGCAGGGCAGGACGTGCTGTGCGTCTCCTCTTCCAGACCATGCTCTCTAACTAGTACATGGGCAGAGAACCAGCGCCCAGAGCGGTGGCCCAAACCTGTGTGGCAGGGAAGGTTCACAGCCCTCAGTTTTGTTTATGCTGCTTCTGCAGACACGGGAAGATGCTGTTGGGGGAAATTCTCTTTGTTTTTCTTGTGTCTCTGAGGTCCAGACCAGAACAAAGACAGTGTTTATGTTCCCTGTCTTTCCCTGAGTAATCCACCCCAGGCCGTAGCCCCGGCAGGGCCTCTGGGTGCACTGCGTCTGGGTGGACTCGGAGGGTTTCCAGCTGGCCCACGCAGGCCAGGGTGGTCTGCCCCTCCGCATCTGCCAGCAGGCCTGCCCCCAGTCTGAGCCAGCCCCTGTAACGAGAGGCAGGGGGGTGGGAAACCATCTCTCCGCTCCCTTGTGAGCCTGTGCCGGATTGAAGGTGGCCAAATAAACAGGAGGTGGGAGTTTTCTTTGTGCACTGCAACTCCACTTTGGCTTACTTTAGCCACCTCCCAGTGAGAAGGGATGGGCTGCTTTTAAATGTTTTCTCTTGCTTTTTTTGGTCTCCCTGTAGGGCAGGCAGTCTCAAGAGAGCTGTTAAGTGTGGGCTGGCTTTCAGGGCTTTCTCCTAGCTAGCAGCCTTTCTGTGAATCCAATTCACCTTGCTTTCACTTGACAATGTGAAAAGGTTTCTTCACATGACAATAATAGAGTATTTTTGCACTTTATAACATGTGTCTCCTCTCCAGACTCCAAACCCTTGGGGAAAGTCTTTATTCCTATCATTTGTCTCCTTTCCCCTCCCCACCTTTCCACACAGCACTCAGGGGACCCACGCCTGGTACATGTCCTACTCTTTGAGTAAGTTGTTACTTTCTATAGGGAGAGACAGCAGTTCAAGGACACAAATCTAGTTGGACTGTTGCATAAAGAATTTATATTGATATATAAGAACACAGAGAAAGGCAGAAGACAAAGATGTTAGAGAGGTGGGGTAGGAAAGACTGGCTACCTGATGCACCCATGTTCATCTTGTATTTGGTTGTACAAGTAGTTGTCCATTCTGCCTGGTGGAACATTTACTGAAGCAATCATTATTCTGAGAAGGGAATCATCCAGTCTAACACTCTATCATAGTTGATTGGTAAAAAGTATATAAAAAAAATGTTTTCTTTTCCAAATGGGCACTGGAGGTGGTTTTACTGCAGCAGAGAAGGGAAAACTGGTCCAGAGGAGCCTGCAGGCACCAACAAGAGGTACAGATGTCATGAAATCCCTGTAACCACCCCTTTTTTAGGCTGGTCACTTGTGACATTGTTGGGACACCTGGACCAGGGAGGCAGTGTCGTTTCCACAGGAGTGTGGCTCAGCAGGAAGATGCTGGTGTGACCACCATGGACAAGGCCAGTGTGGCTCTCTGTGTGTTCCTCTAAGTGGGATGGTGGGTCTCTACATTTCAGAGACTTCTTCTTGTGATCAAAATAATTGCTGAAGCCCTGCAGTAGAAGTGAGGTAAAAATGTGGGTCTGGCCTACATCCCCAGCAGAGCCAAGCACTCTTGATGAACCCAGAGGTGAACACAGCCACCTGCTACCTTCTCTGACTTTTCTATACACTTCCATGGGTACTGCAGTCTTCCTCATTATCCCTTCTTGCCCAAACCTAGTGAGAAGACAGCTCTGAAACTCCTGTTGTTGCCTCAGGTTGTTTACCGTTAGTGCTACAGCTTTGGTGTAGAACTGAATTACTTCTCCTCATCTTCTATGGCCTTGCAGTCTGCCACAGATGGAAAGGGAGGGTCACAAGCTAAGTCTTTATATGTCCTAACCGAATGGGAGTGGATGGGAAGGGGGAACAAACTCTTTCTCAGCTACCCAAGTAGCTTAAAAGAGATGCACAGTTAAAGGGCAGCTGGCTAAAGATGAGCACTGGCCAGAATGAGCTCTAGAGGGTAGAATAAGAACACAGAATATTGGTTACTGAAATAGTTTATGGTAATGAATGTGTAAAAAAGTTCTTTGAATTTTCACTGTGAGGAAGCTCTGTCCTTTCTGGATTTCTCCAAGATAGATCTTCTCACCTTTCAGCATGTCCCAGGGTTATGGGATGCAGAAGACTTTTGACTATAAGACTTGTGATAACTTCAAAGGTCTTTATTACTCCTTGTGATCTCCTGAGACCACTCAAAATTTTGACTTCTTTTTGTTTAACTTTGTGTTATTTTTCAAAAAACCTAAGGAAGATAAGTCATCTTCCACTTAAAATACCAAAGGAAGCCTGTCTTTTTTCCCCACTTCACTGTCTCTATGTGCATGGAAGCCAGACGGGGTTGCATCAGTAGTCAAAGGTCCTAAATTAAACAATTGATCAGAAACACACTGGGACATCCATGTGTTGCAACCTCCCCCAACTTACCACTTCAGGGCTGTCTCATGCTTCTTGAGGGAGACAACTACAGCCCAGGAGATGTCTTGAGAAGGAGAGTAAGGCAATCCTTTCTCAAATTCCTCAGCTTTCTCAGGTTTCCCAGCTTTTTGGGAAAGTAGAGAATACTGGTCCTAAAATAGAGGTACACCATAGAGGGATTAATGTTTTCTTATGAGAGAGGATGCATAATAATTTTTAGTGTGTAGTCTCTCTGAATGACTTGTTTTGAGATGCAGAAAACAAAGGAAATAATTTTAAAAAGAAAGAAAGTGTATGTAAGAGAGTAGACTGTGGGAGTGCCCTAGACAACTCACTATAGATCACAGCGGAAAGATAATTTCGGCAAATGTAGAGATAGGACCAGGAGTTGCAGCCTTTTCTTTCCCCCTATCCTTCTCACAGCTGGCTGCTCTCCACCGACCCAGCAGTTATAGCCTCTCTTACTCTGTGGAAACAGTGGCAACCTTTTCTGGCATGGCAGTACAGCAGGCAGGAGCTGCTTGAGCCGTCACTCCTCACCACTTCTGCCTAAACTGAGTTTATTTGAAGGAGTTGGATGGAAGAATCTGCCAGTTGATTCTTGGTATGGCTTATTGTTACTTCCTGGGAAAACTAGAGGGACATTGCAGACAAAAACGGTCAATATTTTCATAGCGGCACACATCACAGGAGGCAGGAACTGTGTACCAGAACTCAGTGTACATTATTACCTTTCACAATTGTTCTACACCAGATGATTGTGTCTGTTACTGCTCATGTAGAGAATCTGCAAACATATGTAATCCGAGGTTCAACAAGCTGATAGGCTTGGCAGATACATGCACATTCTCGCCCATGAATCTTAGCTCAGCTCTCAAGTATGATCGCAGTGGTTCAGCACAGGCCAGATTCTGATCTCATTTACACCCTTGCCAATGCAGGTGCCAAACTGTGAGCCTAAAAGCTGTCCAGCTGTGGACTGAGCTGGAGTTTCACTGATGTCCAGCATGAGAAAGAGTTGAATCCAAAATGTGTTTCCTACAGTGGACTGTGCATAATGAACCAGAATAACTGAACAATTGTGAACCAAAGCACAGGTACAAGTCTGGACTGTTTTGAGATGTGGGATACATGTAGTAAATTTGTAACTATTCTTTATCCTGTGGCTGTGTGTTTTTTGTTTTTTTTTTTTTTTTTTTTTTTTGCTTTGTTTTTTTTGTTTTTTTTTTTTTAATAAATCCACAATATCCATAGTAAAGTTTTCCCAGGTCTGATAGCTGATAGTAGGTGGGATGCTCTTTTCAACGTTTGCTTGTGAAACAGCTGATCTGTAGATGTAGAATACACAGGCACATCACCAGAGGTGGTAAATCAGAGGATATACAAGCCTCCCTCTTCCATCGTAAGGGAAAGTTTCTGTTGATGCAACATGCACAAAGGTGCCCAATACTTACATTAGACTCTTTTAGGTCCTCAGGGTGTTAAATATTCCAGTTTAGACTCAACTGTACCTTAACAAAGTAGGTCAAAGTGGCTTAAGATATTGACATATTACACAGCTATTGGTATCGTACACAATCTTCTGATTTGGCCCCTTCAGTCTGGACTGAGATTGAAGATCTGCACAAGAGCTGTTTGTGTGTAGATTCAGGAGCTGCAGTATTGTAGTAAATTGAAGAAAGGGCTGGAGAAGAGCAAATGGAGAATGAAATGAATGGGTGAAGGGTGGAGAAAAGCTTAAAAGCAAGATGAAGAGGAGGAATAAAAAGATTCCCCAGGGTCAGACAGAATCTGATAAACTTTGACAAAAGTCTCAATGTACTTTGAAGTGTTTTCTAAACCTCCTAACCTTGTAACATTTTCACATCAATAGTCTAGAGGTAAAGTGATTTATGAATATACATGCTTATACAGTTCTCTCTGAGCGTCTTGATAAGATAAATATATCACCCAGCAGGAGGCTACACTGCACACTAGTCTTCTTCCTCAGAGACAAATTCAGTGTTGTGGGCCCCTGCTATCCTTTTCTGACATACACAGGGTGTGCAGTTTAGTTCTTCATTAAAAAACGTCCCATTGAGATGTTTAAACACAGATCTCCCTGTAAGGGTGAATACATTGAATTGCCCTCCATGCAGTTCTCCATTTAATTGGTATAAAGCAGCTTCCCCTTGGCTACTTCCTCCCTTGAAATTATGTAAGTAGCCTCACTAGAAGGGCATAGGTAAATATTTTACATTGCTCACCATGGATTAGGAGCACAGCTCCCATTAACCAGAGCTGGAATCACACAGCCGATTTTCCCTTCACACTGTGCTAGAAACATACCCTACAGGACGCAGAGACTGGGCTCCCAAGTGCCACCTTATGAAGAAGGTGCAGAACACTTTCATTTAATACTGTATGTGTTTCCATTAGTAGAGTCAATTGCTCTCCGTCCTCAATTTTAAGACTCCCTGTTTCTCTCTATTACAGTTCTGTTTCCAAACACCCACCAATCCTCCCTAGTCCTTCCATCTGAGCCTGCAAAGTTTTGATGATATAACACCACAGCATCTTGGCTTTCATTTGGATTAAACTTTGTGTTCGCAATTACAGATGTGCTGAACACTGAGCACTTCTATTTCTTGTGGGCTTACTGCTGCTTAAGAAAGCTCATGTGTCCAGTGTATTGTCAGTTTGGGGTGGCAATTGAAGGGGTGCCAGTAGAGCACAGGCCTGAGAATCCCGAAATCTGCAAAGCACATGTGAAAAAAGCTTGTGGCTGCTACTTTGATTTGGAGCACCACAACTGTCCACACTGGCACAGCTCCTACAGAGTGGAAAATTTATGTATCTGTGTAAATACTAAGCAAAACCCAGAATACATTCATCACATATGTAAAAATAGAGCTGTGATTAATATACCATACACTGTGGTCTGTTACTACTTTAGGAAGTAGTGCTTCTGCTACCTGCATGGATATGATGTTTCACTTGCCAGGTATTGACTTTCCTCATTTACAACTGCGTTGCTTGATGCTACCACACTTTGTCTTTACTAAATAGCTAACCCTTCCTGCCTAGGAAATTTACAAAAGAAAATGACTTGTTCCAAGTAGTCTGTGCAGGTGAGGTTATGTTGTGGTAGCCAGTAACAAATGAGAATTTCCACTTATGAAAAAATCTGAAATATTTCTTAAAATTCTAATTCAAAATTTTAACTTTCAGGAAATTAAAATTTAATTTTATGTAATATTTTAAAAATAAAACATATTAATAGAAGTATTACAGAGATGTACAGAAATGTAAAATTCCACAATGACTTAAATAAACTAAGTGCTTTGATGTAAATTTCAGTTCGATTAGAGATAGTAGATTACTGTTTGTATGAATGTATTAAGTGAAACCAAAATAATCAAAACGACAGAAAACATCAGAAGAATATTTTTACTTGATCAGCATGATGTATATCAACTTTATCAAACAGCATCAGCGAGTAAAATTGTTCATTTTACCTTTTTTCTTTCTCAAAATTTCACTGAATTAAACCTGTTCTTCAAAAGTGTTTTGATTTTTTGTTTTTTTTTAACCACATTCCTTAACAAAAGTGTTTATTAATTATTTTCACCAGCTTCATCTAGAACACAGCTGCTGTGAAATTCAGTATATATGACCCACCTTCAACATGAAAATCTTTGCTATCTCCTTGTTGATCCTGTCTTTTGTTTTGAGTTCTTTCCTAATAAGTAATGAAAATGTTACAGCCTTACAGCTTGTTTTGTGGTTGCAATTACGTAATCATTATTAATGAAGCAACAATGTTAAAACTGTGTGAAACCAAACTCACATTTAAGCACTTACAATAAACAGATATAAAACAACAGATGTCTCAGTTTTTGTTCTCCAATGATTTCATCCCTTGTTAAAAATAAACGTCTGGTTTAAAAAAGAAAAGGGCTTTTCTCAACTCTTACAAATTAATTGAATCCAGAGCCTGGTGATACAACTAAGGAGTTCTCTTTTCATTTTTTTTCTTCCCAAAATTCATTTGTGGGGATACTTTTATTCAGTAAGCAATAAATTTACTTCAAAGCAATTCAGAAATCCTAGGAAGTCAATGGTGTAATGGTCATCTGCCCCAGCTGAAGCATTGGCCCCTGATATCAATCAAAGATGTAGCCAAAGTGCCAGGCTTGCCTCCTGACTTGAACACCTTGAAAGATTTTAGGACAGAGCTGGTTTCTGTCCATGGTTTTGCTTCAGCCAACTGATACTGGTCAGTTACAAATGTTGGTTCAGATTTGGGTCAGAATTTGTCAATAGGTGCAGGGAGGTCTCTATATCTGGGGAAGCTCTGAAAGCCAGCCTTTGGTTTTATGCAAACATCAAAAGTCCAGATGCTTATTTGAACCATCCACATCTGTGGAGTCTGCAAAACTGAGCTGGAAATTTAGCTGGAATGGGTTTCCCTGCAAGATTTCATAGACTTCATAGCTGAACTTGTGGCCAGAAATACCAGAGCTTCTTTTGGTATTAGAGCACTTTTTATTCCAGTGCTAACTATGAATGTGTAAGTTATAGTTAATGAGTGGGTGGGATATGCAAAAATTTTAAAACTTTGTAAAGATTCAGATCTAGTGAACAGACACTGTGAACAACAAAATACTTATTAAGAAATGAAAGCTCTATTATCAATTTGTGAAACAAAGCAGAAATATATTAGAAGCTGGATAGTTTTATATTTTTCTGAAGGATAAAACTCAATCTACTCTTTGCCACAAGAAAATATTTGGTAAGTTATTTTTTGGAAACAAAAGCAAAGGAAAATCCCACTATTTAAAAAAATTTATTCAGCTTTTTAGTGAAAATCAGTGTCCAAATTTAGGGTTTGGACTATGCTTCTCCCCCCCATTCTCTCTGGCATTGGAACAAGCGCAAAACAACAGTCTGTGCACTTTATTGCAAATTTTGCACGATTTTAAACACACAAACCAAGGTTCTTGCAAATTACATTCTGAGAATATAGCACAGTTATGCTTACAGCACTATAAGCAATGACAAGATGTTTTGAACAATCTGTTTTCTCAAATTAGATTAACGTCATGGAGCAGCACAATCTGCTCACTGACATCAAAGGGACAAAAGAAATCTGTGGGCTTTGTCCTCCTTCAGGACATTGCTTTGGCAATTGACATTCACTGTTTATGTCATCATGAAGGATTTGGTGCACTTTTAGAGCTGATGTTCTTTAGCAGAGACACCAGGCTCCACACAGCTCTGCTGATAATCAAGCAGTAAAAATAGTCAGCAACTGAGGGTCCTTGCCAGCATTGTGTTCCCTGGCCATAACGCAAGATACATGGAATCCGCTTTCGAATGTGAACAAAATTGCCCACCATGTTTGGCTGTACTTAAGTAATGACGAGCCTTAAGTCACTACTTCAAAAAATTTCACAAAAAGCTTCACTAGTACAAAAGATTAGCTAACAGCTAATGCAATCTTTTTCTGCATAGTACCCTTGAACCTCTGCTGTGGAAACACAGACTTTTGCACCATAGCTGAAAGTAACAATAACCTTCTACTTTTGTGCAACCACTATTACAATCATATCAAGTTTGTGCATTGTATAAGTATTCTCATATTCACAGTTGTACTGTTAATCCTGGGAACTACCAATTAAACTTCCTTCTAAATTTATTTATTACATACTTTCCTCTGCAGAGCACAATTTTTATTATCTGACAGAGCAAAACCAACCCCAGGAAGCTGAAAGTGAGAGTGACCTATGGTTTTAATCTTCAATCAGCATGAAAATAAGTGACTGCTTTGTTTTGATGGGTTTTGCACATTTTAATTGTACTTACAAAGAAATTCCTTGAAAGCATGTGTTGTGTTGAGTGGCTGCAAGCAAACAACTTTGGACTAAGTAACTTTGATCTTTGACTTACAGACTACAGGGCAAAGGTTAAAATCATGAGCTTTGTTGTCCTGTTGGCAGCAGATCCTTTTGAAGCTTCCTGCTTCTAGTGAAAGTGATATACAGTACTATACACAAATCTCAGTGTCTCTGACTGTTTGTAATGGAAAAAATCATTGACCCCATAACTTTTGGTATTTGATCAATTTTCTATATATGATGTTACCAAGAATCTGACCGTTCTTGCACATATATATACATAGAAATGAAAATTAAGCTATTCTCAAAAGACATATTTGCATGCATAGGTAATGTGTAAACAAAGAAGATAGTTGGCTATTTGTAGATTTACATAAGAAAATTTGGGTGTTGTGCAGATTTGTTGTGTTGTATTTATGTGTGCAAAATGGAAGCTCAAAATAATGATCCAGGTTAGAAAAATTTTATCTTATAAGACCTTGTTAAATACTTAGACATTGTCATTCTAATGGGTTGTAGACATTTTATAACTCCATTGAAATGAGCCAAAATATAAAAGGGCTGTTGTAACTCTAATGGCAATGCAGCACATGAAGACTTTGCACTGCTATGAACAAACTACATTTATATTGACTTTTACATAAAAAAAAAAAAAAAAAAGAGTGCTGAAATAATTTACTGAAATCTTATAATACCAGGAATTTTGACTGCCTTGGCAAAGTATAAACTTCACAGTTACTCAGACCTTAACATGGGGACATTTACTTACCCCCAAGCAAAGCCATTAACAGCATCTAGTCCTTAAATTGGTGTCTGAGGCAGACCTTGCAGGCCAAGACACAGGGCAACAGGCAGTGGTGTGAGGTTCTGTGCTATTAATCAACAGAATTCTCATTTATATGTAGCTAAAGAATTACAGCTGTTTCATACAATGGGTAATAAATGAGCAAGACAAAACAAATCAGCAAAGTGGTCTTGTCCTGCTCCACCCCACCCTCTGGTCCTAATTATCCTGCTTCTTGCAGCATGTCAGTCCCATTAACTTCAACTTGGGTCTTTTGTGTGTAAGTCTTGGGACAGTTGCATCCCAGAGCATATTACTAGTGACATAAGCAGCAGCCAAACAAATAGCTGGAGTGTAATTTTCTCAGAAATTGTGAGTAGTCAAAGCCTCATAACATTCTCTAATTTTCTCCATCTCCTCTTTTAATCTGACTCCCTCTTACTCATGTAGACTGTTCCACACCTTTCTTTCCTTTCAGCACAGAATAATACAAACACTAAATGCCAAAATATGGCATGAAATGTACCCCTTTACAGCCATTTTCTAGCAAGCTTTGGCCACTATTTATTTCACAGCTGAATTTGACCTAGAGGCATCCAGGGCAGGTACAGCTGTTTTCACTGGTTCTGGCTTTGCTGTGTGTTTTCAAACATGTATTTTCTCATCATGATGGCTGGGTGCCTCTCACAGGAACCCCAGGTAGTAGAAAGCCTTTGCTTACACAAAGCTCAAATGGAAAAAATCCAAGCTGCCTTCTAAACACTTTAAAACAACACTTTCTAATGCTTCCTGTGGGTGATGTTGACACATTTACAATGTTGATTTAAAGGGTAGGGGGAACATAGCTCTTTCTGACACCACAAATGTAAAGTTACTGGTCTGCCCTGTCACTGGAGCCATGCTGAAATGGCTGCCAGCAGATCTGGAATGCCAGGTACTTAGAAAACAGGCAGATGGTGGTCTCCGTGGCTGTGAGAAAAATCTTTCGAGGCTTCTCTACTTTCTGTCCCTCCAGGCTGGAGTCACAGACAATACAAAGAACCAATACTGCAGTTCTTGAGATATTTGGCCCAAGAGTTCCTGAACTTTCTGTGAACCATTTTTAGCACAGGTTTGCTGTACCAGTGTGCATGCGAAAGATTTCCTTCATTTCTTTACTCCATCCTTCATTCACAGGTCTCTTCTGGAACTACTCTGACTGTAAAGGTTTGTCAGTCTTCAGATGTTCTAATTTCTCAATCACCTGGTCTGACATGATCCTGATTTTCTTCAATATTTCGTCTTCAACCCCTGGGAAATTTATGTCTGTTCCTGGTATTTGTCTCCCATCTTCTTTTGTGAACACAGAGGGGAAAAATTAATTTAATTTCTTTCTCTTTTTTTTTTTTTTTTTTTCTTTAGCAAAGTCTTCTTCTGTCAATAAATTACTCCTGCCACATCCTGGAGGCCAATCGTCTCTTCCATTGACCCCTATGTTTCTTACGTTTTTAAAAAAAAATCCTATTAATCTTTACTTAGGTTGCAAGCTATTTTCCATTATTCACCTTTCCTTTTCTTATTTTGGTTTCTTTCTTCCATTCAGTCCTTTGCACAGTCCACTCTGGACTTGATCTTTTAAATTTTACACATGTCCTTTCTTCACCTCTGATTAGTTTTTCATTTCCTTGTTCTTTATTAGGTGTTGGCAACTCCATACTGTAGGTGGCATTTTTCTCTTTCCTCTCCCTTCCCTCATCCTTAGTCTGTGCTGAACCACAGCCCAGAATGATGTCAGGAGAGCATTTAGACACCTTTCAAAGATGTGATACTGACCGCTCTGCTCATTAAAGGTCTTACAATATATTTTGCAAGAATGGGTGCATTAACCCCTGCATCCTGGACCAGTTCCAAGTGGAGAGATTACTTTCTTCCTGCCCAGACTCCCCTTGTAATTTCAATGGGGTAGATTAATCTCTACTTGACTTGTAGTGTAGCACTGCTATCAGTATGTACCACTTTCCACACCAATGGTGAGGCTATTTTTCTGTTACAGAAGGTTCTTTTCTAATTTCACAGTGAAAACATTTTTGGAAGGAAGGTTCTGATTGTCTTTATTGTTCCATGTTTCCTTCTGGTAGTTTATAGCCATAATTCTTGTACAGACAATGTTCTCCCTGCAGGCAGTTCTTCCTTCCACCTCTTTCTTCTCCATCCCCACATGGAATGTAATGCTTAACAAGGTGACATACAGCATCCCCATTTTCTACACTCTTATTAGCAGTTCAGATGACGCCCAGGTCAGACTGTTTACATCCACCACCACAAAAGCAGCTTCAGACAGCACTTCTTGCAGTGGTCTTCAGTTATGTCTTAAAGTGGAGATGTGGTCTTCATAGAAGGCTTTCAACTCAGAAGGGTCCTCCCATGACTTCATGTATAGGAAGTGCTTGTGGACAGGGAAAAGTAGAAGAAAGCATACTGAGGTGTAAAGCTTGTGTTTTCAGTCCATATAGTATAAAAGAAAGCAGGAAGCTCTTTCCTCCAAATGGGTGTTGGACAAAGACAGCATGAGTGACAAGAACCAGAGAGAAAAGATTTCTAGGAGTGCTGAAGGTATCCCTTAAGGTTGAGAATGAACTAATAAGGCAGCTGTTTATCTAGGTTCAATTCCCATGACTGATTTGTGACCTTTATGCTCTTCTTCATTGTTCTAAAATAAATGGACAAAACTGTTCCTTTCTGAATTCCTATTGTTACTCAGAGCCGCATCCTGTCCGCGTGGTTTCCACCATGAAATGACTGGAGGGCAAAATTGACTCACCCCAGATGAAGAAGTCTTCTATTACAAGTTCCTTGACTGCATTTTCACTTTTTTTCCACAGTGTAATATTTTGAATTCTGAGCTGTTGAAAAAACCAAAACACTCCTTTTCATACTATTTCTTCCTTTTTTTTACAGACCCTGCTGAACCCATGACCTGTTTTGCTTGCCATCCCCAGAATTATCTAAAGCAACCAAGTGATCATGCAAAGCCTTTGCCTGACCAATGTCCATGAACTTTCATTTTTCACCTGTTCTTCCTCTCCTTCCCTATGGCCTTTTATTATCTGTTTCACTATTCTGCACCTGCTCACCTATATTGCTACTTTATTCCCTTCTGCCGACGTGTGCATAAGACCACTTTCACAGACATGTCTTTGGACTCTTCTTTCTGCTAGCCTGAACTCAGCATTATGGTTGTTTCTGTTCCTCATTGTTTATAGCTTCCAGACAGTCCTTTTAGCCTTTTACCTGTACTGATTTTGTATTGTTCTCATATGCTTGAACTGTGATTGATCTCATTGTGAATGATTTTGGAAGGACTGCTAGTTGAAAAAAAAGCGACAAATGAAAAAACACTTGCATACTGGACCACAGGGAGATTCAAACCCCAATATTTCTCTTCCTAAGCTCAATTAAAGAAATGTGATTCATTAAAAGACTCTGTGATCTTTCAGTTGGCTAGCTGCAGTCCATTTGGTGATTTTTATGTTTTGGATATTCTCAGATCTCCCTGACAGAGTGGTCAGATGCTGATCATCATACACAAATCAACAGCTTTGATGAAGGCTCTTTAACAAATTCCAGACTCAAACAGGCAGGTTTGTCTGTTTGTTTCTCTATCTCTTCTCTCCTTTCTTCCTCCCTCATTCTCTTTTTCTTCCCCCCTCTCTCTCTTCCTACTCAATTCCTCCCTCCCTCCTTTCCTTCCTTCCCTCCTTCCTTCCTTCCTTCCTTCCTTCCTTCCTTCCTTCCTTCCTTCCTTCCTTCCTTCCTTCCTTCCTTCCTTCCTTCCTTCCTTCCTTCCTTCCTTCCTTCCTTCCTTCCTTCCTTCCTTCCTTCCTTCCTTCCTTCCTTCCTTCCTTCCTTCCTTCCTTCCTTCCTTCCTTCCTTCCTTCCTTCCTTCCTTCCTTCCTTCCTTCCTTCCTTCCTTCCTTCCTTCCTTCCTGCCTTCCTTCCTGCCTTCCTTCCTGCCTTCCTTCCTGCCTTCCTGCCTTCCTGCCTTCCTTCCTTCCTTCCTTCCTTCCTTCCTTCCTTCCTTCCTTCCTTCCTTCCTTCCTTCCTTCCTTCCTTCCTTCCTTCCTTCCTTCCTTCCTTCCTTCCTTCCTGCCTTCCTTCCTTCCTTCCTTCCTTCCTTCCTTCCTTCCTTCCTTCCTTCCTTCCTTCCTTCCTTCCTTCCTTCCTTCCTTCCTTCCTTCCTTCCTGCCTTCCTTCCTGCCTTCCTGCCTTCCTTCCTTCCTTCCTTCCTTCCTTCCTTCCTTCCTTCCTTCCTTCCTTCCTTCCTTCCTTCCTTCCTTCCTTCCTTCCTTCCTTCCTTCCTTCCTTCCTTCCTTCCTTCCTTCCTTCCTTCCTTCCTTCCTTCCTGCCTTCCTTCCTGCCTTCCTTCCTGCCTTCCTGCCTTCCTGCCTTCCTGCCTTCCTTCCTTCCTTCCTTCCTTCCTTCCTTCCTTCCTTCCTTCCTTCCTTCCTTCCTTCCTTCCTTCCTTCCTTCCTTCCTTCCTTCCTTCCTTCCTTCCTTCCTTCCTTGACTGAAGATCTGTTCTACACATTTAAGTTCTGTTTGGAAGTATTGTTTATATAATACATGGTGCGATCAGATGTTTCTTTAATGCATTCACAATTGCTTGGCTTATTTTACATAATGTAGGATCACGCTATGCTGTGTCTCATCATGTTGTTAGTGAGCATGACACAATACTGGAAATTAAACATGACAGTTAAATGGTAGAAGACAAATTATTATTTTCAAATCAAGTATACACTATCAACTTAATTAGCACCTCTCAGCACTTTCCAGGATTTATTTACAAACACGTGAGGCCAAATTCTTTGCTCAGTTGTAACTATGAAAACATCTATTGTGTATGTCTGAGAGCTAATTTTCTGCTGTGTTTGCACTTCATTTTTGTAGACAATGTCTGCTATATTCCTTTCCAAAGTGCAATGGCAGAAGATGAAATGTGATTAAGATGGGGATTGAGGAGAAGGTATATTGAAGACATCAGTGTGAGGTATGTGACTGGAAGCAATGAAAGCAGAAAATGTGGTTGAAAACAAGGCTGAAAGACTCAACCTATTCTCATGAGTCAAGGGATTTATGAATGAAAAAGTAATTTGTCTGACGGGACGGGTATGAGGAAAGGGACTGCTCCCTGACAGTCTTTCTCAGGCATTCAGCAATTATGCAGTGGCAGTGGATGTTGTGGCTCACCTTGGATATGTTCATATGGTCATTTTGAAGAAGAATGAACTCTGAGTCTATGCCACTGGGCTCTGACATCCTTTTTTCAAACAGGCATACAATATTAGAGGATAAATCTCACTGAAAAGCAATGGGACTTAGACTGGGGTGTCTTTGGGGTGTGTCTGAAAAAGTTAACCTGAAAATCTTGGCCATCACCTGGTCCTGGTGAGGTTGCATATGTGTGTGTGGTAGTGGGTGTTGCTATTTGTCTTTATCTACCAGCAGCTGTGAGTCTTGTTGTGTCTTGTAGATTCCTCTCCTGAAACTTCACATTGCTCTGCCTCTGCACAAACCAAACTCTGGGAGACAGGCTGTTTCACTATTATCCTTTGTCAAATACACGATCCTGTGAGAAAAGGATGCAATAAACCCACAGAAAACCTTGAGGATGAAGTACTGGTATGTACTTCGTATTGCGAGGTGTATGTATTTAAAGCAATCTAAAAACTAGAAAAGAGGTGTGAGAATTCTTATGCTCCATAAAAATATACCCTGTACTCCCCTACCCTACTTCTTTTTAAAAGCATGTGAAAAATACAGCCATTCTGGCTCACCTTTCAGAAGGGCTCTTTCAAATCAAGTGACATTTTAAACATGTGCTTACTATAGTATATAATATATTAATAAAGAGTTTTGGCTTAAGTGTTTTCCTGGAGAGGAACTATTAAAAGAGGCAGAGGGAAGGGTTCTGATGAATGTGAAATTGCTACCTACACCACATTTAAGAAGCTTCTAAGAAAATGTGAAAACACAGCCCTGCACGAGGAAGAGCAGTTAAACTGTAAGGCATGTAGAAATGTTTGCAGAAAGGTTTGATCTCAGACATTGTTTTAGTTCATTAAAGAAAATGAAGTAATTACTTTTTAAAAAGAAACATACATAAGCACATTACCAGTTCAAGTACACATAGTTTTTCAAGAAGGCAGGTAGGATTTAACTGGGTGTTGTTTCCTTTTAAAATACATCAGGTCTGTTTTTATGATAGGTTCAAAATTCTCAACAGCTTTCCTGTTGTGTGACAGGAGTTTACGGCATTAGTTTCACCAGACAAGGACTGGTGGAGTAAAATTAGTCATGTATGTAAATTATAATCATGCTGAATAGTTGTATGTGCTCATTTAGGCATTTTAACAGTGTGTGATGTTATCCTCTCTGCAGGACTAATAAGCATTAGCCATAATGAGGTCAGTCAGTCAGTCAGGCATTATCATGGGATTTAATTGGGACACTGGTCTCTGCTGAAGTGAAAATTAATAACTTTTGTCAATGTTCTGGCGAAATGTTCTGTCTTATTAAACTATGAGGGTCAATTATAAAGCATTATGTAATAAAGTCCCCAGCAGCAGAACTCAAATTGAGTTATACCACAGTCATTATTCCAGGACGATTGCATTTGAAAATGGAAAACCAGAGTGCCATATGGAGGGCGCAGGTTATATTTACAAGCATTGCATGTTAAAGCTTCAGCAAGAAGGAAACAATTAAATGTAATACTGAAATAAATCAAAGCACTGAAAGTGCCATGTTGTGCCGGGCACTTAATATAGCCAGTATAACCCTAGATGCGACTAGGCAAAATGGCACCTGTTTATAAGCCTTGTTTGGGTTCTGTCAGACAGCATCCTCCCTCTGGATTGCTCCAATGATTCAAAATCTGGGGCACACCTGGAAGTCTCAGCCAGACACGTTGACTCATATAAATAACAGATTATTGTATGGCTATTAAGACCAGAGATTGCTTTTATTAAAGTGCAGTTATCATGATACAACAAATTAAAGAACTTTTAAAGCATGTTTAACGGCCTCTGATATTCCCTGTTTGGTCATGTTTTACAGTACTTTGAATGGGGGAGATACAAAGCCTCTGCTGATGCTGGTGTCTAAAGGCAACACCAGCAGCTGGCAGAGGTGCAAAGACTGAGAGAGAGATTAGTATGTTTTTATGGGGACAGTGACAAGATCACGTCTGCTTTCCCCATCCCTCAGAGGACAGTACAAGCAGTCCCTTTTGGTGACCTTACTGTTTCTAAGGATTCTGCCTTACCAAAAAAGTTAGTCTCATCTCACTCCAAGGGCCTTTTTCTCCAGTATTTACATCCCAAACACAGCTGGAAATGAGTACCCACAGGCTCAAATAGAGAAGAGCTGCTCATCCTCTGCTGCTATCCAGAGACCCCACATGAGTCCATGCCAGAAGTGTGTCTAGCTCAGGGTGAAGGTGGACCTGCGTACCCCAGCTTTCTGCTGCGGGTAGAGGCCACAAGTACCCCTGCTGGAGATCACACCACCAGACAGGGTGTCCTTCAGTGGCTCCTTCCTGAGCTTTGTCACTGGTGCCATGTTTTCTGAGTGATACAGGTCACCTTCATGGCACAACCCCAAGACTCAGCAGAACTCCACAAATCCACCTAGAACTAGCCCTGAAAATCCAGAGGGCTCATGGCCTTCTCCTCTCCTGCCAAACCAAAGCGAGCTGGGATCTCCTGGGATGGGTCTCTAGGAGGCGATGGACCTCCCACTTGCTCTTGCTCTGCAGGAAATCACAAGTCTCCCTGCAGAGAGACATTATGCTGGAGAGTCATCCCCAATCTGCCTTCCAATTATTATTCACACATGTGAGGATGATTTTCTAAAGCACTCATTGTTTGGCCTAACACAGCTCCCATGGATGACTGCAGTAAATCTCACTCTGGCTTTTACAGAGCAGTGAAAGAATTGTGCAAATTCTGTGTGTTTCTGGGAGTCCCAGTCCTGAGGGCAAGCCCCGATCCCAGCTTCTGTCGCTGTCGGTAAGGGTAATACCAGCCTTACTGGGACAAATTTTCTATTTTCATCTGCAACCTTACAGTCCCACAGGACTTTACCTGGCAGCGTAGAGTGGGTTAATTTTTACTGGGGGGTTTGAAGAAGCTGAACTGAAATTCTGTTTCATTTAAAATTCTTTCATTAGGGCCAAGCATGTGATTTCTAGCTTAGCTGTAAACTGACAAGCAGAATGAGACATGATTTTCCCTCACTCATTCCAGTTTGATGACAGCGTGGCTTACATTGACTGTTTTGGGGTTGCTTCTGATTTACACCGATGTGAGAAGAGATTCAGGCTTGTTATCAACTTGTCCCTCATGGAGTGAGAACATTTTGAAACTTAGCTCAGAGCAGCTGAGAATGTCAATATATTTGATAATCATTTATGAATAATGCTTCAGCGCTAGCCCCAGGAGATCCTCTTCTGTGGATAAAGGTCATCAGCTAGACTGTTAAGAAGCACCTACTAACTTTGGACACTTTATTTTTTCACTGTCCAACTTCACATTGTACAGTTTGGAAAGAGTCAGGAACCCCTTCATCTCTCCTCCTGATGATAATCAAGACTGCTGAAAATCCCTCTGTTAGGAGCCTGGTGTTTTGGGGAACACCGTCAACAGCCAGGGTATCACCAGCAAGAGACTTGCTCTGGCAGGTCTGGTCCCAGCACCCAAAGACGGCCATTCACAGTTCTGTGCCTGAACCACGAGACTGTGCTTTCCCCCCTTTAAATATCGCAGGAGAGCCTGTCAGCTCTTCTCTCTTTTCAGCCCTGTGTAAGTCACCTTACATCTTATTTTCATGAACATGCGTACATATACATATAAATATATATATGTATATACATATCCGCACAGAGAGAAATATATACCTTTGTTCACTCAAGTGGAACACCACCCAGATGCTTTGGTTCCAATTTACCATTTGAAAGCAATTAGTGTTTATTATTGTAAGCATTTTCAACATAGGGAATACTTTAAAGACAACAGCACTACTAATCACTTTCAAATGGTGAATGTCAACATTTTTAAAGTGTTGCTGCACAGGCTAGGCTTCATGGATGCAGATGCCCTCAGCCTCAACATAGATAAGTGCACGTTCATGTATAGACAGATATTCATCTGGCCTCACCTCCCCACTGATGAATCTACAGACATTTCCCAGGCAGGCTCCTTTATCCCTTTTAAGTACCCAGGACACCAGAACTTTTAGCTTCACTCTGTTTCCCCTACTTGTTTGTTGTTGTTATTTTGTTTGGTTTTGGTTTTGTTTTTTCATTGCTACAAGACTAATGTCAGGGATTTCTGTTGCTGTTGGAAAGAGTAAGTGGTTGGAAAAGTGCTGACTCTCCCTAGTCTTTTACACCTACAGCATTTAGGAGATCCTAACAGAAAACAGTGCCAGGTCTCAGTTCTGGGCTGCCTACTTCAGTCTTTGGCAAAATTATAATATTTTGATAGAAATGCCCTATGTTAACAAAAGTTTGATTAATCATCAGGAGGGAAGACTTGGGAGGAAAGGAAGAGGGAAAGAGAAAGACGACATAAGATGAAGTCTATTCTAAAAAGTCTAATCAGTTTTAAAACAGCTTTAAAAAGGAATAAAAATTCTTAAATCTCTTTGATGATATTCAAAGAGCCTTTTTTAATATATGAGAAGGCACATTCTAAATTCTTAACACTGCTAGTGTCACCAGTCCTTTCTTCCACTAAACCATTTTAATTCCATAATTTAGAAGGCCTTTAAAAGTAGCAGGATCAAACTGCAGCGTAATTGGATACACTGTGCACTTCCAGGGTGAATTTGGGTCCCTGGTAGGCACAAGAGATTTTTCTCTTTCTTCTTAGATCACATAGAGTGTACTCATTTGAAAGGAGAGATGCAGCAGCAAAGTAAGCTTTTTACAAGGTAGAAGAGATAAGTGTGCTGCAGGAAAACACTGGCCATTTGTTTGGCACTGACAGTTTCTTTATGAGTGGAGGGAATGATAACAGGAAAATCAATGTGGGTTTACTAAAGAACGCTGAGCTATAAGGGAGCAGGGAAGCAGTCAGAGAGATGTGGCAGCGTACTGCACTTCCTTCAGAAACAAATGGGTCCAGATATTTCAGATCCTTCTATAGCTCTTCCGCTCTTCCCACAACCAATATAAAGTGTCTTTTTGCTTAATTATTACCTCTGCTGAACTGAACACTGCAGTAACTAATAGAAAGCTGGAACTTTGGATGTGGTCTGTTTCTGAGAAGCTAAGGACAGTTGCAAACCTTTTCTGAGGTCCTACAGGGCCTTTAAAAACAGAAGGCAAAAAAGAAAGAGAGGGAGAGAAGAGAAACATCTGAACATCTGCTGGAAAATCCTAACTGGCTTGTTCAGCTGAGTTCAGCAAGAGCAACAGCAACAGCAGAGGAGTAGGCAGGTGTTGTCACACTTTAGTTGGAAATCACTGCAGATGATCTCAAGATATAAATGGGAATAATCTAGACAGTCCCTATACCTCCTCCCCTCCACTAGACTAGTCCTCCTTTCCAAAAGACAACAACTGTATTGTGTGATGGTTAGCTGGGGGAAGGTATTAAAATAGGAGCAGGGCCATACATGCAAGCAAATGTCTGTATGTATTAAAGATGTCCTACTGTAGTATACTGCTTTCTTTAAAATGGCTCTGGGGGTGAAAAATAACAGAAACTACTAGTGTTCCCTTCAAGAGTGCAAATAACCACCTCTGAAACAGATTTGTTTAGGGTCAGGGGAAGAAGAAGTCTTAATAATATTACATCTTTTTTTCTCCAGAATTTGTGCAATATGAAAATACTAGATTTGTCTCCAGTAAGTGTTCCTCTCTCTGCTCTCTCTTCTCTCTCTTGCTTATAGCGTACCTATGTGTGCATCTACGTCTCAGGCACTAAGTGTCCCTGTCACTCCAGTAACACAGAATTCCATACATATATACTAAAGTTTGAAGAGGCTCTCTTAATTCCTTCACTCATTACATCCTCCCTAAACTTACACGATTCCTGGCAGAAACTTTCAAAGCTAATCAGTCAGCAGCCCCAGTCAGGGCTTTTCACCATTTGCTCAGCAGTTCACAGTTATGCCAGCTTCATAGACTTTTCCACTCTACCATCTCTGTTCCACAGCCTATCCGACAGGCTCTGGACAGCAGGACAGCTAGATCCGATAAATCTGAGACCTGTCTAGGTGCTTCATTTATCAAGAGGCCTAATTTACCCAGGCCCTTTAGACTAATTGCAGATTTGTAAAAAATGCTGATAATGTAGAACAGTGTATTGTGAATGTCCCTTGCCATATTTCTGCTAATGTGTTTCATCTGGAGTATATAAAGAGACAGGGATGCTGATTTTAGACACAGCACTTTGGGGCTAATCCAGTTAAATGATTATCCCTAAAAATCTGCAGTGATGTCATTTTCCCTATAGAACTCTGCCAGTTGCCTTGTTTTCTTTATTGTGAGAAATACGTGATCCCGGGCTTTACAAGTTCACCCTATATTCTTGTTCTAATGCACTGTAACTCTCTTGTCCCTCTCTCCAAACTACCCATTCCTTCTTCTTTATAATAGCCATGTTGATAGCAAACATTGGCTTGGACTGTTGGCTTTTCTGTATACAGTGATAAGGAAGACGTATGCTCCTTTGATTTATGCAGATATGTACAGGTACCCACTATGTTTTTCTCAATGTACAATTCCTTCTTTCTATTTTCCTCATTTCTTCCTTTCCTCCAGAGACAATTATTCCACTGTTTTTACAGCCACTTTTACTACCAACACTGTGCTTAGCTTTGGCCCCCTGTTTTGTACTTTGCTCCATGATTCATCACCACATTTTTTCCTAAGATTTTCATCTTCTTATCCATCATCTATAATGCCAAAATCTTGTTCCATGGCTTTGCAGCAAATTCAGCTTCCATGTTCTTCCTCGGATATCTTATTCCCTTCCTTTGCTCCTGTGATTCCTTTGTGATTTCCTTCATGCCCTGGGGAACTGTGTGGGGCACACACTGTGTGGTGTGAGAAGAATCCAAACTTTGTTTCTAAAAATCTCTCTGTCATGTAACCAATACAGTGTGATCACTGAGATATAGGCCCGCTGACCCACTAACAAATATTACTATAATAATCATTATTGTTATTACTAATAAAGATAATGTTTACAAAATGGGCACACGATTTTCACTGATTCCTAAGGGCAGCTGCTAGTCAGTCCCAAGTGTGTTTCACTACTCCGCTGACATGTTAATGGTGACTCCTGTAATGTGAATTTTGGGGAGAGATTAGGATCTGGAATAGATAAAAAATCAGGAGACCCTTACTTTTCAGTAAGTGGCTGCACAGGCCTTTGATAAGGCAGCCTCAGGAATTTGGCACTATCGATATTACAAAGCTTTGCGAGATAGCCTTACATTTATTTGTTTCTCTAGAACCAGCTCCTTTGTGGGTAAGAGATGGAGCCTACCATGCAAAGATAGAGGAGAGCAATAGGGATGTCTTCTCAGGTATCCCAGCAAAGCTGTATGTGACTTATCAGTGTTCAGCAAGAAGATGGCAACCAAATCCCACTGCTATGGTATTAACAAGAAGTCTGCATTAAAGGTTTTCTCTTGTTCTTTCAGATGCCCCTCAAGCATAACCCCAGATTTCAGAGAAATTAGCATATGATGAGGTAAATCCTGTCCAAACAAAGCAGGTGGATTTGCAGAGAGTAAGACACAGAGGGACCTTATAGGCCAAATACTGTAAGAGACTGCTTGCTCTCAGAAGGGGAAGCTCCTGTCTCAGGGAAGTCCCTAACATTTGAAGACTGTCAGATAAAGACACTCAGGGCTTTCTCCGAAGATCCTGGGTACTTCTTGGATTTGCTTCTTACTTTGTCTCATGTACCACTTTAAGGTATCCTTAAACATCCTTATGCTATCATGCTGCAGAACAGAATAAACCATCAGTATTCTTAACTAGGAACAGTGAAAGAAGCAAAATTAGATGCATTATTTACAGTTCTTGTATTAAAAACCCCAAAGTATCCCTCTCCTTCCTAGCCAAAAGTTCAGCTTTGTCAAGACCTGCAGTCATTAGGTTGATGCAACAAGATGCATCCTGTGTAACATGGCCTCAAGACAGGTGTCAGAGCATACACACATGCACATAGCAAGAGCCTCACATTTCTCGTTAGTGTTACAGGGGTGAAGGAGGATTATTGGGCAAATATCTTTTACCCCTCCTCAAAAATGTTGTTCTTGTAGCTATATAATCTGGATAATCTCCACTTCTAGTCTCTTGCAGGCAACTTCAGGACTGTAGAAGAGCATTCAGTGGGGAGGTGGAAACTAATGAAAGTCTGGCTGACATTTGGATCACACTCACGCATATATCAAGATTATCCCATAGGCATATGTCACAGAGAGAGAGTAGTTTTTCCATATTAAAGACGACATTAACCTTCAATCCTAAGTCTCTCCTTTTGCTATTCCCAAACTCTGTAAATATTTCAGGTGTCTTCTGCCCCACTCCCCCACCACCTAGCTCTGTTAAAAATAGCAAGATGATGAAAAACCCAAATTTGATCCAGGTCCTTCTTTGTCTCTAAGGTAATTAAGTCTTATTCCTTTTTTTGTGCTCAAAGGTAGCTGATTCTTAAACATCCACCTCAAGTTGCCCTTCTGATTCCCAAAGATGCACTGGCACTTAAATAATCTTCATACACGCCCCTCAGGGGACTTTTGCACCAGTCAGTGTTTGTTCCATAGTACATTTCATGCTGTTTTGTCATTCACGAGTGTACTGTAGGGAAAAATAAATAAATAAATGAGATTAATTCATTTGGGGAAAGGTAGGGACTTCAGAAAAAAAAAAAAGCACTGTTTTGCAAGTCTGGGATGGTGTCAATCCACACTGGTATCTGGGAAATATACACTACTGTTCATTGTCACACATTTGCCTACCCCACATCTGTGGAAATGTCATAATGAATGGAAACAGTAGCTGTATGGGGACTGTAGTTCTGTACCCCAGTATTTGGTTGGGAGATGAGAGAAACCACTGAGAAACTGACAGATAGTTTTGGTAATAAATAATGTAGTAGTTGTCATGGAAAGTCAATAGGAATTTTATCATAGCTCTCAACAGCAACATTTACATATTCCTAAATCCTTATCTGGCAAGTAACTTTACCTTTAACCTAACAAGAGGAGGAAATTCACCCTGACCAGAGATTTTGACACATTATGCTGCCTTATCTAAACTTCCCTAATCAGGAGCCAGGTACTGGACCAGTTGTCACGTAGGGCAAAGTCAAATATCTTTAAGATGAGTTTTGACCTAAGCACTCTAACAACTGTCACTTATTATAGGAGAACAATGGCTCTACTCAGAACAAAAACATGAGAATATTTTTGTGCCCACAAAAGCAACATTAAACCAAACAGACTAAACCTGTGCCTGAGAATGATGTTGCTTAAAAGTAAAATGAATCCATATATTGAGAAACTGTGTCACTGAAAAGAAAAATAGTGATTTGAAGCTTCAAGAGGTAGTCTTTCTATGAACCTTTTAGGTTGTATATAAGTAGCAAAAAATTATAGCAGAAAGAAGACTTTTTTTCCCTTGTATTTCTTTTTGTTACATTTCTGGTGACTTACTGAGAAGATAGCCAGAAGCAATTTATAAGTACAGTAACACCAGCAGACTCCAGAGCAGTGGTACTGAAGTGCCACAGGTTGTACAGGATGCAAGGATAATTCAGTGCAATTGTACAGTCTTACCTTATGTGGGTGAAATTCAGTATTAGCCCTTTAATTTTCAGTAAATTTTTACACTGATTGAGGATCTGGCCCAAAGTACTTTCAACAGTAGACTCAATTTTATTATATCCAGTATTCAAGTAAACAATTTAATGAAATACATGTTATAATTTTACACCATTTTGATAAGATTTTACTTGATTGAGATAATAATTTTTCCTTGTATCTATTTGTACTCTCCAGGACCTTAAAATTCCATCCATCCTTCAGTAATAGTCAACCCATTACCTTACACATGCAGAAGTTCCCAGTTCTAGTGGAAGAGAGCCCAGCAAAATCAATGAATCAAGTTCTGTTATTACTTGCATTCATGGAAGCTTTAAGTAATTTCAGAGATGGAGCTGATTAAAGTTATAATACTGTTGGTAAGAGTTTCATACCTTACAGAAATTTTATAACAATGTAATAATATTGCTTTGTGTGTGGATTGTTGTGACCAAAAGTAGTAAAATAACTTTACTCAAATGTTTGATAGTATCATTCATTTATTTGTCCTAAATATCCTGGGTTTGAGTGAGTGGTGGGGTTTTTTTTTGGTAGCAAGGAAGGGGGCTATAGGGGTGATCCCCTGTGAGAAGCTTCTCGAAGCTCCCCCAGCTCCAAGTTGGCCCCTCCTCTGCACCAAAACTGGGACAATCAGATATACTTCTGCGATAATCATCTGCAATAACATATTTAAGAAGGGACCTGGTGATGAGGAGTGGGACGTGTGAGGACAAGTTGCAGCAGCTGCGTGAACACCAAGGTCAGTGGAGGAATGGAAGAAGAAAGGAGGGGGGAGGTGTGCCGGAGCAGAGACCCCCCTGTATCCTGTGGTGAGACAGCAGGGTGGCTTCCCCCTGCCACCCATGGAGGTCTACAGTAGAGCAGACATTGATTTATGACCTGTGAGGGGCTTTGAATGGTTGGCTAAGGTGACTGTGCCCAAAGGAAGCCAGGATCCCATAGGAAGAAGCAGCCCCTGCTGTTGTAATTTGGCGCTGGGAGGATTGCAGCATGCAGGGGTATCCCATGCTGGAGCAGCTTGGGAAGGGCTGCAGCCCGTGGGAGAGACTCATGTCGAAGAGAGTTTTTGGAGGACTGTCTCCTGTGAGAGGGGGACCATGCTGGAGCAGGGGAAAGAAGTTCCAGAAGTTCTCCCCACTGAAGATGGAAGAAGAGGCAGCACTGACTGCACCCCCCATTCCCTCCCCCCGCACCACTGCGGGGAGGAGGTAGAGATATCGGGAGCAGAGCTGAGCCCAGGAAGAAGGGAGGGATGGGGGGAAGGTGTTCGCAAACTGTGGCAATGCTTCTCACTGTCCTACTCTGTTAAGTGGTGGTATTGTTAGTGTCTGTAATAAATCTGTGTTCTTTTTTTTCTTCCCCTACAGAGTCTGCCTTTTGGCCATGACCATAATAGGTGATTTGCCTCTCCTTGCCTTATCTAGAATCCCAGGCCTATCTTATTTTTCCCTTCTCATCACTGGGGGGGAAGGGAGGAGCAAGATGCCGTGTGGTGCTCTGTTGCCCTCTGATCTCAAACCACAACACTATCAAGACAGCATGTGAAGCAACAGGAAAAGATTCAGAAATGTATTTTTCTTCCAGAACTCAGAAAATGGATTTGCCCTTTAAAACTGATCATTAAGGTTGAATACCCTAAATTATAAGCATAAATAAGAGACGGGAAGTTTGACCCAGAAGCTGAAGCTCAGGAGAGCAAGAAATTCGACCTGCATCTCTTGGTGATTAGGCTACAGAAACAGCTTCATCTGAGGATGCATGCTATGTAATTGCTGGTTAGTGGAACTGACCAGAGAAGAAAATGAAAAGGGCCTTTATTTTAGAGGGCTGCAGTGTGTGTTTTGGCAACTATTACTTTCTCTCTTCTTCCTGAGAAGACTACCTTCCCCCTCTCCTTGAGAACTGTAGTTCTCAGTGTGAAATCAGTGTCGTCATTCCCACCCAGACACGGATCCAACCTGAGATCAGTTCAAGTGGGGAAGCCTCACAACAGACTCATGTCTCTGCTGAGGGTACAGGACCAGGTGAGCTGCAGGACTTTGCCTGTCTGAATCCAGACAGCGTGGGTAGGGGTGGGGGACGGGTGGGGGTGGAGGGCAGCTGTTGTGATGTGGGGGCAAAGAGCACTGCCAAAATTTCTGTGGAAGAGTCCTTCATTTATCATTCATATGGCTACACTGTTGCTGTGTTGAGGCTTTGGTGCCTCCTCAAAAACTAAAATTTTCCTTGTTCTGTGCATAGTTCTGGGATTTGCAATGGTGAAATATTTCCTAATAGGGTATCCAACAAAAGTTTTTACTGATTCAAAAGATTTCTGGAGTAGGACTCAAGATAGCTGTGTTTGTGGCTGTAACGGAGATCCAAGGCTGTTTAAATAAGCTTTGTGACTGCTCACAATATCTGGCTAAAAGATTACAGCTAAATATACACACAGGTGGAGAAAATACTTTTGTCCTGATTCAGTGACTTATTTCATTTTCATCCTTATTTAAAAGACTGGAACAGGTATCTTGAAACAATCAGACTTAATTCCACCCTTACTCTTTCAGTTTTCATCTGGATTTACTCTTCATATGATCCGTTGAGAGCTGCAAAAAGGAACACTGCATTTTGAACTCCACTATGACATTTGTATTCAGTGAAGTTAGCTGATGGCATTTTACCTGCTGAGCTAGTAAGTTTGTGGTAGCTGAATGTCCCACTATCATGTTTTATCCTCACCAGGAAACTCCATGGAAAGTTAGAAATTTTGTTAAGGACAGATACAGACTCAGTTCACAGTCTGAAAGATTTTCTCTCCCACAATCCTCCTGTTCCAACAGCCCTTAATCCTTAAGGGTGCCAGGGCCTTGCTCGTAGGTACATAGTGAAGTCTCTTTGGCTTTAGCTGGAGGAGCCTCAAAACCTACCACCAACAGGTCCAATAATGCCTGAGGCTTTGGACCCAGCCTTTAAGCCTTTGCTGATGTGTGTCATCCTGATGAAGTTCCATGGGACAACTCACATAAGTAAGTGTCTGAACAGCTCACTTTCTTTGTGTTGCATGTTAGTGCTTTGTGCTTTGATATTCAATGTGTCTAAATCACCACACAGCATTTTTATTTTTATTTTCATAAAACACTTGAATTACACTCATATGAAATATGCCTCTGGCCCCATACAGATGTTTCCAAAAAGCCTAATAACAAACAGATCACAGGGCAGAAGAGCACATATTCTTACAGTCACTTCCAAGGCTAACTGCTCTTCAGAGTTCTGATTACAAGAAAAGCCATGCTGCCTATGTTGCTTTAACGGTGATGTTAAAATGAAAACTCATTGTTGCATCCCAGGGGAATTCAAGAACACTGACTTTGCTGCCCATCTGAAATGGGATAATGTTCTCTATTCCTATCATGTGGGTATCAGTTCCAACTTGGAAACCAGCCTCTTCTCATAATTCAAGCTGGGGCTATACTGATGCAAACCTTCTCAGATATTATAAGCCAGTATGAGCTCAAAAAAAGAATTCACTGCTCAAGGCCAAATAGCTTCAAAGCTAACAATCCTCCAGAGTCAGTGTGAAAGTGTTGAAACTGTCAATGTCAACTTACACCATGCACAGTGAGT
Organism: Tyto alba; assembly: GCF_018691265.1. Lineage (NCBI taxonomy): Eukaryota > Metazoa > Chordata > Aves > Strigiformes > Tytonidae > Tyto > Tyto alba. The sequence goes on from NW_024881318.1 coordinate 39,044,827, forward strand.
GTAAAACTTCAATAATGACATCATGGAGAAAAGGACAAAGGGCAGGCACTACACAGAAAAGTGCCAGTGCTCTTCAAATCTTTGAAACCTTCAAGGATTTATCTGGACTAACACTTCTACACATAGTCATTGGGGTCTTAGGCTATACTGATTAAGGATTTAGCTTATTCAAAGGCTCTCACTGATAGCAAGGACGACAAGGTTTCAGCAGTTATATTGGATTCCATTAGCTTTCACTTAAAAAAACATACTCCAAAACCCTCAGGATTCTGGTCTTTTTTTTTTTTTTTTTTTTTTTTTTCCTGCCTCTCATTTTATTTCTTTGTGTCAACCTTTATCTTTTTCTTTAACACACACACACACGCGCGCGCGCGTGCAGACACTCACTCACACACACACACACATTAATATATATTAATGTCTGGGTTTGATTCACAAACAAGTTTTGCAGCACTTATGCTCTCAGTTCTCAGAATGTGGATCCCAGAAGAATTGAATCAATTCTTCAGGAATTCCCTGAAGCACCACATAACATGTTCGCTCATTTCAGCTGCACTTGGGGCAACAGCTACACTTTTAAAAGGGGAAAAACATATTAGAGAAAGAGGGAAGAGTGTTCTAGTTTAAGGAGGAAAAAAAAAAATCAGCTAATCAAGAGAGAGATTAAAAAGTGAGACTCAGTATGGGTTTGGTGTCTGGGTTAAGGACCTATCCTAATTCTTTGAGCACAAACTGCAGAAGTATAATTGTAATGGAGGATAGACATGTTTCCTTTGTACCATGGTTTTTAGAGAGTCAGCCTCAGAAGAAGAGCAAAGAGATGGCAGAAGTGAAGAGGTACAGGAGGAACAGTTCCCTCTCTCCTCCCTCTCCCTCTCTTAATTATGAGAAACGCAAAAGAAAAATCCATGTTGTACTGTGCACTGTGCAGATTTGCAATAACATTGTAAGCCCCATGCTAAATATCTTCCTTGAAGAGAGACAGTTATCGTCTCTTGTTTAACAGATGGCAAAAGCAAGACAAAGAAAGATTATTTAAGAATTATTCAATAATTTAATTAGGTTCCTACTTTTCAAGAGCTTGGGACAGGATACTGTGGGCTACCTTACCCTTAATCCAGCACCTGAACTCTGAGCTCATTCCTCTGTTATTTGCAGTTATCCTCATTGTTTCTACTTTCCCGGGCTCTGCTGTAGGTACCACCAGTTTCCTGCCACCTCAGGTGCCCCAGCACCCATGGTACATTTCAAGATTTTCCATGGTGCCATGGAAGCTGTCCTGGTATACCTATGACACCTGCAGGGAACTGTCAGATCAGAAACAGCGCCTTCAGGAGACCTGTGACCTTCTAAAGCAGTACGTGCAAGCTACACAGCGATACATAAGAATATCTGAAATGGCACTAGACACCTACATCTGGGCAATGGAAGTATACCACAGATATTTTAGTGTTGCTTTCTCGAGGAGTTGTGTGAACTGTAGTACAATATTGCAGGCCACACAAGCCCCAGAGGTCCTGACCCCACTCCACAGTAGTGAGGGATGGACAACTGCTTCTGGAACACTGTAGCTCAGAGATCCCAGTGCACACTCTTACAGGTTTGCCTAGGATATTCTCTAAGATTACCTGCATTGCCATGGAAAGAGCATGCACTCATTCTAGAGAACAGTCTCCGCCACTGTAATGATACAGTCAATGATGCAGCACAGAGAACTTTTTGAATCCATCAAAGGCACCTACGTGTACCCTGTTATTACAGTCCAAGTAAATTTTCATGTATCAACACCACTCATGAGAGACAAAGAGGGCCTTTTAGGAAAACAGAACCAGCTGAGGGCTGGCCCTTTGTCACAAAGAGAAATATAAAGTCTAATGAGATAGTGGGACACAGTGCAGGGAGCTGCAAGTTATTGTGGTCATACCTAGCTCTGGAATGGAAAATAGTAAAGCTAGATCTGTGGGTTATTCAGCCCAAGCTAATAAAGTATGCTGAGAGGCAGGGTGTGTTCTTCTAATAGAGTTATCCTGCTTTGAAGACCTCAGGGAATAACACCTTCTGGGATAGAGCTGCAGATCCGCAATAGCAGAGAGGGGCTCTGTAGGACACCCTGGGTGGCAGCAGCCTGCAGGTACTCCGTGTGGTTTACAGGTTTACCTGGGAATGAGACAAATCCACAGCCACAGTGGCCAACTTTTCTGGGATTTCTAGGGAGAGATTCAGATCATGGGATGACTTCTGCAGTTTTTGGTCCGAGGGCTCCCTGACACCTGTACCACCAGCATCCATGTTTTGGCCCCTTGTAGAACTCACAAATTTGCCACTGTGCTGTAGAGTCTCCTACTTGAGGTGCACCAGAAGGTCACTGTCCTGGGGTTCATGACCTCTGGGCTTTTAACAATATTCTGAGGGTTTCTTTTTCCACATTTTTACTGTTGTTGATTTAAAGCAACTGTTTATTTTTCTTGCAGCACCTGGTCTCCTTAAGAAAGAAATTATCACAAAAGGAATGAAGGTGTGAAGGGTTATTACTACCATGGGAGTGGGCAAGAACAAGGGGAGGTGGGAATACTCTACCTCTTCTACAAGCTGTTCTCTTCTGTGCTAATGCACTTGTTGTTTTTGCTGAAGGGACTGCACCACAATGCTAAGTATTTAAACATTTATGAGAAAGGTTTCACATATATTCTGTGAAGTGATTGCCTCATACATATTTCCTTTTGGGGTCGCTATAATAACTGTGTACGCAGGTACCTACACAGCTGAGTTAGCTGCTGCTGGACTATTATTTCACTCACACTGACTTTACATCCACGTTAGGTCACTGACTTCCTTCGATCTATCTCAGATTTGTATAGTGAGATCAGAATGGGGTTGTGCTGGAGGAAGCTGCTTTTTCATTTTTAAATAAGGCCTATATAGCCAGAGGAACCTACATCAAAATCAGAAAACTGGTCTTGCAAGTGAAAACTGTAATAGTTTAGTTTCACTATGAGTGAAGACTTTAGAGGCTTGGGTTTGTTTTCCTGGGAGGAAATCTTCTTCTCTAGTCTTGACAGAATTCTTACTCTTTGGTGTTTATGAGCCCATTTTGGTGCACCCTTTCTTGCCAGAGCCTGTCATACCTATAGTTCTGCTGTCTAAGGACTTGCTGAAATCCCCTGCTACATCTCTGTCAAGACCAAAATTCTCCTCAGGGCAGAGACCAAGCACAATGTGGAACTGTATTTGAATGTCCCTGGAGGGAATAAATACTTCTTAGTGACTTGCAAATCTGTGCCTATTCTCCCATAAAAGGTATCAAGCACATTGTTCTCTGCCTAGGTGGCATTCCCTAATTTCATCCAGCTGGAAGAAAAGGAGACCAGACAAAAAGTCAAACTGAGGGCATCTGCTTCACTGATAATACCTGACCATTAATCCACTAAGACAGCTCAGGCACACAGGGATTTTAAGAATCTCCTGCCCTGGCTAATTCTTTGTTCTGATGCAAAGTTTTAAAATTAATACTGTCCAACATTAACCTGCAGTCTGAATGTCCCCAGGTTGTCTGCAACCCAAATTTTGAAAGGGATCTTGTTACAATAGCGCAAGTGGGACTGCAAGAAATACACTCCACATGTGGTGGGGCCAGGGTGGATTGTCATCTAACCTCTGAAGAGCAGCACGGAAGTCAGCAACCAGCTCAATAAATTAATTAATAAGAGAGTAAGGGCAGATAAGATACACTGTCTTCTGGCCTCTCAGCAAATGAGGTGACCCATGCCATAGTAAGAAGCTGAGAGTCCTTCAGTCCTACATCCATTGCTTACTGATTTTTTTTTCTATGACTCTAAAACTAATTCCCATCCCTGCTTCATCCACATCTCTGCATCTCCTGTTCCTTCTCCAAGAGTTTCTGAGTGATATCCTCTTTTTCATACATCTCAGAGACACACTCATCTGGAAGCATTACCCCAGCTAGGGATGTTTGAGTGATAAAAGGCCTCATTAGCATTTCAGAAAGGGTGTTATAGACCACCTTAAGTATTGAGAGGGAGTACCACAGACCAAACACATAGGGTCTATCATTTAGGTCACTCCCTTTTCGGTGGCATGACACTGAACTGCATGACCTGAGACCTGTCCCCACAGACCTAATATGCTTCCTCCAAAGAAGGCTTCCTAGTCTTCATGACAGCATGGCAATCTGGTTATTTGCTCCCATCCAGGGGGAAAAATCAGGTCAACTAGGTAGTATCTATGAAAAATGGACATGAAAGAAACTAAGTCGTGGTGCATAATGTCAGAGAGGACAGTTAAGAGCTGAGAGCAGCTGCACATCATTCCACACCCACTTGAGGTTTCAAATCTTTGCAGTAGTTTTGCAAAGCAGAGCACTCTCTCCTCAGAACGCAGAATGACACAGGAGTATATTCACAAGACCAGTCTTATGACCCTAAGTAATCATAGCCTTGACTGTTTTGTAATGTCATCACTGAAAAGGCTGGTTGTACTAAATGGGAGTGATGGCTGATCCCATTTAGAGAAACATTTCTAAGATGCAACAAGCAGTATAATATCAAGGGGACTTCTAGATTTCTACATCTCTTCTCCTGGGGGCGCCTGCAGATAAAGAAGTAGGCAAGGAAAGTAAATGTTTACTTCCTTTTTTTTTTGGTAATCACTAAGTACGGTGCTGCAAAAGCAGTTGCATTTGTCCTATAAATCACATAATCATTCAATAAAAACAAGAAAGGTGTGTAGCAACAAGGGAGGATGAAAGACTGGAAAATTCTGTAGGCTAATTGTAGGAACACTGTGTTTCCTCTTTAATTTGCAGGCCTTCCAGAGTGTGTATATGGTCATAGTTTTTACTTAACTCTCCTGGGGTAAAGTCAGAGCACCTCAGCTAAAGGAAAGGGTTTTTAAAATTGTCCTCATGTAAAGCTGGACTAAATACGCACTTCTCATTGGTAAAAGGTGATTAGCATACAGATCTTAACATGTCATTTACAGATGTTTTGCTAGAGGTCAAATCCTGACTGATTTGCATCACTGTTTTCACCATTGTTGGCTTTGGCTTCTCCCTCACACTGAATTATGTTAGAGTGTCTTTGGACCATAAGATACTATAAAGACCCACTAAGATATGGTCTGTACTGTGTATGTTATCTCATAGACAGAAAAGAGTAAAAAAAAGCAAAAAAAAATTAGTTGCCCACAGCCACAAGAAGAATTATCACATGACAAGAGCTGCCAGTTCCTAAAAATCATGTTTATATTATTCTTCTCTTGATCTCCCATTTCAAAGTCTAGCCCAGATGCGCACTGGTAGAAAAATCCTGTGGTTTTTCCTTTCCTGAACATCTACCACAATCCACTGCGCTGATGCTGGGAGAGCATGTCTGTACTAGCTGTACTTAACTATCTTCTGAATGCAAATTTTAGCAGCAGCATGTGACCCACCCAGAAGCAGCCTCAGCATGCATATGTTCTCAGAAACAGGAATTATTCCTACTTATCAGCCTTATTCAAGAGTCTGTGTTCACACTGGGTCTCACAGCAGTATCTCTGGATGCAGTTGAGTTCTGTGGGTTTTGAACTGAAAGACAAGCCCTCTGTTGCCTGGATAAAATGGACTCAGTACTGAGAATGCAGACATCATCTTTCTGAAGTTCTCTTCTGTGCAGTGTCTACATCAAGTGATATCAGCCCCTGATAACAGAAATTACTGTGTTTCCCCAAGCCTGGACTAATCCTCCATGCCCTTTCAGTGTCATGCCTACTAGTCTGCTTTTCCTAACAAAGCTTCTATGCAGAACAGCGACAAAGGCTGCTATGCCTATTAACTATTTTAATATGAATGTGGTCCACACACACACACACCCTAAAAGGCATGCACACATATACATCCATGCACTGAAGTAAATGCATTGCACAGAGAATTGCAATGGATATACAGTATTTCATACTGAAGTGTCAAGCTTGCCTTCTAAATCAGATACATCATCTATTGACTCTGGTGCTGTAAGTCACCCTTTGAAACAGATGGCTTCCCTTGTGAATTAGACAGGGAGATCATCTACTAAATCATCTCCATATTGAATCCAATACTGTATACTGCAAAGTGAGCAGCTCTACAAAACAACTATACATAGAAGAAGTACCACAGTATATTTCATGGGTTATTGCTGCAAGGGCTGGGCACAGACAATACCCAGGCAGGTTGCTGGTGGCCTGCTTGTGTAGACAATGAGAAGCTAATCAAGTACTATGATAATCACTCTGACAGATACTATCTCATAAACCTACTTGCAGTAGTTTAAAGCCCTCCAGCTGCAGGGATGTGTGCCCATACCTCAGGTGCTCCAGCCCATGTCTGCTCTATTAATTTAAACCGCCAAACTGTGAACCCGAGCAACTGAGGCATCGGCACACCCCCTGTTTTGTCCATTTTGCTGACTCTGCAGTGAGACTAACCCCTGTGGCAGGAATGGCACGGACAGCCAGGGCGGTACCATGGTAAACTGCTAGAACTTGATTTGCCAGGGAATGCCTGTCAGGGCCCTACAGGTAAAAAGAGCAAAAATTTTTAGTCAGGGAAGACATTTGCATAACATGCATCAAAAGAAGAATATAAAGATATGCTTTCCCCCCATCCATTGGAAATAATGGACAGAGGCTCTGCCCCCTCTTGTGCAGGCCACTTTCAGAGGCATGTGCTGCTACAGCCTCATTCTTTTTTCTCTCTGTAACCCTTGTCGCACAAATGAGTTTTTTTCATTTCTCACTCATGCCCTCCATGAAAGACAGCAGTAGTGTCTCTGTGCTGTAATTGGACTGACTGGCTGACTGATTCCTGTTCTCCCCTCATGCAGCCCTGGGAACCTGAGAGAAAAAAGGTGGAACAACCAGCCACTCAAAAAAACCCCAGACTATTGCAAAGGTTAAGGAGTAGAGCATGCAACTTCTGTCTGTTACACACGACTGGGCATTGCAATTTGGATGTCTTGTTCCCAATACTTCCTTACTATGACTGTCACAAGGATGACAAAGGATGGGAAAGGCAAGCCGTTCTCATTAAGGACTTATAAAGGGTATCTTTGTGAGAAGAGTATTACACTTTCCTTTTTCTGAAGTGCGACAATGCTTGGGAAAACAAGATACAATGAGCCTAGCTTAAACCATCTGAAGGATGGTAAATGTTGTGTATGTTCAGAAACCACACAGTGCACACCCACATGCACCTAAGTCAAGCAGTATTTCTACCATTATTCTGGGTCTTGCTTGCAGTGGAAAAGGAATGCTCACACGGCCTCAATGTTAGTAAGTCTGAATTGATAGTGTTGCATTTGTTGAGTAAAATTACTGTTGCAGACAATGTGCAGTTAGTCTTGCAGGTCAGCTTGTTTCCAGCTCAGCACACTTTTTTGTATTTGCATTTTTTCACCCTCTCCCAGAGCATGGACAAATGAGCTGCTGATCTTGGTCACCAATACCAAAGGAATTTAATATTCCAGTAACTCCATCTATTTATAACTTTAGTGAGGTGTCCTCCTTTTTTTTCACTCTCCCTTTTACTAACTGATACTGCAACAATCTTTTATCTATCTCCACTCCTAATTCTGGTCCTCTGTGCTTCTCCTCCATGGGTTCCTCAGCAAAAGGGAAGTACCAATAAACTCCTCTAAATTAGGAGGAGAGTTTAGCACAGACTTAGCTCTCATTCATTTGAAGCAATGATGCTGCAGTGCTCTTGCAGCATATCTGTCATCTGTGCTTCACTATTTCAGACATGACTACAACTGCATCTTAATCATGTTCCTGCAAAGCCTAGCCAGAGTTCCAACACTCCAGATAACTTGGGGCAGATAAAGAAGTGTGGTCTTCTGCCAAAAACGTGCCAGTCAGTGGTAAAATCAACAACTTCATCTAACTCTTATGCATTAATTGTATAACTGGTGCAACATGAAGGAGGGTGGAAAGAGAAAGAAAAGATTAACTAAAAAGATCCCTTCTTCATTTTGCCAACATGTAAAATGGGACTATCCAAGTGTGTATCAGAGGACTAGGAGCTAGGAGGTCTAATATTTTGATGTCTTCACACTGCTTGGAATTCCAGATAAGAAACAATAAAAATTATGCAAAAATTCAATAACAGGGCTATTTTTTAAAAAGTTGCAGGACATTTGCAAACATTATAATTCATAAAAGATTGTATCTTTTGAGGTCTGAATTTGACTCAACTTTTATTCCAGTATCAAATCACAGCTCATCTTATGTTGTCCATTTTTATCTGGTGCTACCCTTGGAATCTTTACCTACCCTAGGGATACAGTTTTTCTGAATTAATAAATAAATAAATAAACCCCATACTTTTAGTGGTCACTGCTTCAACCCCTAGTGTGCTTGCAAGGCTGAAAATCTTACGACAGGTTGTCCTGGTTTTGGCTGGGATAAAGTTAATTTTCTTCCTAGTAGCTGGCATAGTGATGTGTTTTGGATTCAGGATGAAAACAATATTGATAATACACTGATGTTTTAGATGTTTCTGAGCAGTGCTTACACAAAGTCAAGGGCTTTTCAGCTTCTCATTCTGCCCTGTCAGAGAGGAGGCTGGGAGTTCATAAGAAGCTGGGAGGGAGCACAGCCAGGACAGCTGACCCAAACTGGCCAGAGGGGTATTCTATACTATATGACGTCATGCTGCACACAAAAAAAAATTGAGTTGACTGGTGTGGGGATGGGGGGGTGGATCGCTGCTAAGAGACTGGCTGGGCATCGGTCAGCAGGTAGTGAGTAATTGTGTTGTGCATCACTTGTTTTGTATATTCTTTTATCATTATTATTAGTTTCCCTTCTTTTTCTGTCCTATTAAACTGTCTTTATAAAAACCCATAAGTTTTACCTTTTTTATGATTCTGTCCCCCATCCCACTGCAGGGGAGTGAGTGAACGGCTGTGTGGTGTTTAGCTGCCTGCTGGGTTAAACCACAACACAGATGGAAAGTAGTCACTGCTTTAAACAATGGTCTCAGCCCTCTCTGAGCCATGTGGCACAGCAGTTAAAGATGTTATAGAACAATCATGGTACCTTAAGCCTTGATATGTCAGCATCTCATGTTTACTGTAAGCTACACTGACAATATTGTTGAATCGTGCTTTGTTTTTCTTCTTATTCCTTCTGGTTTTGCCTATTCATTTATAGTTTTAACATATTAGAAAAAGTGCAAAACTTCTTTACAGTGTTTTTGCTGGCTCTGAAAAGTTGATATTCCAGAACTAGTGACTGATATATTGAATTTGGCCCTTACGGTAATTGTTTAAATGTTATAGCAGCTTTAACATGTCATCTGTTAAACTTATTGGTGATGCAGCTGTTCAACGTGCAGTGTGGGTAATATTTACATGATTTACTGGGTGACGTACAGTTTTTGATTCAATAGTAATGTATTTGATTCAATAGGTGATGCATCTAATTCAAACGGGAGTCCATCTAATTCAAAGGTGATGCATTTGATTCACTAGCTGATGTACCTGATTTAGAAGGTGATGGATCTAGTTCACTGAGAATGATTCCAATTCCCCCATGCAAGGTATTTACTTCAGTGTGTGATGAATGAGCTTTAATAATAATACATGTTTCTCCGATAGTGGATGTATTGGCTTCAATTTATATCCCAAGCTTCCCGAATCTAGAGTGGAGTGACACCTTGCAGCCACGATTCAGGTGAGAATCACAAACAGTGTGAAACATTAGCCACTAAAATAATGGGACCAAATTATGTGATAAAAGCTGTGCTTCCCAGATGAAATATTTTCACCAGATGTGATGTGGGGATACAAATGCCCTGTCACTGCTGTTATTGCTACCACAGTACATGACGAAAATCCCCAAATCCATTTACCTTTAGTGTCATTTCTGGGATTACATACTCAGTACTTATTTCCCCAGAGCTATGTGAGCTCTCAAATAGCAGCATCTGAACTAACAGCTCCACTCTCCTCATTTTCGTGTGTGCTTTTATTTTGTTAGAGGTTGGCAAATATTTAGCCCTGGTGAAAATGGGGCAAAAGGTGTTGGTAAAGAGCAGTATTACATGGGGTAAGGAGTGTGAGGACTCAGGCCTGTACAACATACTTGGTAAACCACCACTTCTGCACTGGGATCATATCCTGGTGCAAACCTCTGGAAGATTTAGCTTCACAAGTGTCAGTCCATTGTGTTTCTTCTGGCTATTGACTACTCTAGAACTATTTCTGAATAGGTCAGTCTCATTGCCCTGACCACCTCTGGCTCCATCTCCAAAATTAGTGTCAAGATCCTCTCTTCTTTAGATGGTGGTTCAGATATTTTGGTCATGCAGGTTAAATTTTCAGCCACAAATATGGTAGGAACCTTTGCTTGCATGCCTACAAAAAAAAAAAAAAAAAGGAGCTTTTATTTGTCTTGTGTCTCTTATCTGTGCAGTGGCCAGTTCTGGAGTTGTGGATACTGTTTGATACTTGTACTACAATAGTGCATAGGGGAGGGGGGGCTCATTTCAGAAGGTCTGGGCTCAGTCATGAAAGTCTATGAGCTTGTGTGCATGTTTGGTTGATGTGCATCCATGCACAGCTACAAACCTGAAACAGTTTTTCAGTGGGATCTCAGAGCCCCAGAAAGCCACTTCACTGCCCAAAGCATCCCTCTCCTAGTCTCCAAACCAACATTGTGGCTGCTTCTTCCTTATAACCTATCTGTACCTATATCCCCAGTGAAGAATTACTCCTCCTGGGTGGCAGAAGCAGCAGCTGCAACCTATCCAATATATTTGCCTCCATTTTGTGCTCCACTTGGAAGAGTTCCCAGGGTAAACTCTTCACTTGTTGTGCGCTTGTTACTGCTCTTTGAGGCATATTCATTTTCTTGTGTAGGTGTAAGTTTTCTTCTTGTACCCATGACTGATAGGCCTGCCTTTTAAAGACTACCAGGCAAATAAATGACAGGGGATGTGTGTGGTGTTGCTATACAAGTCAGAGTCTCCAAATGTTAAAAACAATGTGTTAAATACTAAAATAGGTATCTAATCTTTAAATAAATAAATAAATAAATATTCTTTCACACTTTATTGCTCCAGGCTGTGTCTAGAGATGTACTGAAGTTCTTGCAGGAGTCTTAAGTAGTGAGCTTTTTTTCTATCCACTGTGTTTTCAGGGTTGAGATTCGTGCACCTCCATTTGGTATCATTTGTTCAGACAGAATACACTAACACACTAGTGTCTGATCTGGCAAAATAGGGCTGTTTTTACACATTTCTTTCCTCCCTCTGTATTTCTTTTCCTTGCTCTCCTCCCTTCTCTATAGTCATGGCTGTGACTGAAATCTGTCTTTTCCATTATGACATACACAGTGACATCCATCTGCTTCTCCTTAATGCCCAATCAGTAAAATATGTATTCTGTGCCCAGAGAATAAGTGTATTAACTGCCCTTTGCTGTTTTAATGAAGCAAATGAGGAGAAACAGTAAGTGTGGAAAATTAAATGGCTTATAGTGACAGTGTCAGCTCTTACACAGAGTTCAGAATTTGGATACTACTTTCAGGGACTACCAATATGCAGTGGCAAACACTGCTGCAGTACTAGGTAAGAACTTTAATATTCTTCATCTTTTAAATGGTTCTACTTGACACAACATAAGTTGCCAGCTCTTGTTGAATTTAACACTTGGTAAGTTGAGCAGGGTCCACTTCTTAGTGATGAGGAAGCAAGCAAAACTCAGTCTGGATCTTTTTGAGAGTCTAGAAGACCCAGAGGGCAAGTACTGCTTCAGTTAGAGTATCTGCATGTTACAGGCACAGGTATGTCTGTATAGGCAGGAGAAAACCCACCATTCACTTTTCATGTCATCAGGTATCTGCTGTCACCCCTGCTGGTGTCGTCTCCTGTCCAGAAGGATATACATCCCATATTTCAGGTTTGGGTGCCGTGGAAGTCTCCATTAAAATGAAAGGAAAACAATCAACAGTTATTGTATTAAAATATTCTCCAAGTTGTGGGAGCTTTATTTTGTTTGTTTGTTTGGGGTTTGGTTTTTTTTTTGTTTTTGTTTTTGGGGTTTTTTTTAGCTTTATTTTTAATCAAAGCACTTAGCAAGTATCTCTAAGGCCAAATTAGGCTACATTGAAAGGAATATCCTGCCTGTCTGCTCCTGCACAGACTTCAAGCATTTGGGTGGGCCCCAAGGCCCAGGCTTCGGCAGTTAATGTCATTTTATTTACAGGTAAATGCTGTTTCCAAACACTTCTCTGCTTTTTGGGGGAACAATTGAAAACTGGGGAAGAAGCGGGGGAGAAGGTACATTGCCTCAGGGCCAGGAGTGACTAAATATACAGCTAATTGTTTTGGCTACTTTTTAAAAACTTCTCCCAGGGGCTGAAAAGATGATCCCACCAGCGGATGGATAAGCAAATTAATTTGTCTCAGGCTTGATCTGTGCCTCCCAGACCTCCAAGAGTCTTCGCATGTTACAGGGTTTGGAAACTGTAGACGATGCATTCTCTCCTCTCGGCACAGAAGTGCCATAGGCACTGTCATTAGTTGAACACTGCCATTTTTACAATTACAAACCCTGCCATGTTGCACAGAGGAACTGCAGCTGCTGCTTCTTGGGGTACTGAGTAAAGCACACTCCTGTGATGGCCCCCGGAGACCCATGTACAGCATAGCTTATTGAAACAGATGGGGTGAGGGAAGGATGCTTCATCGACAAAGCACATTTGTCTAAATACAAGAAGAATGAAAACACAGCACTTATCACTGGTGCTTAATCTTAAAACCAGTGAAGTTTGGAATGGGGGAGATGAATGCTGTGCTTGTCATGGTGTAATACACAAGCACATAAAATACACTTCTTCATTCCTCCTTGATTTTTGAGCACATTCACCGCTTAATAAACCCACAGAAAGCAGCCAGGCTGCCCCTATGAGCAAGCTGAAAGATAAAGCAGAACATTTAAATCAGTGAGCTCATTTTAGCTATGCCCTTTGCCACCATGTAATGGAAGCACAGTGCAGAGACCTAACAATGTGCAGATGTTGCCCTTACCCCTTCTTATTTTTGAAACCTGGAACAGACCACCATTATCTTGGGTGTTTCTGGGTCTTTCACTTAAGACTATCTCAACACTCACAAACATCAGCTCTGTGAAGTGTGGAGATAATTATCATGCCTGTTTATATAGGTGGGGAAACTGATAACAAATTGCATGGTGGTTATAACAGTAGCCAGAGGTAGAACCTGGAACTAAATTCTGCTATCCCACCCTTATTTTGGTTCTTCAAAATTTATTATTTTGCCATGAAGTGAAAACAACTCCTTGAGGTATTTGTTGAGACCAATGAGGAACAGCAGGTAACCCTTTCCTCCCTCATCTGGTTCATTCTGGTTTGGGAACAATGAACCTTTTACCTCTCAGAAACTCTCCCTCTCAAACAATTTTCTCTAAGGCAAGGGGGGAATTTTCAACATCTTTGACACAAAGAGATGTTTTATGGACAGTATTATTTTGGGGCAGGTGTTTACCAAAGCTCCTTCTTGTCTGGATTTGGCTAAGGCTCATTGCTCTGTTAGTGCTGTTAAGTCCTGGTTGTGTTAGATGCTGAACTAGAACAGGTGGGGAGATGGAGTCTAAATCAACCTGAAACAACATGTTAGAGCATGATCCTAAATTAAAGAGTAAGAAAAGTATTATTTTCCTAGATTGCCTTTTTACTTTCTCAGGTCTCATGCCTGACAACATAAACCTCTACACCTGCTATCATATTTATCGTTACTGGGGCTTCCTGGGAATTCTGTGCTTTCACTATTTAAGTGAGAGGATTAGAATTTCTTGGGACACAGACTCAGTCTAGTCACAGTAGCCAGGACTTTGAGCAGATGTAAGTCAGAACAGTATGAGACATCTCTCAGATAAGAGGACACTAGATTGATAACTTCATCCACAAGAACTGCAGGATTTTGTGGCAGGTGTCTTTCTGTGCAGCTATCCTTACTTTCCTGGTGAGGTGGAGTAAGGATATAAATGATTAAACGAAATAGTTCACCTGTTAGATTTAAGACATATCCCTGTCAGGTACAACTGCACAGCAATAGGCTAAATGATATTTATCACTGGCATACAAATAGTCATTGTTCCAGTTACAGAGATTATAGTCATACCTGAACTAAATACATTTTCACTGTTCTGCTCATAATATTTCTGTACAAACTGTCATCCTCTTTATACTTGCTGAACAATTTGAAAGGCAAAAGAGCATATTTTCAACAGGAAAATTATCAACAATGGTCTGGGTCTCAGGATAGTAAAGGGACCTTAAAATTAGCTCAGCAAGCCAGCTGAGAATTTCCCTGGAGAATTTTCCCAGCTCTTGGCATAGGCGACATCTCAAGGATATGGCCAGGAGGCGGGGAGGAAAGGGGTGTGCACTGTGGCATAATCCTTGAGGGCTCTTGTTTGTTAAAGCAGCCCCAAGGTTGCCCTTAATTGTATTGTGGGCTGAACTGGCTCCTAACCAGCTGCTGGGGTGTGAGAACTACAAATATGGCAGAGGCACCTTTCTTTCCTCCACCTCCCAGCTGCAGAAAGCACAGTTTGGCCAGGCTGCATGAGTGAGCCTCCTGGCTTATTCTTGAAGCTAAGCCTCTGTGTTGTGACATGTCACTGTATGCTAGCTAAGTCCTGGGACAACTATCAACCAAACAAGATGGATATCTTGTTTATTTCCATAACTTACACCTCTCAAAAAGTGAGCGTGCACACACACACACAAAAATACTAAAAAAAAAAAAATAATGCTGGTGTGGGCATTCATATGTGTGCTTCTTGGAGCAAAATGGAAATGAACAGTAGGGGAAATAAGACAGCAAAATATTCTGTAATTGAAGTACATATTCTAGGGAGGTGTTAATTAATAATGAAAATGAAACAAGCTATTTTACCACACAAAAATACATAAATCACACCAGACCCAGTGTTTTGCCCACTCTTCTACCTGCTAGAGTTTTATTGCTTCTTCTTTTCATACTTTTTGGAGAGCTATTCATGATATCAGTTTTGAGAAATTCATTCTTTCATGGGCTCTACATGTTGCATGGTTACTCTTAAGTGAATAAACCTAGACCAACACTAGGCTTCTATAGATATCTGTTGTATATTTAAAGAAACCTCATCTCCCCAATGGCAAGTCCATTCCACATCCTTTCACCTTTGTGGGACATGTGCTTTAAAAACAATTCCACCTAGAAGAAAGCCTCCCAGTGTGTTGTGTTTTGCAGCATAGGCAGATACCTGTCAACTAGGACTTCAAGCATGGCCTTAGGAATGTCCATGCCCTTAGGACAATCCCATTGTTACTGCGAGATTGTCCATACAACTCATCAATCAGAAAAGAGGGATTGCCCAGCTTTCTAAGATCCTCTTTGTCCTGTATCAGTTACCATTTTGCCATGAAATTCATCTGTATGTAGAATTTATGCCTTAGCTGAAGCAAGAGTTGGAGATAACAAACTTAGATGTAAGCAAACTTTGCGTACCAGACACTATATGTAGACAGCACTTGAGCACCATAGTCTGAAAATGACAGTGTCGGGGGCAATTATGACAAAGAACCATGTCAGAGAGCCAACACTCCAAGTTACCCGATTTAAGACAGAATAGTGCAGAATGGTAATAGTTTCTCCTCTTTATTTTGGGTTGCTTTTTCTACAGGATTTACTGAAAAAGACTTTCCTATGAGGAAAATAAGAAAAATACACTGGGACTGTTTTGATCTACTAAATTTTTCTGACCACTTCAGGCAATCCTGCTGAGGTTTGTCTTACTGCAAGTGCCTCATAAACTCCCACCTACCTCCACTTCATACCCTCCACCCAGCAGAGGCCCTGCTGCTTATGCTACACTAACACAGAGATGGAGAAAGATTATGAAACAGGGAAACTATCCAGGAACAAAATTGCATATTTTTTTTGTTCCATCTTCCAGAGGTAAATAAAAAGTCAAGCCCATCTGACAATGGGAAATTGGATTCAAAGCAAAAATAGAAGCACACATTTTGTCAGATATCCAGTTTATTTTTTTCTGGTGAGAGGTTTTCATAAGAGCTATAACCCCTTTTGGTGGGGTTACATCACCATTTGGTCTAAACCCCCACAGTAAGACTACATCTGCTACTAAGCTGTGTTGTAAATGTCTTTAATTTTTATATTTCATCTGAAGGGAGTTGTTAAAGGGGGTTTACAGGGTGATGGCTCTTTGAATAAAAGACATCAGAACTGAAGCAGAGCTCTGCATGACACTCAATTTTCACTCTAATAAGCCCTCCTAAAACATTACAAGATTTTGTTTTTCCCTGAACTTGCTTTCCCTTCCTGAATGATTATTTTTTTTTATTATTTTTCCTCCCTCCTTCTTTTTAAGGACACATTTGAGGAGAATGGTTTTATTTTTGCCCAGATGACACCACTTCTCTTTTCACCCGAAGCCAGATGTGCTCCTCTCTATGAGCAAAGAAAATCTCTCTGAAGTTTTTTTTTCAAAGCCATTGCTTTTATTTAGGTTTTTTTGGTTGGGTTTTTTTTTTTTTTTTGTTGTTTGTTTGTTTGTTTTTAACTGTTGTTCTGGACTCTCTGGGGTATTTAGTTTGACTTTTGTCTGTGAGGGTGGGAAGGGATCCCACCAACATGTTTGTGCTCAAATTTTAAGGTCCTTTTGGATGTGTTCTCCAATACATGAAAAAGTTCTGTGATGGTTTAGCATAACTGTAGGACTCTTCTTGATCACCTGGAGGGGTCATTGTAGAGCAAACATGAAGTATTATCTTTCCCAGTCCCAAGTGTTTTTATTGACTCATTTTGCCCTGAATAACATACAAGAAAGAAAATGTGGAGTCCAGGCTTTTGGCTAGGCAACTCAGATCTGAGAATATTTGCATGGAGCCATCAAACCTGGCTAGTTTCTTTTTTGTCTGAGGGTCTTGTTTTCATTCTGGAGAGCAAAACAAGTGATTATGGATTATGGACCTTGGTCATCCAGCAGAAAAATGCAAGAAAAGAAAAATTTGCCTCATTAAAGAAAAAAAAAAGGAAGGATTAACGTCAATATTTACAATCTAACAAACAATACATAGAAAACCAAGAGGTCCATTTGCACTGTGATATTCAACTGGAGAACAATGTTGTTAAAATGCAGGGAGATTATGCATCAGTTAAAATTAAAGGAATTATGTGTTTGCATCTCTTTGGAGATGTGGGTTTGAAAAGATTTCAAGTATGTAGGAACAGCATGGGCCATGTTCACCAGGCAGGCCTGAACCCAGAATTCAGTGTTGTAATTCAACCTGGTGCTTCTGGATTATGGGATACACGGAAATTACCAGCTAGATAAAATGAGAAAAAATTTTCTCTCTTTTAAACCAGTAAAGAGTAATTAGTTTCCTAAAGGAATATTATTATTATTGCAACAGTAAGGTATTGAAACCAAGCACTCAAAAGTCAGTAAATTTCATAAACAGATTTTTCCCGCATCATTTATACAACCATATTGTGTATTTATTTTTTATTTGTAATTTCATTGCGAAACATACATTTTCATGGATTATATTTGTCATTAGTGCACACCATAAATACAACAGTAATCATCAGATTCATAACTAGCACTCATGCAGAGCTGTACATAATCATGATTCTCTACAAACATACTTGTCTCATGTTCAGAGTTCAAGTGGTAATTCCCAAATAAAGAACAGTGGAGATCAGACTTTTGTAACACTCAGAACCATCTGCGCTCCTGGGGCTGTAGAGTGCAGACCAACACCTGACTCCTTACTCCAAAGTACTTCTTGTCTGGACTGTTTTCCTATGCCAGTATATTCATGCTTTCATAAAAATCAGCAAGAACAACTGAAGCCCAGTGTGTGCAGCAGTTCCCTAAAAATACAAGGGCTTACTGCTCACTTCTCAGCAAATAGAGTCTGTAGAGATACAATATTAATTTGATTTCTAGCAAAGATATAATCTACTTAGATTCGAGCTATACTCTTTCATGCTGTCCTATTAAAATGTTTGGATATACACCCTTCCCCTGCTTCAGAAAACTTCTGAAAACCCACCTTTCTGTGAGGCATGCCAGGTGCTGGACTACTCCCCGCTCTGTGGGTGTTCTTCCTCAAATTATTTTGTTTGTGTTGAGTTGTGCCTTCAGGGCCTTATCTTGCATTCCTTGCACACCCAACATTCACTGAAGTTGATGGAGGTACAAAAGGCAGGCTTTTAGCCTGTGCTGGGATCTACTGAGCTATCTCCTAATTCTGGGGTGGCATTTGTGTAAGTATGATGTTGCATGTGATGCTGTCTCTGCTTCCTGAATTCGGCAGGCAGTAATGATTTGTTTCTCAAACCACTTAGACGCTGCTATTCAAGATGCCAAAAAAATCTCATTCCTTCCACTTACCATCCTCTGAAAAAAATCACTGCTTCAATGTTTGTGGTATGTGTATTATATTATAGTCTTAGTGATCCTTTCATATCTATCCTTATTAAAAACAGACTTAGCAGAGTTAATTAGGGGTAATTTGCATTCAAGCTATTCATTATTTACTTATCTTTGAACTGCAAACTGTAGGAATGCCATTTGTTCATTAAAATTCCCAGTCTTTGCCCACTTTCCCTTTGATAGCATAGTGGTTAAAGAAAGTTGTGCTTAGCTGCTGACTAACCATTCTCTTCACAGTGCGGAGATGGCTGCAGGCCATTATTTCAGCATTAGAAAGTAGTTAATATTGAATGCCATGAAGTTAAATTTGTGTTTGTTTACTTATTATGTTGGAAATCAGTTGTTCATTCTGAACAAATTTCCCAGCACTACTCTCAACTAAACTCTGCAGACTCAGAAAATGTGTGGTAGCAATATTGAGAAGGTGAGGAGATTTGAGACAGGGTAAAAAAGAAGAATTAAACAGATCTCTGAAAAAGACACTGCTGCAACCCCCTGCCCTGGTTAAGGCTTCTTTAATTATCACAGTCACCACCCTTGTTAGTTCCTTCTAATACCACAAGGAAAAAATATCTGCTTTTTATTGTTAACCACTAATCTCTGAACAATTACATGTGTGTTAATTCCTCAGAATCTCTTGTTGTGTGCTGCTTACAGATATTGTATGTTAAAAAGAGATGCAATGGCAATTGTCTTGCCAAGAGGGAAGAAAAGGACTAATTTATTAGGTACTCAGTGGGGATTGTCTCTCAAATACTTCTTTGATAAGTTGGCTATGCCTGTCTGAGGCACAGGAATGATACCTCCACAGCAAGAACCATGTCAGCAAGATGAGAAACCACTGGCTACAAAAGTAACCTCAGCAGAGGGCTGCAAGGCTAGTCAGATCCTGGTGTGCTGTGTGGACTGGGTCAAATCACCCAGAACAAATTTGGTCAGTTAGTGCCTACACAGGGATTGTTATTTGACAATGTCTGTTTGATTTTCCTCTTCCAATGCAACCTAAAACCGATGACATCTTCAAACACTCCCTCCCCCTTCCCTCCATCTCTTGAACTAATGAGCAAATAAGGAAAGAAAATTAAAGAATAAAAAATGTAAGCAGTGATAGGGTGAGATCAATAAACTGTGGATTGCTAGCACTGAGTGAGCCTGAGTAATCTTCTGCATATTGCATGTTGAGTTAACTTGCAAGAGAAATATGTTCCCTCTTATTGTCCTGTGTCTCATTGTGGAAAAGGAAGCAGGGACTACAAATTAAAATACCCTTGATTTAAGTTCTGAAGGGAGTGCCCAGGAGTTCTTCTCCTATTGCCACACGCTAGAAATTGAACCATCTGCACCATTACAATATAATGAGAATATTTTATTATTGTTTTCAGCCTGTGACTTCTTTTGTCCTGTTCCCTCCCTGCCCCCAACAAAAAAAGTCCACTAAAGATGCTCTTGTGAGCAGCATCAGCAAAAGGTGCTACTCTACATCAGCACAGAACTCTGTTGTTTCAGACTCACTGCGACACGGCAGAAGGTGAAAGGTACCTGAATAGCAACCCATGTGATACTTTACCACATGCTGGCATAAGAGTGCTGAAGATTGCCTGAGCTGAAACATATTACACTGAGGAAATTTCACTGGGTACATATAGGGCTAAGAGCTCAGCCAGAAGTCGACAACTAATGACAGTGAACTATGTTTATAGACACATTTACATCACGTGAGCTTTGCACAAATAATAAGTCTCTGAGTCACAAGTCCAGGGAATGTAATGCTCTTAAGGACAGTTCAATTTCTTCTACCACCAAAGATTTTACTTAGGCTAATGCTGGTGAGCAGCGATTTCCCAAAATCATGGAACAAGAGAGGAAGGGTAGAGGTCTCTTCAGTCCCAAGGGAACCTATAAGAAAATTTAAAGCAAGAATGAAAAAAAAAAGATTCTTGACAGGTTATTAATTTTATGTGCAGGCAGTCAGATCATGAGCAGTATGACTACCATGGTGACAATGGAGCTAAATTTGGGATGCACTAAGCCCACAGGTGAAAGAAATTAAAGAAGTTTAAGCAACAAAAGAATACTCACAGGAACAGAATATTTAGTATCTATATACAGCTGTAGTTGTCACTCTAGCATATACCAGCCAGTTTCTGCAGAGCTAGAAATGCTGTCCTCTTCTTCTGAAGTCCGGGTATGACAGAGCAGAAAGTGAGGAATACCACTGACTTCAGTGTAATTAGTCTGATAGGAACCCATGTTTACACCTCCCTTGCTAGGATCTGCCAAACCAAATTAATAAATTGGATTTTCCCATCTACAGCTGATGGAATTGTATACAGCAGATTGTGCTGATAGACAAATGTGAAATAGGCTGTATTTTTTCCCTGCTTTCTGAAAAGAGAGAAGAAGCTTATGCTTAAAGAAAGGAAACCCATTCAAACTGCAGGTAAAACCATTTTATCAGTAAATGGTGTCTACTTACTCTTCTAAGCTCTCTCATGTCAAAAATCACCAGTTTGTTACAAAGGCAAACTGTAAAGGACAGCTGAAGAAATTAAAGAATCTGTGTGCTGGATTTACTTACGTTTGCATACGAATAGGCTACTTTTTAATCTCTTGAGCTTCCAAAGGAAATACTCTGGAGTGTCAAAAGAGAATAATTTAATTACCTCAGAGATTAACAAGAAATTAGGCTTCAGTGATGCCTAGGATTGGTTAAACTAATAGGGAATATGCTTCAGTCAGAAAGTTTGACAGTTATATAGTGAAATTCTGGTGCCAGTGCATTCCTGTTGACTCCAGTAGGGTCAAGATTTAGCTCAAGTCAGCTGTAAACTTAAGATGATTACTGAATGGGCTGATTCAGGCTAGTGTTAGTTTCCTAGAAGAGGACAGCACACTGCTTCCAAAATTATCTTTCTGGATGCTACAGACTTGATTTTTCTGAGGTCAGTTCCATCAGCCAGTGTATGTGTGGCTACAGTCCTAAAACAGTCAAATGGAAACAACAGAAAATGCTAAATATAATAACATTTGAGTGAGGAGTTTTGTAATGTTTTGTTTTGTTTTGTTTTTTAAAATGGTTTAAAAACAATTTTTAATGTATTGGGAACTGTAATGTTCAAAGGGAAGGCCATGGCAATACACAGAAAGAAAAGGCCATGTAAGAGCATGAGAAAGAGCCAAATTCTGATCTCTAAGCACGGAACAAACACAATGCTACGAAATGAGTTTTCTCTGGATTTACACAAATATAATGTGGCCCAGAGGGTAACCATTTATTTTAACATAAGCCTAAAAACAGATCACTTTGCTTTGACACCTTGTTTTGAATGCAATTGCACATGCGTTCACCCCGATGTACTTACATTTTCTTCAATAGCCTTTCAGTCATGCCACAGGGCTATATGGTCTCTCCTGGATAAGCTGTGTTAAATTAAAATTAAACATCACCAAGCTTTGTGCTCAGCCTCCCTCTGTGAATGTTCTGCTGCGGGTGTGCAGGGGGTTAATATCACAAATGTTCCACAGGAGGTTAGTGGGATTCAGTTTCAGCTAACATTTATTTTGCCAGCTCCTGTTCACTTTTATCTCTGCTTATGAACACTATTATCTTGTTTGTAATAATATATATAGATCACTGCAGCTGTGCTCTGCAAAATTCATCCATTTTTTGAACTTTACGAAAAAAAATATTCTGCAAGTCTTTTATCACATTTCTGAGCCCTGAGAATTCATCCACCTTCTCAGCCCAGTCTCTCATACAAATTGTAAGCAGGTGTGGGTTTGCAAACCTTTCACTGAGAATAGACTATCATGTTTCTAATGTAACCTCACATGCAGTGCAGTTTTGTCCTTTTATTCAAGACTAATTGTGAGCTGTTGTTTTTTAAAAAAGGACTAAGCTACTTCAGTTCCTTTGCTTTTTGTCTATTCCTATTGTTAATTTCCTGTTACAGGCATTACCTTTGGCACAAGTATGACATGTGCAGCATGTCACCATACTGTGCCTGAACTCTTCTGACACTTGCTCAGTAGATTGCCAGTAATAACAACTCTTATATAGCACTTTTCCTATCTCACAAGCATACATCTTCCTACCCTGGAATCAGTGGTGCTAATTATTGATGCACACTGGAAAGGCTACAAGCGTATTTGACATTTTCTTTCACAAACTTATAGGAGCATGGTAAGTGGCATGCTTTTCCATAGACATGATGTAACCCCAGTAATACTTGTACTTTAAGATCCAGCCAGCCTAAAGAAGGGAATGGGTCTTTTTAAAAAACCTGTACAGTATAGGTGCCTTTGGATGGAAGACTGTAAAGAGGTAAGACTAGACTTGAATCTACACTAAAATTTCCAGCAGAAAATCCTCTTGTCGTATGTTTTCTATGGTCTGATCCTATGGCTTTATTCTAGAAAGGCACACAAAGCCAACTCTTGGCTGTAAGTTCTTAATGTTCACCTATCTTGCTATTACTATAGTGCATCTTACAATGCAGCTATTAGTTCAGAAATTGAATGGTGTGATACAATAATTGACTTCCTTACTAGTGTCCCAGTCTTCTTCCTCTTCAAGAATCAGAAGTCATTGAATGACTAGGTCATACCTCTATTCTGCTTTTCTCATTTTGAGACAGAAAAAGGCAGACTAACTTTCAAAGCCTCTACCCTAGGCTTTCAAGAAGGCAGATTGTAGAAGAAAGAATAGAAAAGGAAACAAAAAGGAAATGAAATGGAGATCTAAGTAGTTTAGACCTTGTGCTCAGCAACCCACAAGATCAAACTCACTCCTCTCAATGCAGCAGCTGATATCAATGGTCTTGCATTAATCAAACAAGTGCCAGCATTTAGTGAGCTCAAACGCTGACTTCTACCTCATGTCTGTAGAGGCTGCCTCTCCGGTTGCAACTGAAGTGTGCCTTCCAGAAGCAGCTTTGCATTACTTTGACAAAGCCAGACAGCACCTGTCCTTGAGGCTTAACAAAAGGTAGTAAAGGGAATGAGAGAGTAATCTCTCTCAGGCCTCTGCAGCTATTGCTCTCCCTTTATATTTCATTTAGAGCAAAATGTGAACAAAGAAAGAGTGTTAGACATGCACACTGTAATGAAAATCCATGACTCAACTGTGCATTCATAATTATTTTATAAATAAATGGCTTCTGGAGAGCCACATCTGTCTCTTCCCACAGAGTGTATGTCTTTCATTAATGTATTACAGGCCGAATGAAGCCAGCCTGAGTGCTTTGCTTGCATCTTCCTCTTCCTCTCCATCATTGTCCATGGATAGGTTTTTGTGGTTCGGAGAGAGATGCAAGCCCCACACGTCTCTGCAGGACTGATGGCTCGTCAATAACATTAGCCAGCATTATGGGCCGCATCGGTGTAGAACAGAATCAATATGGCCAAGTAAAAAGTCTAATCAGTTGACATGACCATCTTCAGCAGGGCTTACGTTACAAGAAATGAGGTTTTTTAAGGAATCAGCATCAGTGCTGCTTATTCACCCCACACCAAGAATCTCTGACGATTTATTGCTTCTTGTTTTGTTAGCAGTGCAGGGTAAGCTGGTAAAAGTGAAATAATCATTTAGGTTAGAAGAATAATAAAGACCAGACTCTGCAAACACTGCCCATATTTTCCTAAAGAGATTAAAAGAGCCAGTATGGGGCACTCCACAGTGTAGAAGGGAAACCAGCCATCTGCACTAGGAAATGAGAATAGTTTAGGGAACTGAATACAGGGATTCATGCCCTTTGTCTGACTAGGTTGCATTCTGTTTTCTCACCCTCTTGTTTTTTTACTGAAGGGACAGATTCAGCTCTCACTTCTACTTGTGCAAATTGAAGTCACTTGGCTGAAAATAGGTTTGTTCCAGATTTCTATCAGCATAAGTGAAAGCAGACTTTGGCAGTCATGCCTATGGCAATGTACACATCTTAAAACATGTTTCTCACTGATGCATAGCTTTATCTATGTGGTAATTACGGAGCTGTTTTACGATCATCTCCTTTTCTCCTTTTCCTCACCCCTCTGCATGCAGATTCACCCACAACACAAGAGCAACAAGGGTGCAGCTATCAGATATTTCACTTTTATGAACTCTGCTGATCATCTGTTCTCATTTGTCCAGTCATCTCAGGGAAGCCCTGTTCAATCATGTGAAGGTAAAGCATTAGTGAAATCGTTAGTGCAGCATAGGCAGGCTAATAGGCCCATGCCTCAGCCATTTTTTTTGCAGGCAACATACTGCCTACATCAGAGATACTTCAGCAGTGTTATTTCCTAAACAGGTAAAAGAAAATAATTGCATCTTGGAGGCAAGCAGCTTGTTTGTGAATGGGAAAATAGACATGTTAACTACTCCCACCCCACTTTGTTAGAATGAAATAGCTGGGAAATGCTCATTAAAAAATAGATAAATCTTGAAACAGCTTAAGTGCTTATTCAAATTAATAACCCAATCCTACAGAAGCCTTCAAAGACTAGACACAAGGAAAGTAACAGAAAGTTTGATTCAGGCTTTTCTGCCATTGCCAGGAAAGACTTGATGCTCTCGGACCAGTCTGTGGTACTTGCACACAGAAGTGTGACAAACCTGGTGATTTCCTCCTGGGTAGTGGTAGACCACCACTCTCAGCACAGGATTACCAGGTCACTCAATACAGTCATGGGCAGTGGGCAATCACGCTGCCAAATTTATTCTCATTTTCTCCTTCTTAAGTGCATACAGAGAGACACACACACTCTACAGATTGCGTCATGGGGGGAGGAATTGTTCTGGGTTTTTAATATCAAAATAGTAACTATGGGCTTCAGTCAGAATGAAGGCCTACAGCAGTGTGCACAGACAAGACAAATTTTTTCATTCTCAGGAGTCAGTGTCAAGTGCACATCAACACTGAACATGTTCCTCAGTGGCAGAGTTCACCTCCAAGTTTCCGGTAACATTGGCTGTTGAAAATGAGGCTCAACCAAAAAGCACCTATGTGGGAAAAAATAGTGCGGCATCTGTGTGTTTTGTGATTGTCTTTTTGTTGCTGCGTGAAGTAAAGCAAGGATATTTTAAATCAATCAAGATTCTGAACACACAGTTTTGGGGGGTTTTTTATTTTAGTTTTTTGTTGTTGTGTTTTTGTTCGTGTTTTTTGTTTTGTTTTTTTTTTTTTTGAATGGGAATCCTGCTGCAGAATATTATTAGTGTAACATTAATTTAAATTGTTTATTAAAGTAAAAAAAAAAAAAAAAAGAGTCCATTTCTATTAAGATTCCATCATTTATAGTGATTCAAGGGAATATTCTATTCTCAGAGCCCCAGGATCTTGGTATATAACATCCTCATTTGTGTTAACGGATACTTTACCCCTTTGAAATCACGAGGACTGAAAAGTTTCACCAGGCACACAGGCTCTGTATAAATAAGCAGCACACAGCAAACATATTCTTTTAAAAGGATTATCACTTTGACAGCTATTCAGTCGGGGTGGCTTTTTCTGTCCCCTGGAATTCCCAGTTTGCCCTCTTAACTACACAGAAGGTAAATCTGTATAATACTTCACAGCTGCCTTTACTGGGACCTGACACTGAGCCTACTGGATGTGCTTTCCTGGTACAAAGCACCTCGTCAAGTTTCCTGCTCTGGATGCGGTGAATGCAGATGATGAGCTGTCTTATTAAAAGTTATGAGGAAAGGATGTTCACTCCATTACTTTCTGAACTACTGGATACACATGGCAAAGCTGCCGAGCTGGTCAGTCCCTCAGAGCTCCCTCCCTCACACACAGGCTGCACATTAACGTTTAATAACACATTGTTCCCATGGTGGTCACCATCTTTTTTTTTTTTTTTTTGATGGCATCTTTTGTTCTATCCGTGTTACCGTGACATTTCCTCATCACTGTAGACCAAATTTGAGCCTTGCTGTCCTGCTGGCACTAAGCATGCTAGCAAAGCTCCCAAGAGCTTTAAGCTGGGGCTCTGCCATCCTTCTGCCTATAGTGATGGGAAAATGTCCACGGGCAAGACCCCCCTGCACTCCGCCTGGTTCAAAAAGAAAGGGCAGGGCAGCACCATGCTTGCTGGGGAGCCCACCAAGCCCTGAGAGCCAGAGGGAGGCTGAAGCTTGAGGGGCTGAGCACAGGAGGGCTAGTGTGGCACAGATGGTCACAGCAACCAGAGGCAGGTATAGTCCAAGGGGAGCTGAGGTGTCAGGCTTCTGTGTCCCTCCATGTTGCACACCCCCTGCCCAGGGTCCTGCTGAGGGTGAGCTCAGGAAAAGGAGAACAGAGGCAGAGCTGTGACTAAGAGCAGATGAGCGAGAGCCATCTGGTCCAGAGGCAGGGCCAAGGGAGTGCTAAGCTGCTGTAGCAGATCTGGGTTGAGAAAAAGCAACATTCTTTTTAAAGAAAAGGATACAATGGTTGCTGCAGTCATGGTTCAGCAGCGCCAGCCTCAGCAGTGCCATGTATAGAACATGTATCCATTACCGTCCCATCAGTAAAAGAATAAGCTATTTTCTACAATAGCTCAGGTAAAAGCTGCAAATAAATTTCTTTTTTTCCACCACCTCAATGAAGTAAAAGACATTTTGCAAGCAGCCTGCTTTGGAAAACTGCTGGTGCTTGGACTGGAAGAACACAATTAAAAGATGCAGTAAAAATTGACAAATCTCGGTATGGGGAGCTGAAAATACATTACAATCCAAATCGAACTATAAATAAAAAAACTAAATTAAATAAATCT
The DNA here is from genome assembly GCF_018691265.1 of Tyto alba. Lineage (NCBI taxonomy): Eukaryota > Metazoa > Chordata > Aves > Strigiformes > Tytonidae > Tyto > Tyto alba. Next base: position 39,072,078 of record NW_024881318.1, read on the forward strand.
TGTACAATTATGGATTAAAATATGTTTGGCTTTAATGACTTAGCATATGGGCCTTGAGTCTTGAAATGGTTGCTGAGACCAGGCAGCTTGCATAGGGATGTAATAATAAACAAGTTGCTTGCTGCTGCAATGCCATATAAGGATGAAGAGGGAAAGGGAACCAGCATTTTGCTGGTTTTCTGGTTGCTGGCTTCCTTATAGGCCCTGTTCTCTGTGCAAAACTTTGGCTGCATAGCTTCAGTAACAGCAAATAGTGTCAATAATGGACTCAATAGTGAGTGAAGAATAAACCCAACCCAGTAACAACAAAACTGCTGGGGGAGCGTTGGCATCAGTTGCTGTCATTCAACATTGGGAAACTGCCAGTCATACCTGATGGCAGCCTATCACCCACAGGCTGCAGCAGAATGCTGGGCTTAGTATGCTGCGAGGTGGCAAACCCTGAAAGGGTCAGGCTTGGTGGATGACAATGTGCTCTTCAACCACAGCCCAGCAGAGCAGGATTTTGGTAGCCCATGTCTGCCTGGGCAGCTGTGGGGTTTGAAGGGAGGTGGTGGCAGGAAAGGTGAGCACCACTCCTTGCTCTTCTCCTCTGCTTGCCCCGGCCCATGGCAGTGGCTCTGTGGGGTGAGTGCAGAGTGCTGTCCTCCCCTTTTGGGTAATAAGCAGGGATCAAAACATTTTCTATGGCTATGCTTTAGTTGCTGATCCAGGATAGCCTCAGCAGCTATCACTTCCTTCTTGAGAAAGGTGAGGAATGGATGTGGATCCAGACCATTTGAATGGCACTTATGTGGCTGGCCCCAGATGTCCCCTGTGCCAAACTCATTGTGCCCAGGGCTTTCCAGATCTGTAGCTGGTTGCCTAAGTCCTCACTATGCCCAAGCAATTAGCTGCACTATACCACCTCTCCAAAAGTAAAGGCTGAGCCCTAACATAAAACCAGAAAAAAAAACAGCCCAGGAAAACCACTTTTTCTTGCCACAGTAAGCTGCAGCATGGTGTCCATCAGTCAAGTGGCTCTGTGAGAGCTAGCTCAAAGTCTGTTTTCCCCAGGGTGTGGGTCCTGTGTTGGATAGCATCACCAAGGGAAGAGGTTCCTGCAGTTGTTCCCCTCTCTGCAGCCATTCCCGGTGTCAATATCTTGTCCCCTTTTCCTGTATTCTGTACTACTGGGGATGGGACAGGGAGGCAGACTGCACACAGGCAGACCTGTGTGTGTGCAGTCAGATGGAGTAACACTTGTTTCCTTAGGAAACTAGACTAGAAAGAAAAGAGCAGTTTACTTTTTCAGGCCTTCCTGTCCCCTGCTTCTCTTACTTTGAAAATTATGGTAGCTTAAAATAATCTCTACATTGCATCTAGGAATTTACATGTTATGCTTTCTTTGAACAGTTTTTTAAAAAGGTCTACTGATTTAAAATATAGCATGTGAATATGATTTTTTCTCTCCTTCAACAACTGTTTTCTGGAAGATCTGAAGTTGATTATATTGGGATTGTGATTACTTAGTGGCTTGACTAAAGCTATTTCACAAGTCAGCTCTGATGTGTTACTTTGAATTAAGATGAGAAGTTTTCTCATCTTATGTTTTACAGAAAAAAGCATTCCAAAAAGCAAGTGTTCGATGTGTCCAAAAATTCTTCCTTGAAAACTTGCCTTAACATGACATATGACTGTATTTTGCAAGCTGTTTAGTCACCCATTATTTTTGTTTTATTAGACACAGTTGGCCCTTTGATCTTGGTGAATTAACACTTTTACTGATCCAGAGGCTGAGTCTAACCCTCATGCTTGTTGACATTGTTTTCTTATGGTCTGGCATTTGTAATCACGCAAATTCTTGCTATAGCTTATTAGTTTCTAAAATGTTCTCAAAATTGATTCCCTGACATACTCTTCGTGACTTAACGGCTTTCTCTGACTTTTCTGTATGGCTTAGCTCTTGGAGCTTGTAGTAGAGTAACACAAGGTTCACATGTCTGTTGGCAATTTACCATCCTTTAGAAATGTCTACTTTAGGGTCTTAGACATTGCAGAAAAAAGAAAAAACGTCATTGTAAAACTTTTTCTAGGCTGTGTGGTCAGCTTAAGGAAAACACAAACTTTTCAGGATAGAATTTAGTGGATTTGCAGAGAAACTTGAAACAAGGTATACCTCTTGATGTGAATTCTTGTAAGTCAATATGTAGTGTATATAAACCATAATTAAATTTTTCAGTTGCAGTTTATATTTCATTCATGTAGCTTTCATTACTGGAATCAGTAGACACTGACTGCTGTAGTACATCAAGGGTTTGACCTTTGTTATTCTGATATTAATTACAAGACCAGGTCTAAGATATAGATTCCAGTTTCCTACCGGCTCCCAGGCATGTCAAACTCTGATTAGAGTCTTCCTTTACCAGGCTAGGTTGAACACACCTGGACCAAAATGGAGCTCAGTGAGTGTAAAGTTATGTGAACAGATGCCAGAGGCCATGGGAACAGGATGGAAAATTTTACACTGAAACTGTAATGTTTTACATCTTGTAAAATAACCCAGGAGCTAGGAAATAATTTTTTTAAATCCAAATTTCAAAGTTTGTCTTTTCTCAAGTCATAAAAGATATTCCATACAACCTACATATTTGATACCTGCCAGCCCCTTTCCCAAATCATTGAGAAAGGTATGTCATTATCATTGATCCCCAATAAGAGGATGAGAATATCTGTCTGAAGTATATCCCAGTGCAAGACAACTCCTGTGAAGCACTTAGTACAGGACTTCAAGAGGCGTATAGTCTTTGTGTAAGACTGTACCTTGTGTACCTTTGACTTAGGTATTTTAATTCTAAAATTTTACATAATTTTGATGCTGCAAAATTCTTTATTTGGAAATGAACACACAAAAGTTAAAGGAAAATTGGAATTGTACAACACAAAAATGTGAAATTACGAGAGTGCTTTGAATTTTTAATATCTCTTAAATTAGAAAGACTGAAACTCTCTAAAAACTTGTAAGTGGCATAACAATTTCAAATCACTTCATACTGCACATGCCCAGAGCTCTGATAACCTCCACACTCAACTGCTTGTAAGTTACTTTCTTCACACATTCCAATAATGTGAAGCCATTCTCTGCAATGTAGAGTGTGTTATTCATAATTATTGTAGCACTTTAGACTTCTCTGTGAGTCCTGGCATATGGGAAAGAATTCAAACTCTGTTACAGAGGATCAAAATATATTGAACCAATTAAATCAAATGCTGTAACCAAGAAAACATAAAGTGATCTTAAAATGTATGATAGAAAAAGACAAAGATAAGAAGGAGGGGCAACTGCATAAAATATCATCTTGGAAAGAAAGAAAAAAGATTTCATAGAACAAGGATACTTTTACTGGCCCAGGGGCTGGGAAGAAGCAGAAATTAGCATCAGATATGGTAAAAGAATAGGTATTTCTTTAAGACATGAGAAAATGAGTTGACAAGATGAATGCATTTACTGCGTACCGTGGTACAGATGGAAATACCAAAGGGCCTTGAACTTACCCTCATAACAGTATGCTTACTTAATTAAACATCACTGGGTATAGATGAAATAAGATGGGAAGGAAGTCCAACCCCTGCTTTTGCAGGTAACCATATTTTAAATCTTGTCATAAAGTGATTCAGTCTCTCTCATCTAGATAGTTCTCATTTTGGCCTCTTCTGCTGCTATTGGAGGGCTGATCCAGAATCCCTCTGCTCCAGCACTTAAACTTGTTTCTCCTTTCCAGCATAAAATGATGTATAGCTATTTGTTCTTATTAGCATACACAGCTCTTCTTTTTCCCTGGTGTTTACACCCCACTCCATTGTCAAATATTTATGCAGCACAGTCATGCCCCCTTGAATTTCTTTGAATTTGTCTCTCTCATCCATGGGCAATTGAACTATATGCAGTGCTCTAAATGAATGCTGGATTGGGTTTGGGGAAGTCCAGACTCTCATGGAAACGACCCATCAGATAAATCTTGGAATCACATTTGATCTTGAAAGCCTCTGTACTTCATCAGAAATTTTCATGTTGCTGCTTGGTCTCACTTTATTTACACAGTGAAAGAGGGTTTTGCTATTAGCTTTAATTTTGCAAAGTCTGAGTCAGCTTGACCTCTGGCAAGTCTAACATTGTTCCTAAGACTTCTGAAACATGCATTTTGGGATGGTCAATTTTGCTCTTCTTTGTAAATTCCTTTTAGGGTTTTTTTCTTACTATTGGCATCTCTTGACACCACTTTTCATACTGGTAGGTGATACTTTCCCTAGGTACTGCTGCAGCGTTTAGGAATGGAGCTAAAAATGGGATTTGCATCCTGCATCAAGCAGCATACTGCTCTGGAGAACTTCCCATGAGAAAGCAATCCCAAGCAATACAGGAAACTCCAAATGTGGCATTCAACGACTACCATGTGGCAAAATGCTCAGAAAGTTTCAAGCTTCTTGGCAAACCAGTGTTTGGGAGTACTCCACTGGGATGCATTAGCAGCTCAATGGCATTACCGCCACAGGATATTTTTCTAAACTGTTGGTTGTTGTGGGCAACACTTCACCTTGGAAGGAGCTACCATAGAATCAGCAGTGTATTGATGGGAGGATTGAAATCTAGCTGAAACACTGAAGCAACAGAGAGGCTATAACAGGATTTTTTTTTTTTTTTTTTTTTTTTTGCTAATGACTGGAAGTTGCCATCTGAAAGCAGAGTTGTTTTGGGCACTGGGAACCTATGGAGATCACAGCATACATACAGCACATAGCTACCTTGGCTCTGCCACAACAGACGGGACTGTAAGAAGCAATGCTTATTTGGTCTGACTGTCATTTTGTGTTCTTCTTTACAGAGAGGTTTCAGCTAAAGGTCACAGGAGAGCCGCTGTATATTTTTTCTTCGAACAAAATCAATTGAAGGACCTACAACACAATAAGTTATGTTGCAGGGCTGTACTTGCATGTATTCCCATTGGAGACCTATCAATGTGAACTAGCACTGTTGGGAAATCTCTTCAGCTACCCCAGTTAATCGATATCTGTTCATTATACTGTCTCTGATGAATATGGGTAAGGATTGGGTAAGCATGAGTCAGATGACTTAAAAATAACTGCACCTCACATAAGATCAATAGAGGGTGTTTTTTTCTTCCAGTATTACTTCAGGCAAACTAATATACTTTTTAGCCCCCTCTCTTCTTACCACCCCTTGCTCATTGGTATATCAACATCAGTGCAGGAGTGGCTTTATTAAATTAGTAGCACTTAATCTACTGTCATACTGTCAACTTGCAGGCAGTGAACAAGCAGACAGCAAGTTTTCAAGTGGCCCAGTGAGCTTCGACCGGCTTTCACCCAGGCTGTTAGCTCAGAGATATGCCAAAAGCAGTCTTTCTGGGTGCCTGCTAGTATCTCTGCACTGAGTATGAAAACCTATGCTAGAAAAAAAACTTTTTAGGGTAATTCATGCCAATTATAGATGTGTTATGACAGATGAAACGATTATAATTAAGCTTGGCTTCTATGCAGAACTACATTAACACATCTATGACGTTTAATAACATGGGAGGATAACCATATGCCTCAACAGAGGTTGACTTTCCCCAAAGCTGCTTAACTTTTATTTATTTTTCCTTCCTCTCTCTTTTTCCTGCACACCAGAATTAAGAAAAGCTGCATGTTCTTGCAGCATTTTGGGGGAAACAGGGAAAAGTAAGGAAAAAAAGGAAGAAAAAAAACAAGAAAGGGAGAAAAAGAAAGAATACAGAAGGTGAGAAAGGAAAAGGAAACGGAAAAGGGAAAAAGGGAAAGAGGAAGGGGAAGGGGAAGGGGAAGGGGAAGGGGAAGGGGAAGGGGAAGGGGAAGGGGAAGGGGAAGGGGAAGGGGAAGGGGAAGGGGAAGGGGAAGGGAAGGTGTGGCATGTGAATTAATGATATCAAGCTAACAATTGCAAATCAGTAACAGATTAAAGACATTCAGCTCCTTATTGGGCTGTTTATATCGGACTGATAAAAAACAGGCAAACTGAATAAATACTCTCAAGACCTTAGTGCACCTGTGGCAGATACCTTGTATCTCTATGGTTCATGGCTCTCAGCACAAAGACTAAATTAAATCTGTGAAGAAGCTGGATTGGAAGGTGAAGTCCTGTTTTTAGGGATAAATGTTTTGCAGAAAACTGGCTCATGGTCATGCTGGAAGGGCTGCAAAAGGATAGACCTAGTGACAGGTCAGAGAGTATGTGTTAGCCACCAACCAAATGACGACTTTCCTCAGACTTACAGTTCACAGTTCTTAGTGAGGTCTAGTTAATTGGCCTTCACATTCCTTTCTTACCCCATCCCCACCCCCACATTCAGCATGTGAGTCCCATTGCCTCCATTTTGATAAGGAAATGTGAGGCAACCAAAAAGTCTTATTGACTCTTGCCAAAAACTGAGCAGGCTCTTTCCAGTCCTGCTAATCTGTTAGAGAAGAGCTCATTTGCAAGAAGATATCCATTCCCATTGAGCTAAACAGGATTGTACATGCACTTAAAGTTCAGCACATACCCACATGTTTCAAGGCATCACAGCCCCAGTGCTCAGCACGTTGCAGCACTTAACAAGAGAAGTTGCTTTTGCTCTTCTTTTGTAGAATGAATTAATATTAATCATATTTCAACACATTGACTCAGATATGCTTGTGACATGGCATTTTTCTCCCTGTGAGCACAGTGCCATGCACAAAAATATCTTATGATGAGACAGCTCCTCATCAGTTGAGTATCTTTATTGATAAGAACTGCAGTATGTAGAAAATTACTAGCACTGTAAGAGCTCAGGCTGAACCAAAATCATCTACCCCAGAAGAATCTTGCTCATATTGTACCAGCTGTTACAGCTGTCCCTTAGAAGAAAAACAAGATTTCTTAACAAAAGAAAGCACGCTGTCCTGCAAATGGGACTTCAGAACATGTCCCCACACCACACCCTCCTCTTGTCAGTATGGAGCACAAAGACAATCGGAACAATTCAAAGGTGAACCCTCTGGCGATAAATGCTTACAGCTCAGCTCTAGGTTACCATGCAAATGTACGTGGGGAGACACATTTGGCCAATGTCCTCACTACTTTGAAGCGTGAGAAAGTTTTTACTCAAATACTAAGATTAATGACCTGTGTCCCTCTTCTTTGAAAAGCAAAAGGGGGACTGACCTGTGCTAGGACACTAAGTCATATTTTGGCAAGACCTTCCACTTCAATTTCTTCATCTGTCAGACACACCTAAGTGTGAGCAATGTCCATCTTATAAGCGTTTTTTGCATACACTGAAGTGACTAACATAATGAGACTGTAGGACTCTGGATGCCAAACAAATGATGACATTTCTGAGGAAACATGTACAAGCCAGGGGAAAAAAAAATATACCTTCCCCCAGAAAAACTTTCACCTATTCAATTTCTTGCAAATATGCAAATGTCTTAAATGTTGTATGCAGCTCTCAAACTACAAAAGGCCTTGTGCAAGCTTTGCAGGTGAGGATCTTTCCACGATCATATGCCTTTCCATGGAAAGGTACCTTGTTTGAATCAGTAAAATATGCAGTGAAAGACAAAGAGACAGAAAGGTCAGTGACTGATAAATCTTTAATATAAAAATTGTACAAGAATTTTGATACAAATTACAAGAGGTATTTGGACAAAGTATGAGTAAAACTCCATTTATATCCCCAAAACCTTATGCATTTTATGCAAAAGACATACTGTAGGACAGTTACAGTACAGAAAATACAAGAAAAGAAATGTCAAAATAAAAACAGGACTTTTAATTCCCTCAGACTACTAATGGAAAAACCTTGTTTAGAGTACATACAGTATTTATGAAGCTACCAATGTCACAATTATTAGATCAACATGATGCAGTTTTTCATATCCCCTTGTACAGCTATATTCCATAGTGCATGCTTTGGTTCTGCAGGCAGGACAGAAGAGCATTCACGTTTTGCTCACATTGAGAAAAAATAGTGAAAATAAAAAGCCTCATCTATTCCGAATGGAGAAGGAACTTTGTAAAAATGTCCGTCAGGCCCCGGCTCCACACCTTCCCGTGCCTGGGGGGGATACCCCAGGAACACATCTTGACAAAGTCCACTGGAACAAGCCTAGCTTTGCGAGCCAGCAGCGAGCTTGCCGATCTCCACGGAGCAGCCCCCTGACTGTGGCCAGTGTGTTGCTGAGCAGCACAGGGGGGTTGCAGCTGGGCTTGAGACCCCTCCCATGCCCACTGAGAAAGGGGTTTCCAGGCTTTTTGCCTCTGTGACTGAACCCACCGCCAGGCCCTTACAAACTCCCGAATACATGAAGACTCAAATCCAGTTTATCTCAGCTTACATCTCTGCATGAACCCCCAGTTAGGTTCCCGTCTTCCCAGTTTAGAAGAACTGAAAAACAGCAGATGGCTACATAGGAAATTTCCATGTTGCTCGTCCCATGTGACCTTCTCAGTCAAATACATTAAAACAACTGTGCCAGTGAACAAGAGCCTTCAGTAAAACAAAGACACTCCAAACCTGTTTGGCCACAGGTGTAAGCCCCCTACAATGATATTCATAGGTACAAACGAGTTGCTGTGACCTGCTTGTGGTAAGTAAAAGCATGTGGAGCTTCAGCCAGGGTAAATTTTGGATGTATTCAGGGTTCTGATCAGCTTATTTGCACACCTGCCACACATACATTGCACTGGAACACAGATTACTTTTTAATTAGACTGGAGGAAAGGCAGGAGGCATGAACTGAGAACACAAATGCTGCCCATTAAGAAACAGCCACGTTATGGGAAAGGAACTCCATATGACATAGGAACCAAAGTTTGCACAAGAAAAAGCAGCATGCTGAATTTCATATTTATAAATAGCTAAATGAGACACACACACAAAACAGTGGCCATTTTATTCATCTTGTCACTTTACAAACGGTGACCATTTTCACAGATGGAATGCATAAAACTTTCCGAAATGGAGAACATCAGGAGGATGTGTTGCTTTTCTGAGAGAATTTTAATGAGACACTCTCTCTTGGAATGAGAGAAGAAGGGGTGGGGACAGGTGAAGAAAATGGAAAAATTAAGATAATGACCGAAGAAGATTGTACAAAGGTTTGTTAAAAAAAATTAGAAATAATTCAGTGTAAAAGTATGGTTGAAAAATAATGAAGAAATCAGCCTCAGTTTGTACAGCTTAAGTGACCCTACTTACTCCATAGGTCATCAGGTAGACCAAGAAGAACATCCCTAGAATCACAATTTGCATGGCTACCATACCATTTCACAGCGGTGATGGGGGACACACACATGCATTCTGCCCCATCAGCACAGGAGGTGGCGGGGGGATGGGTAGGCCAACTTCGTGTCAAAGTCTTGAGCTGAACGTGATGATTGTGTAACACTCTCACTCAGTTACAGACACAACTGAGTGCACAAGTGCCACCAGTCCCCCAGAGCCACTGTTCACAGCTGCTTGCATTTAGTGACAAAAGTGGGCAGGTTGTGATTAACTATTGATAAGTTTGCCATCTTAACTGTGCATTATCCTCCGATTACTCTCAACCTTTTGTTTGACAATGGATGCCTTATAAAATCTTTATGCATCACTTAGCTAGTCTCACTCTTTCTTCTCTAGAAATCTAATTGCCCTGGATGCTTTTCTCCATTTTCCTATAATATTGTTCTCCAAAGGTTTGAAAGGAGCAGTGTAGGAAATCTGTAGAACATCTGAGTAAAGCCCTCTACACATTAGACATTTGCTCACTCATGCTTCTCATGCTCTTAAGAGGATATATATAGAGGTAAGTGTGATGAAAATGATATTATTTTTGCCCATTTGTAACCTTAATTTTAAGGCTCTTTGTTCTAATGCTGTGTCTGTTTCTTCCTGTCTGTGTCACACACACACACACACACACACACACACACACACACAAAAGGGACCCAAATGGTTTCTTTAATCAGAAAGTCCTCAGTTTCCACAAACAGCCTCAGAAACGGTGCAGAAAGAAAGGCTGTTAGGCCTGCCCAAGCTCCCCATCGCAGGTCAGCTAATCTGACTGCTCCCCCCTCCTTCAGTGCCATGTGCACATGGAGTTGACAGAGGAACAGAATCTGGGCTTAACTTTTGCACTTCTGACACCAACAGGCCCCAGGAAATTGCTGGTTTCACCCTTGTAGCTCCTGATGCACTTGGAAGGAAAAGGAGAGAAACGATCAGTGACCTTTGACTTGTACAAGGCCTCAGCATATTTATAGTGGGTACCATCACCTCTGTTGCAGCAAACATCAAATTATCACATATTGCTGGAAACAATATTAGCATCTGGAACCAGCAAAGGGGAGCTGCAGCCTGCTAATGCCTTAAGTTGATCCAAGAATATAAAAAACTGAACCCCAAAATGTCTGTGTTTAGGCCTCCCAGCCTTGGGCTTTGCCTGAAAGCTGTCTTTGTCTTTTTTGGTGCTGCACCGGCCACCAGCACTGTTCAACCCACAGTGCCTAGCACTCACAGGCACACATAGGATCTGGCATTGTGATCGTGGCACAGGAATGCCGCTGGCCCTGCAAGGAGAGCACGCTTCAGCTTCTCCTCTGCCTACTTGAATTTTCAACTGCTATTCAGCAGTCAGTCAGCATACAATAAAAAGGAAGGGGAGTGGCTGAAGCCAGATATGCTGGCCTTCATACACTTAGAATTTCTTAAAACATAGCACATGCTCCCAAGCTGCTCTGCTGTCAAACTCTCTCTTTCCTGATGGATTCATCTGAGAAGCACTTCTGGAGCCTATGCTTTTGGCAGTGTTCTTGTAAATGAAGGATAAATCAGAAGAAATTCCTTCTCATATGAGGGCAGCAGATTGTGTCTCAGATATGTTTCCCTAACACTTTACAGAGGTTCACGCTGACCTCAGCAGACGTTCCTATCATGGCAGAAAGGATATCTGGAATTGGCATTCACCATAGGAATCTGAGAGGATGGCATTGCTCTGAAATTTGCCAAGGAATGGGCTAGACCATAAAAAGAAAAGACTTAATATTCTATTTGCCACCACAACTACACAGCAAGACCTATAGCAAATTCACATGACTATTTCTAGCAGGCACAGTATGGCTTATGCCAATACAAAGCAATTAGTTGCTACATAAGCAGACAAAAGTGCCTCACAGACAGTATTTCTCAGCTGACCTTTTGTTAAGAAGCCATCTTGTTACTGTCTGCCTGATAGCTCGATAGAGCAGCCAGTGGCAGCCTTGGGCTTCCCAAAGACAAATCGAAGTGCTCCAGATGGGACTTCCCTTCACTCACTGCAGATGTGTGTGTGCATGCATGTGTGTGTGTCAAGGAACAGGGAGGGAAAGCCTGGTTCAATTGCCACTTCACAGGGGATAAACAGGCAATTACGCATCCTTTTATATTTGATGGCCAAGTGCTGAACTTGAAAGCACACTATTAGTTTGTGTCCCTTCAGGGCCAGTGCAATAAGTAGCCAGGAGAGCTGGGGCTAAGGAAGAGAGGGTGTTGTCTGCTGTTAGTGTGACAGTCTTGTCAGCAGCATTCACATTACTGGAAGGTAATAAAGTGACAAGTAAGTTATTAGAAAGATATGAGGTGAAATTGAACTGAAGCTTCTTTCTGTTCAGCTCAGGTTTTTTTCCTGCTTTGTAATGGGCCACTATTTGTTACAAACCAAGCCTTGTCTTGAGATCTTATATAAAAAAAGAAATATTTATTCTTTGCAGGAAAGGTCACATGAATTTACAACATCACACTTTAAAGGAGAGGAATGGGAAAATAGTTTCATGACAACTACAGCTGCTGTTTAAAAAAAATACAGTGTCATCATAATGAACAATAATACTGGCAAAAGTCAGAGGACTTGTCAAAAACATGTCCATTTTTTAACCCTTCGGGGGTCCAGAACTGTTTTCTTTTCAGTGCTAGTGCCAAACAAAAGAGCAACGGTATTGGGATATATATGATCAGTATCTTGATCAAAAAGTCAAAGCTGTTATTCAATATCACGACTTGACCAGAGAAAACAAGCCACATAAGACTGGTTAACTACAGACTCAAGATAATATTACTTATGTAAAAAAGTTGCTGCTTCACTCTGTTACAGGCTATTTTAAAGGCAGTGATAATGCTGCTTGGCAAGAAGAGACAGAAACCATGGGACTGGAACAGACATGTACTTGGGCAAACATGTGGGTGAAAGGTTCAGTCCATCATATGATTTTGCTCTGTTCATAAAGTAAAAATGGGTATGGAAAAGAGTTCCTTTTATGTCCCTACAGGAGGGGGAAAAAAGCCCAACTCATCATGTGGCGACAGCGGGATATGCTGATGCTTATCGAGCAAAGTAGCACTACAGTCACTGTTTTGTTGAGTTACTATAGCAGCAAAGTAGTGACATAAGAAAAAAAAATCAAAACAAACAACAACAACAACAACAAAAAAACTAAGAAGGAACTGACATATACCAGCTGCCATCATGTGTCTGCCATTCACCTTTTCCCCACAGAGAACTCCTGTTGCCTTCTTGCCCTTAGTACAGACATCTTTTCTTCTCTTTTGAAATAAAAAAGAGTAATTCAGTTAACACGATCCAAAGACAAGAGTGACAAAAAAGAGTGACAAAAACATTGTAGGGACAGAAGAAGGAGTAATAGTTCTGTTCATGTAACCGGCACAAAAAATTTAGAGTAGCATGTGTGCACTCCTAGATCAAACACTTTCTCTCCCGTATTCCTTCCCCTGACAGCTATGATGCTGTGAAAATGTCCTGCAGAATCTGAGTACAATAAATTTCTGAAAAGATGTCCCGTTTTCTGATGGCAGCTGATATCCCTAACCACCCTGTGAAAAAAGAGTCCAATCCAAGCACATTGATTTTAAAATATCATACACATCGAAGGAGAAATTTTTGGAACTAAATCTCTGGTCTTGTAAATGGTTCCTATCTTTGGAACAGATCAGACCTTGAATCATTATGTTTCTGAGCTTTCCAGATACCTACACAGCTCTTTGTCTTGTTGCTTAGGCACATTCCTACCCCATATAATTAGCTATGCTAGATCCTTAACTGAGTTTTAATACAGCAGTGTAAAACTCAGGGAAATCTGAAGTGGATCCCTGTTGCCCTACTTCCTATTAGCTGTCCTGGACAGGATCAACGGAGGTGCTGGCATCTCCGTAACTGTTTAGAACAAGACTCTATTCTTTTTCCTAAATAGTTCCTTTTTGGGGGATGGAATGGGAAATGCATAGGTGATGGAAATCATATAAACTTCTGGAACAGGCAGAGAAAGTATACTTTAATTTCCACAATGGAAGGGAGGAAGGGAGGTAGGGAGGGGGGAGAGGGGAAGGGGGGAGGGGGGGAGGGAGCAAGGAAGGGGGAGAGGGGGAAATGGGGAAAGGGAGGGGGGGAGGTGGAGAGGGGGAAAAGGGGGAAGGGGGGGAGGGAGGGGAGGGAGGGACGGGGGAAGGGAGGAAGGGAGGAAGGGAGGGAGGGAGGGAGGGAGGGAGGGAGGGAGGGAGGGAGGGAGGGAGGGAGGGAGGGAGGGAGGGAGGGAGGGAGGGAGGGAGGGAGGAAATACACTGAAGTTTACTCACGGCAAATATGGTGCACGATTTCTGTTGTGTAAAGTATCTACAGATCCCTAAGAAACATACAAATTTTATGAGTTCAGCCATGAAAAGCCTTTGAGAGATCTTTAAGAGCAGTGTATAGGTGCTAATAGGCTTTTAAATCTATACTTTCCATATTTTGTCAAACTGAATTGTGACTCTGTGACATTGTGCTTATACTTTGTATGCATGACTACAGTGTCACTATGGAGCCAGCTGCAGTTTAAGAGGCAAAGTTAAAATCTCAGCCATAACAAATGTACTTGGATGAGATATAGCTCAGAAAAATTGACTAATTATTGTAAGGTGTACAAAAATATTTATGACTTAAATTAGCTCTTTACTAACACCAGCTGATTAGTCCTCACAGGAGCACCCTTATGGGGAAGAGCATATTAGTATTAGCCATAGTTTAACACATTGAAACACAAACAGCTAAGTGATGTGATCTGTCTAAGTCTAAACAGTAAGAAGGGGCCACCAGTGGTATTAAAACTCCTGGTTCCCATTCTTGTGCTTTGACTATGCTGTTTTCCTTCCAAATTGTTTTCTTCAAGTTTTCAAAAGATGCCTAGTGATTAACCAGTATCACATGCTTTCCTGACCCTGCCCCCCCCCTCCAAAACAAAGAAAAATGCTTAACAACCTCCAGACAAGTAGTTCTGTTTCTAAAAGAGGTTCAGTATGAAGAGTTATTTCCTAAAAGTAGACAAAACCTTTTTGATATTTACAGAAAAATACAACTGCCTTGAATAAACAAAACAGTGAAAAAAACATGGAAAGAGTGACCACAATAACTATAAGAACCAAACAAGAAGGAATAAACTCCATGTAAAAGTGAAGAGTCTCTTCCTAAAAGTTGGTCTAATTCTTTTAAAAAGGTTTAGACTGATAGGTTAGGAAACTGAAGGGACAGCCACAGGTTTGTGATGGCATAAGCACTGCACAACATTCATCTTGCCATCACACCATTACAGCCATGCCCTGTGCAGGACACATGAGATGTTCGGTTGTTATGCTTATTGCAGTTTGCGTCACTGCTGAGATCACCCCAGAAATGCTAGTTTCTGTCAGTAAACCCAAACTTCTATGACACAAGCATTTTAAGGATTTTTCAGGTAATTTCAGATGATACAAATTCCACCACAGGAACAATTTCGACAAATACAGGTTCGAATAGAGGTGCAGGGTAAGTAGGAAGGAGGGAAATGCCATTCAATTCAATGTAAGTGTATGCGCCCATCTAAAACAAAGACTGTTCTGACTTAGTTTCACTAGCACTGAAGAAATCACTTGATTCGACTAGAAATAACAGTGAATAATATTCTGTCCACAAGATGATGAATTCTCCTACCTGGCTTAAGCAAAATCTGTATGAAGGTTATGATGCCATAAAAGTAGGACTGCAGAACTTCTAACGGTTTTTAGAGGTTTGTGCCTGCTTCTTTACTTTTTAGAATGTCCTGTTTCATTTTGTGTAATAAACAGAATGTTTTACTGTGTAATTCATCTGCTGAATTTATCTACTGATGATGTTTAAGTTTCCAAACAAGTTTACCAAAACCATTTGACCTCTACCAGAAACAGTGCAATGAGAATACAGAACAGTGATGCATTCAGTGAGGAATTATTTATATACCTCAAACATGTTTTGCATTAAAAATTATATTTATTTATACCATACATACTACAAAACAGTGGGGTTTTCTTTCTGTAGATATCATTCATTTTTTGTTGTTTTGTTTTTTAGACTTTCCATCTTGCTTGTTCCTAATAGTTTGGGAGGAGAGATGGGAGTGCAGTACAGATAACACTACAAAGGTCCATGTGTTTTAGAAAAATGCACCTTTACTGTTCTAATTTCCCTTTCTCACAAACACACCAAGCTTGCACAACATAAAACAAAGCGAAGCAGATCTCTCCACTCAATTTAACAAGGCAAAGTAGTTGAGACTTTGAGGAAAAATAAAAAAGATGAAAGAAAAAAGTCAGTGAAACTGCTTAGCTTTTTGCTATAAAGTTTCTTTTTGTTAAACCAGAAGGTATATTTTCCTTACAGTTTCTGTGGGATCCACAAATGTTTTCAGGGCCTCATCAGTGCACAGAATCAAAAAATGATCAAAGGCTTGTAACCCATAGGAACGTAGTGAGAATTAATTTAAAAAGATTTTTCTTTTATTTTCTACAACTGGAAATACTGATTTATTAGTTATTGATTCCTACTTTTGGAAACAAGAACACTGAAATTCAATGAAGAGTACTAAAAAAGAGGAAATCCATATTAAGAGCTTCCTTTAGAAAATGTAACAGGAGTTAAGTTCTCAAGTGGACATAAAGGTAAGAATAATCAAAATGCACAGCAAATCAAAATAATGACAAGCTGAAACAATGGAGCATTGCTGACTCTTGGCTAAGAATAATAATGCTCTGGGTCAGTAAATACAGAAAAGGAACACACTCTCACTGAAGGATTACTTTATTGTATGCTGAAATATCCCTTGGGTTTTCATTTGTTTGTTTGTTTTTGCTTTTGTTAATGTTTTTGTAAAGAAAAGAGTCTACAACACACACCCTAATGGCTTTGGCTGTAGACTGAACTTAAGTAAATACCATCACTCAGCCAGTATGTTGTGGTAACTCAGGCTGCCAGTGTGGTTTACCAGCTCAAGCAACATGTGTAAACACCAGAAACAAAAAAGATTCAGAGGACAGCCTCTCTTTTTCTTTGCCTATCTCAGCTGCTTGCTCCTTCTCCCTCTCCTGTTCATGCTCACTCTCTTGCTCGCTCTCTTTCCTGGGCTTTTGTTATTTTCTGACAAACCATGTGGATGAAACACAAAACATTAATACAACTAGAGTTTCTTCTTTTTCTGGCCTCTAATTTTATCCAAATGGAAAGTTACCCAATAAAAAGTCCAGCATATGTTTTCAGAGCTTCTAAGTGCTTCTGCCATTAATTTCTTTTGATTGCTTCTATAAAACATGCCTTAATCATACTACAGCACTTTCCATTGCAAAAAGAAAACTTTACAGAACAACGTAGTTACCATTATTTCCCTGTCCTTTTTTTTTAAAACACCACAAAAAGTCCAGGCCATAGTTAGAAGCACACAAAATTATATTCTTTCTTCTGTGACAAGTAGTATCAGCATTTATATCCCCAAATATTATGCATGTTTGACAAAAAAAAATGTTTCCACTGATTCACATGACACAATTCTGGGTTTTTTTTTTTTCTTTCATGTAATGTAGTATATAAGGAATAAGGATGCACTACTGTTTCTAGTAATAATTGGCACCTGAAAAAAGCACCAAGAATTCTGTATTTCACTTTACCCCTTCTCCGTCCGCAGTATTTTTTTCTGTAGTCCAAAAACTACAACTGTGGTTATGGTGAATAACTACATTTTCTTTTTTCAAAACGTGTGCAAAGTTGGCACTTTTGTATTAACACTAAACACTAATACTCTTTGTTTGGCATTCATGCCCTCATACTGACCAGACCACTTTTATCTAAGTGTATTTTTTTAAAGACACTTACTGAAAATATGGCAATAGTTTAAGAAAAAAAAAGCATGGATATTATTACACATCCCCTTGTAGTGTACGAAAAAGTGCATGACTGGATTTATGTAATAGTACAAGACAAAAAAACTGTATCAGATCAGGTACTGTAAAGCATGCCAGCACCTCTGTATTACTTATATCTAGCAGGTAGTTAAAACAAGACCGTGGTTCTTTTAAAAATGTGCATTAAAGCTAACATAAATGAGTAGAACTAGCCAGCAAACTATTTTTCCTGCTCATCTAACAGCTGAATGTAACTGTAAAAATTAAGCAAAAAAATAAGAGTTAAACCACCATCAATACAATTGTTTTACATCATAGGCCTGTCAAGGCTCAATATATATATACAAGTGTAACAGCCATGCTTAGTAGAACGTTATCCCCAATGCTTAGAAGACACAAAGACAACTAAGTAGCTTGGTTTTTTTCTCTTTTTGTTTGTTTGCAATTTTTTTGTTGTGTTTTTTTTTTTTTTTTTCTTTTTTTTCAGGCAAAAGTCATGGGTAGAACAAACTGCCTCTTTGGAGATGACCAAGAAGATTCTAACAGAACTAGGGACAGCTGCAAGTTTTCTGTGGGTTTGGTTTTTTGCTTGCTTTTTTCATGAAGGGTCTCTCCCCCAAATTAAAGATCCAACCTTTTTTTTCTATCCCAAAAAAAAGGAAAAAAAAAACAAAACAACAACCAACAAAGGGGAAAAAGCACCTGGTGTTTCTTTCTTTTGTTAAAAAAGAAAAGAAAAAGATTATATATATATATGTATATTTTATATATATATATATACTTATATATATATATATAAAGGGAGACTGTATATGGCAGTTCAGATGTGGTGGGCCCTCTCTGAGAGCTGGCATTATGCTGTGTCCATCCTTGAACTAATCTACTGAAGTGAAGGGAATGTTTTTATGCAGATTGGGGTTCTGACTGTGCCGGTTTCGGCTACGGACAGAGGAGAACATCATGTTGCACCCAGGGACTTTGCATTTGTGCATTTCGCGCAAGTGCACTGTTTTATAGTGCACTCTGAGGGTTCCCTTGTTGCTGTACATTTTGTGGCAAATGTTACACATTATCCCACCGTTGCTCACCGAAACACTGTTGAACATGAGGGATCCTGGGACATCGGTGCCCATACCTACAGCTAAGGCAGGGGCATCTGCTTTATGGGCAGATTCCCCACTGTCACTTGCCCCATCAACGTCGTCCAGGAGAATGCCCTCATCGCTTCCTGCATCAGATTCTCTTGAGGAATGGATACTGCTGCTGGACTGGATGCTGGAGGTGGTGCTCAGGTCTAGGACCATATAGTCTTCCGACATGCCCCTGCCGTACCCATTCATATGGGAATCCTCAGTACCAGCAGGTGAGGAGGTGTCTTCCCTTATGTCGAGCCCCATCTGATGCTGAGCGCCATATATCTTCACCAAAAATTCGTCACGGAGGTCCTTACTAAGAGAAGGCTGTGAGGTGTCCAGGCCCATATCATCCAGTTCTTTGGTCAACAGTTTACGGTGCAGGTTTATGTTAGCACTGTGTCTGGGAATGGAAAAGAATGGAAAGAGAAGAGAAAGAGAAGAAAAATGGAAGAGAAAAGGAAAAATGTACAGTACTTTTGAGTAAACATACAGTCAACAAGCATCAAATCAAAATTCTGATTTATCAATAATTTATCATAAAAATATTCTCTATTCATGTTCCTTGGAAAATTCAGTCTTGTTATAAGTGAACAAATTGCAACATAAAACCAAACCAAAACAAGCAAATTAACCACCTCATATTGTTTTTCTTTCCAGCTACTGCTCCTCAACATTAGTCTTCAGCAGCAGCTAGAGCCCTTTTATTTGATATTTACAAAATAATAAATTGCGCTAGCAGAAAATGCAAAATGCTCTTCCTGGTTCCTGAATCCCTGATGGCTTTCTTAAAAGCCTTGCTTCAAGAGAAGATATTAATATATGGAATATCTCTGTGTGTTTGTATCTATGTCTATTTCTAGATCCATACCCCTATTTATTTATACACACATACATAAAAATATTATATATATATGTAATCACATAACAGT
This sequence comes from Tyto alba, assembly GCF_018691265.1. Taxonomy (NCBI): domain Eukaryota; kingdom Metazoa; phylum Chordata; class Aves; order Strigiformes; family Tytonidae; genus Tyto; species Tyto alba. The sequence continues at coordinate 39,091,377 of NW_024881318.1, forward strand.
GTAAGTGAAATATAGAAATATAGAAAAAAATAAAGGTAACTGAATGATACATAGCCAGAGGTCCTGATTCTGATAATTTAATTCTGGTATAAAGGGATTCAGAATCAGGCCAAACCAAGACAGAGAATACTTGAAGGGTTTAGGAGAACAAGTCTCTGAAACCTACATGTAAGTTTCTAAAAATCTTAGCCAAAGTCACTGGTTCCATCTTTATGGGAGGGCACTGCCACTCATCCCTGTAATCTTCCCAGTATTGTGTCTGATGCAGTGCTGACTGACCCAAGCAGTGTAATTTACATTAAAAAAACCCCTACTAATGGCAATGACAATTTTGCTCAAAATCAATCAAAACACTTAAGCATGTGCTTTGGTTTAGGTATGTGCTGAAGTTACCGTGGGTGCTCTAGAGACACTGGAAAAGCTGTCACTGACCTCAGTGTTCTTTGGACCAGATTCCAAGAGCCACCAGTTAAAATATTCTCAAGTGTTTTACAGGATCTGGGCCTTTGTTCTCAAGAAATAAAGCTCTACGTTTGCAAATACCTTTGGGTTAGTAACTGTGTAAAACAGCCTATTATTTTAAATACTGCATTCTACTCTCCACTTTTGACATTGGCTTTATTCATCCATTGCAGTAGAACCTCACTGATTTGTAGCAGTGTCAGGAAACCCTCTTTGAAAAACTGCATTTTCTGAGTTAACAATGCAACGAACAAACATGACAGACATCAAAGACCTCTGACCACAGAACATGCTCATTTTGTCGAAGTGCTTAATAATAAGAAATCAGTATAAAGTTTTCAGTATTAGAAAACTTTAGGGTTCAGTATTCAGAATGTGCATCATTGCTGAGGAAATGACAAATATTTATTCAGTTTCTTTGGAGGGTGACTGGATTTTCAAGTCAGTGAAAAAAGAATTAGCGAAGTTCTACTGCGTTAATATTCTTTGCAAGCTAAGGACCCAAACCTGCAATTTACAACATGCAGACTCACCAGTCTGACCATTATAAATTGCAGATCAGAGCCCAAATGTAGGAGGCAAAAGAAAGAAGGGGGAATGGGGACAAGGCGGAGGGGAGGTTGGGTGGGCAGGAGGAAGAGAGAGAGGGAAAGAGAGTGTTTTATCAGGAATACTTTAATTTGCAAAAAAAGCACAAGGTATAAAATTGGCATGGGAAGACATAACAATAAACAAATATTTTACACACATTCAGGTCCTACAATAACAAAAAAGGGAGAAGGGAAAAAATAGCTAGTAGCAATATTTTCTTATTGGAATCTTTTGTTTTAAGAAACCCTTTGAAACATACCTCTCAACCAGATGAAGTCCCAAACACGGTACAGCAACACAATGCAGATAAATGGGTAAAATGCAAATGTGGGAAGATTAAGATGTGGAATTAATTTCTGTATTTTTCTATTACTTACTTTCTGATTCATGTATCTGCTGCATGTAACTTCTGGGAATAAATAAAGAAAACAGCAATGGAAGCGATTTGTCCCACTCACCTGCAAATGCAGGTAACTGTTCTGTGAGATAAAACTGATACTGAAGTGCAGTTTAACTGAATCATGTCTGATTGGGATGCAATTCTTCCAGTAAGGAGGGGCCTAAAAAGGCAAATTTCTCTCCTAATGAGAGACAGTTGAGAGGTATGGGCAAGGGTGGAAAAAAGTGGAGAGTATTCCTTGTTTTTCTCCCATATGGGAAATACTCCTTTCACACAAGCGAGTATAGCACCATAGTTTTTTTGAGGCTCAGAAGTGTAATTATGCATACCCCCACACTGCACTTAGGAAGGCTGAGCTTACCTTGTGATAAGATCAGCTTTCTAATCTTTTGCTAAATTGAGATCACAAAAGAGAGGGAGAGAGAGAGAAGAGAAAGAGAAAGAAAGGGGGAGGGGGAAGAAAGAGAGAGAGAGAAAGAACAAATTCACATTCCAATCCAGACATATCTGGTTAAAAAAAAAAAAAAAAAAAAAGACAAAAGAAAATAATATCTGAAACTAATAAATTACAGACTTTAAAAAAAGTCTTGACTGTGAAACTCTTTTTTGAGAGCTGTAATCTCACTCCTACTGTTGTCCTGATGGATACTGATTCAACCGCACAATATGAAAAACATAAAGCAAATTAATCAAAGCATATTCACAGCATCCCCATTATCATCCACAAATGAGTTCTGAACAGATGCATGCAGTGTGCACATACATGAATGACAAACAGTAGTCCTGGCAGTCCCTTACCTTCCTAGTGTCAGATGGCATACAACTCCATGTAAAGTTGCTAAGTGCAGTAGAGGTAGCAATTACTGTGAAGGCCTGTCCACACTGACCAGTGTTATTACATGACCATAAAAGCACATTTGTGCTTATCATCATAACACTAACTGCAAACTACTCATAAAGTGCTCATGTGTTTACTCCTTACGATTTCTCCCCTTCTCTCCCCTTCTCACTCCCCTGGTATGGGAATTTGCTGCAGTGTAGAAACTAGTGAGGATAACTGTAACTGTTTTTTCCACACCTTTGTGCTTGCTATTTCCTTGGTTTGCTTGCTGCTGAGAAAAACAGCAGCCAGGCATGCAGTGAAAATAACTTCAACATTCACTGAATGAAGAGATAAGAATAAATTACCACATTAAAGAGGGGCCACTGAGCCCCAGATGGACAGAGGCCATTCTGAGAAAGACCAGTGTAAGGATGAAAACCTTGCTGATGCTCTGATAAGAAGAGATGCCTCCCTTATTCAATTCTCACTTACAGCAGTGGCAATCAGTAATCTAGTTAAAGTATGTACCGGCCCATAATATCTGTCAGGCAAACGATGTGCAGAAATGTGTGGACCAGTTCTGGCAGTCTGCTCAGTAGTGTCCCTTTTCCGCTGTCAGCAGTACTGTTGGATTCTCCTAATATAATTACATTGACTTTTATTCAATTAAGTGCCATTCTTAGCCTTAAAAAAAAGCTACTTTATCAATTGATTCAGGTGTAATGCAATAATAAAGATGAACTCATGGCAGTGCATTAGCTCTGCTGTTCATAACTTCTGAACATAGGTTCATTGATAGCAGTCGATTTCCATTATGCAACCACAGTTCAAAAGAATTGATTCTTTTACATTAATTTCTTAATCTATTTCACTTGTGTTTAATACTCTCCCTAAATATCATATGCAAAAACAGTCTGGTAGGGATGAGTGGAACAATTTGTGAGAAAAAGTTCATTTATTTGGACACTGAAGTTTTGAAATCTTATAACAAAATCGAAGTCACAGAGGCTACAACCTCATCAGAGTTAAGAACACTGTGCACTGAAGGTACTAATAACACACATTTCCAGTAGCCAAATGATTGTTGGGAGAGGAGGGAAGGAAAGGTATGTTTTCATAGACACACCAGTCTAGCGTACTTGGAGCCTGATCGAGCACCCCTCTCCCGTCTGCTACACACCTAAATGCAGCTTTGCAACCTGAGGCACAGACTGAGTACCCCATGCAGGGTGCTGCTTGAACAGTGCCCTGCATAAAGAAGGCACTTCTCAGGGCTGAGAGCAGCATTCCCAAGGCTTCTTTGGGAAGAGATGACAAGGGATTTCTGTGTAAGGAGAAACATGGACGTGTATGTAAGGACAGGTACAAATAATGTATCCATAAACAAAAAAAATGAATTAAGAAAGAAGAGTATGGATAAAAGCAGACTAGAAAGAGAAGCACTACAGACCAGGAAGTTTAAAAAGGGAGATGTTCTGGGAAACGGCAACCACTGGCAATTGCAAATAGAATAGGGTTGAGTTTAGGGGCAGAAATGAAGCATGATTTGCTAGGAAGCTATGAAGACTATTATTCAGATGGAAAGGCAGAAGAGTATGTGGCCAAAAACCTGTACTCGAACAGCTGAAAACAGCAGTTGGAGAGACACAAGAAGAAAAAAGTAGCATTACAAATATTGGCCAAGCCAATAATTTGTTTTGATAAACTTAACTATTTCTTTGCCCCTCTCATCAAATGCTGATCTTGGAAAATGTACTCATTCAGCTATCTTAAATTGCTCCAGTAGTTCCAAGATCCTGACTCCCTTCTACATACCTAACTGAAGTAATCCATCCTAATTCAACTCTTTCTCCGCGGCATTTACAAATCCTAGCAAGTCCTCTGTCAGCCCTCAGCCAATGCTAGCCACCTTGTCATCTGTTCATCTGCTCCTCCCCATGGCACCTGCAGTTTCTTGCTGTTCCCTGATGTGATTTACAGTGCCACTACCCCCTCCTTCTCTGAATACTGCTCCCAGGTACGTGTAAACAATGTTTCCTGAGTAAGCTGAGGCACAGCTTCAGCAGAGTGATTTATACCAGTGTATAAATACTGCCATCAAACAAGCAGAAAATCATGAAGCGAGATAATGCCAAAAGCATCTGAGCTTCTGCTTGCCATGGTTCTGTTATTCCTCATACCTGAGCTAGCTAATTTAAGGCCATCTCTGGTGTCCTTTGCACTGCAGTTGCTGCTGTATCTGCAGGGAAAAAAACTTGAAGAACCTAAATGAATGGCAAAGGTATATATATGTGTATATAAAATATAAAATATTTGACCTAATAAAATCTTTTTAATGACTATGGACTTCTTAGACTGTTTATTTATACATCAACTACCAAATGACATTTGGTCCTGGTAATGGAAGTGCTGTGTAAAGACAATTGGTGAATGAAGTCTTCCAGGAAGAAATATGAGGTTGAAAGAGCTTAACTGAAGGCAAATCTCACTCAGGTCCAGTTACCAGATCTATCCCATCCTAGGCAACAAGGGATGGTGAAGAGGGTCAGTTCTGGTAATTTAAAATCCTATGTGTGCCAAAAAATGTCCAAACATCTGTTTAGCTCTGTACTACATGTCACGTACCCTTAAAAATGAGGAGAGTATTTTTCCAACATGTTTTGAGATATAGCTTGTTGTGGCAAGGAAGTTTTAGCAGAATCTGGTTCATTTAGAAGGCCAAAACTGCCTGATTTTTGTACATAATTAACACACTTCTTTCAAGTTACCATTCATGAATTAGACATATGGTGGGCAAAAGTATGTGGAAAGTCCTCACCAGAGTGAATTCTGCCTTCTGAATTCAATAATCTTAAGAAATTATAAGTACTGCTGTAAGGATGATGACAATGATGATACTCATGAAAACTGTGGTTGTGGCAAAGTGGCAAGGGTATCTCGCCTCCCAGTTCACCACTGCCCTTCCAGACAGGATTTTTGGCAGCAGCACAGTGCAGAGTGCTACAGCAACTACAGCAGCCCTCTGACCATGGGCATGATCCCACTGGTGGTAGTATTTTCCTTCCCTTGTGAAGTTCATGGAAGTATACTTCCATAATTAGAATTCATTGTTGGTTCCACCCCACCTACTACTAAGAAGCTCCTCTAGTGAGAGATGCACTATGCATCAACAGAAGAAAGGGGATTATAAGCCTAGGAAATATGGTCAATTAAACTTACATGCCATCTACACAGCTCATAAATCCAGACTGGGTTCTCTTCAGCAGTTTCTTTCTACACTTGTCAATGTATCTGTTTTTGTTAATTTACTGTCCATTTGTTGGAAAGAAAAATGTAATGGCCTCTTTATTTTAGTTTATTTTTATTTAGTTCATTTTTTTGTTTCTCTTTTAAGTGAGTGAGGAGGAATTTATTAGAGAGTAGAATTTGTTTGGCATAGAAATTGGCATGACTCAAGGCCAACTTTTGGTGCACCCATGTCTGCAGTCCTATCTGCACTTGGACAAACCTCATCTCTGATGAGCACAGCAGAGTTAGGGAATTTGGATGATAGAGTACTCTGTTTATTTACATTCAAGTATTATACAGAGCACAAAACTAAATACATGAAAAATTGGCCTGAATGTGTTGTTCACAGTTTGGGGCAGGGCAGGCTGTTGAAAATGAAACATGAAGCACTATTTTCTTATTTTTTTTAGCAAGAGAAAACTATGATTACACTTAAATATTAAGGGGATGAGAGAAAGAGAGAGTGAAAATCAAACAGCAGCATAATTGTTAGGGCAGTCAGTTAGGGATGAAGGGAAAACATTTTCCATTCTCTGATGCAGTCAGACAGAAAGACCAAGCCAACTGATGTCACAGTTAAATGATTTAGCTATTGGACTCCTGCTCCTCCTTGGCTGACTATAAGTGACAGCTTCCTGATGAAAATCTCAAACATCAAAACCCACTGCATTGCTCAGTAAAATTCTGAAATTAATAATTTCAACATTTCTAGTTGTATCCCACCACATCCGTTCTTCCTATGTTTCCACACAAAACAGTATCCTGATCTCTTATACTTCCAATGTTCTGAAAATGCATTTTCTAGCAATTACATGATTTGCCAAAGTAATACCACCCAGCCCTATCACTCTAACACTGCAGAGAAATCATACAGGAGGTCACAGCAGGGGGCCATCAGTCTTTGGGCAGTTTGCTTTAAGATACAATAAATAATCCCAGCATTAAGTAATACAAAAAAATTGTATTTTGAGACTTAACGCACTAAAAATCAACATTAAATTATTTTCTGTTAAATTCTGTTCTTTCCAAGTAATAGTATATTTATTTTTTTTCAAAGAAGACAGAAGCTAATACTGAGTTATGAAACCAGAAATCACACAATCTTCAGCAGTTTGAAGAAGGTTCTATTACAAAATCAAAGGCCAGGACACATTTGTCTGGTGGTTTACATATAGATTGGCAAACCTCTTATTAAAGCTGGATATGGAAGTAACTGCCCAGGTTGCATAAGCCCCATACAAGCTATCCTCCTGTCATACTTAGTTTAAAACTAAGTTCTGTCAATCTGGTTTAAAATAATATAAAAAATGAAACCGTCATTATTCCTCCCGTGAGACTTTTCCCACACCTATCTTCAGCTCAGTATTCAGCCTACCTTTTTTATCTATAATGAAAAGTTAAAGCAAAGTTCTCCTTGTTTCTCTTCATCTCAAAGAATGTCAATTAAGATTTATGGTTTTGTTCAAAAATTCCACATGATTTTAATCACCAATGCAATTTGTTAATATGGCAAAGTATTGTGGTCTTACCTCAATTTCATATTCTTTTTCTGCTTATTTAAGCCTGAAACTCATAGAAAGGCTCAGAGTATGTGAATATAACAGAAAGTAAACCTAGAATTTTACACTTTCTCAGAATCTCTGCAGATTGAAAGTGCTGAGTTTTATGCAACTAAAATCAAAGAACCAGAAAGTAAGGCTCTGGCTAAATATAACAGAGTACATATTTATGAGAAAAGATATGGCCTTAATTCTGATATTTCTTCAAGAAGGAAGGAGCAATCATTTCCCTCATTTACTTAAGAGAATCAACAATGAAACAGTTCCTGGAATTTAATTACTAATGGAAACTGTTAAAGAAATTGTTTTCTGTTACTGTTCTAATTTTGCCACTCTCTCAGCAGTCTTTGATACAGGTTGGTTTGGGGGTTTTTTTGCTTGTTTGTTGTTTGTTTGTTTGTATGTTTGTTTGTTTTGTTTTTGTTTGTTTGTTTACTTTTTATTAAAAAGAAAAAAAATCCATAAATGCAAGCAAAGATAATGAAGAGTTCAAATTACAAATTACAAAATTCATATTTTTCTGAACAGTGCCAAAGTTTCATTCTGTGCACTAGCACTTCCATGTACTTGATCATGTTTAGTTTGCCTCTAAATGTAAGGGTGAAAGTATGGATAGGGGCTATACTTTAGAACAATGAGTGAAGACAAAATACTATAGTACCCAGTGAAACCATGGCATTTCTACATGAACAGTTCCGGTAATAACATCAGTTCTTGAGGCTTTAAATTGCATAGAATCTGAAAAATATTAACCTTTCATAGGAAGAAAATCCAAAAGGTAAAATACAGTTCAGCACCTATTAAAAAAAGTAAAAAACAGTGCTTATTAAATGCAGGAAATAAAGGACAAGCAAGTTCTTGCAAATTAAAGATGTGGAGCCCAGTCATTTCAATCCCTTTCAATATGAAACAAATCACTCACACTGGTCACGAAGACAGCTCCCTCTACACTCAAATTATTCACTTGAAGATAAGCTCCCATCAAACTCTTTAGGGGTTTAACTAATTTACTGCACAGATACGGCACGTCTGTTGTAATAACAGGTAGGATGTATTGGGGTCGACCATTTATCAGAATTAGACTTCTTTTTTCAATTCGCAGTGAATTATGCTGCCTACACTGCTCCTCTTTCTCAGAGCTTCCCATCCCCTTACGGCCCCTAATGTGGCAGGCAAACAAAATTGACAGTCTCATCTTGTCAACAAGGGGTGATTCTCCTGAGAAGCCATTTAACTTTGCAGAGGAAGCAATGTATTAATGTGCCCGTCCCACGAATGTTAATCATCTTCAAGCTCCCTCTAACTTTGACATGAACGAAATCACCAAATTTGTTTACTAAATGAATTGTAATATGCTAATAAGAGAGCATGACACATATGGTAAAGCCAAACAGATGGTTTGTTTACTCCACTTTGCAACTTTATAAATGTTGCAACTCTGAAGATGTTAGTGAGAATTATTGTTTCGTTGGCAGTGGAAAACATGCCTTTTGCATACTTAATCCACAGTTAGAGTCAGAAAACAATTTGTCGTTGCTGTGGAATGCATAAAAAATGTTAATTCTGAGATGGCATTTGGGGAGGCAGGATAGCCAACTGTGTGAGCATATACTCAGGTTAGATGTTGAACTGGTATCTGATGGCAATGTTTACGACCAAATAATTTGAAATGTAAAATTTGACAGGTTCAGGATTCTTGAAAGGCCGAATAATTCAGTACATACCTGTTGAGGTGTTTAGTGAGATGGTCCTTACGGTGTAAACAGAATTACACTTTCACAACAGCTGTGTGTGCTCAGAAGCATCGAGGTCATGTCGCACTCTTAATATATTATTATTGTTGTCCATTAAAGATCAGAAGATATTACAAGCAAAAAGCACAACCACTGGTGTACCTGCCAAAGTTACTCAGAAACGATCAAAATTGTGTTGCAACACTTCAACCTCTCACTTTACTAGCTGCCTGGAAGCAAAACAGGCTCATTACAAAATAGCCAGCACTCTTGTCTGATATCTGGACTGGTTGAGAAAGTTTAGAATAAGATTTATCTGATGGAATATTTCCTAAGTGAGCTAATTCAGTATAGCAATGTTACGTGCACGAGAAGGTCATCATATGTATGACAAAGTCCTTCGATGGAAATTAACTGGTGCTCAGCACCACTGACAATCAGTTCAACCACCATAAGCTGTTCCTATAATTTCCACATGCTCTACAGAAAAGTTTATCCCTGTGCAGGAGATTCACACAAGACCCCGTACTGCAGTCATGAATTAGGTCCTCATCTCCCATGTGAGGACCCTGCTGGTCCTTCACACAAGGTGTATTTCCCCTTTAGAAGTACTGAGGCAACATCCAGGTAGAATCTCTCGTGAAACTGCACGAACTAACATTTCTCTTTAAACTCAAATCATCTAAATACTACATGATTCAAGTTTGGTAATCAGAAGTTTTCAACCTTCATTTTATTTTACTGTTACAACAGATATGTAAAAATGTGAAAATTTTGCAAGACTTTATACAGTCCCTTCAGTTTATCATTGTACTCATTAATTTTACTGAGTTTCAAGTTTCAGTAAATGCAAAAAAAGATAAAACTCAGTCAGAACAACTAGCTTACCCAATTCTGCATTGAAACCAAATATTTTCTCCCAGATATTGATGCACAGCAACACATTATCTCATGATTTGCTGAGAAGGTTCATAGACTCTTTCCTGATTGCATTATAGTTCAAGTTCATAATAAACCCTCAGATCCAGGGATAGTTTTGTACGTTTTCAGGTTTCACAGCAAATATGTAAACTGTTTCTTTTGGTCACAATGCAATGGTAATTCTCATTCCCACTGCTTTGTTTGTCTAAAAATGCTGGGTTTACTTATATAATACCAGAGGAATTATAAAACCAAATATGATGCGGCACTTCAACAGGGTTCCTCTATTAGTAATTTCACATTACTAAATAAGTACCTTTTTCAGGACAACTGATAGCTGATTATCGTATAACCTCTCTTCACTGATGCCCCAACTCCTCAGTAATTTCAATCCCTCAAGATTCTTCCATACATACCATTGCCAGTGGTTATTAAATTCTCAACTTTTTACCCATCCACAAGAGACTGTGCAAAGATATCTAAGGGAAGTATGAGTTCAGCTTGCTGTCCAAGGATTATTTTGGAAGAAACATTAGCGGCTGTCCCAGCCTGGCGCTTATATCTCATTTGAAACATCTACTCATTCCTGACCAACAAAGAAAATTTCAATAAAGTACTTTTACTGGTTTAACAGCAGTGAGCTCCTGGGATTGTCAAAGTGCTCAGTCTTTTCCGAGGAGAGAAGGAATCAGCAGCTCAAATATAATTAACCTTCCATTCTCAATGCAAACTGCCACGCACAGGAGCTCTGCAGTCTATTAGTGAAGTTATAACGGCCAACAGGCAGAGGCAAAATTGGTCAAAAAGTTGGCTGCTGCTGTCATATTTTTAGAATTATGATTAATGACACTAATAATGTGGATGATTACTGATATGTGTATCTCCTGCAGTTTATCATATTGCACTGGCTGCCTACGTCCACAATAAACATGATGCTATCATTTACCTCTTTATTGAAGGCAATCCTTCTCTTGAAGGAGCATATTCTAATTACTTTGTAATGTTTTATGTCTTAAACATTTTGCAGCTCTGGACCTTGCCAACTGCTTCATGTCTACCATTGATTAATTACAGAATGTTTAATCAAAATTTAGAACCTAATGCAGTCATTTATGAGTGTGCTGCAGTGCCAAGATAGTTAGGCTGCCGTCCCAAGCTTGGAGAGTGCTGGGTTCAAAATTAAATCCCAGAAATGTGGAAGATGCCAAAGATTTTACCTTGAGTGATTTCAGTTTAAAATCTTACTTCAGTTGATGAATGACAGGCACCCACCCAAAATGAGAGGTCTTTTTTGTGCATGTATGTGTGCTTTCATGTTTCTATTACATTTTTCTTCTTCTTTAAACATCTTCATTTTTCCCTTTATGACTTTGTTGCTGCAGTTGCTTCTCAGCTCCTTTACAAGCCTTACCTGCTGCTAGAGCTCTTGAAAACACCAGTCAAGAGAGTGTAGTTTTGAAGTGGTTAAACAAGTGAAAAATAATTTGCAGGGACAAATACATAAGGTTTTTTTTTTTTTTTTTTTAATGTGGATTTTTATGGTACTGTCATACAACCATTCACCGTTGAAGTTAAGTGTTTTTTTAATACCATTACTGAACTGCTGAAATGGATGCTAATATAGCTTGGAGTGCTAATGTCAAATCCTGATAATAAAAAAGACAGACTGCTGAATGAAATAATTTCAAGTAAAAAATAGAACAAAAGTGCTCTCACTCTCGCTTTCCACTTTTATTGAATTGGGACTGACTGAGCCAATTGCTTTAGAAGTCTGTAAAACACAATTACTAGTGAGCTGACTGACCCAGCAGTGCCCCTTCTGTGACAGAACAGACTAAAAAGGCTGCAGAATTAGTGCTGCTCCTCTATCTGGCTATTAGACCTGAGAGATGTCCAGTGCAAGATCTGTTATACTTTCTGTCAGGGCCTGCGTCCTCCCCTCATGAAATCTTGATTCTCAATCTTACATAATATATCATCTGCATGCATCTTCTTCTTGAAACAAGGGCTCATTTACCTTTTTTGAGTGGGAATTCAAGTTCTCTTTCTATGCATTGTAATTTTAGATCTTTACCTACCAACACAGATAGATATAGGTCTTTCAGTACATGCATCCAGAGACACACACGCACATATACATGTTTAGGCTTTTATTTCCCCATTTTATGTGTTAAACACAAAAGTACAATGTAAGATTTATGGGCAGCAAAATTAACTATGTCCCGTTTGTATTTTCAGTTGTAAGTGGCTGAAGTGTAATTGCTTTATTTTGGCATAGCAAAGAAAAGGAGAGAGGGATAGAGAGGGAGGATGAGGGAGAGAAAGGAAAAAAAAAAATGTATTGAACTGGAACTAGGCAACACTTTTCCCTTGTTAATAAAATAAGCAATAAAGTTTGTAAAGCACCAGAATCAGAATCAGTAACAATGGAAATAATAACTTATAAAACTTGTAATTTACAGCTTATGTTTCGGACTCGTATAGTTTGACATGGACATACAGCTTAGTGCTTTTTTTTTTTTTTTCGCTTTCTCGTCAAAAAAAGGCAAAAACAAAGTGATGGCAAAAAATATTATCTTACTACAATCCCATCCTTTCTTTCTCTCCTCCCACTCTCCCCCATACAATACAAACCACATTTTTTCTTTTTTTTGCCAACAAAGTCCTGCAATCTTTTCTTTTTTATGACAGTGTACATTTTTGGCAAATCTAAAACTCTTTTTCTTCCAGGTCCACTTATGTGAAGCTTGCAGGTGCCTTATGGCAAAAATGTTAAATTATTTCTTAGGCAGATTTTTTAAAGTAGTGCTTTTTAGGGCAAGCTTAAATGTGAAATGAGCTCTTAATTAAAAAAAAAAAAAAAGGGCAATAACAAAAAAGCCAACTTGTTTAGCACAAGGAAAACTGCTTATTTAAAAGATGTTGCTGGGAAGTAGGAAGCACTACTAGAAGCTTCAGGTTTACTTTAGAAGTGGTGGGCTCAAAACTTCTGTCAAGAAATATCCAGTGTTTGCCATTAAAAAGTCAACATGTGAAAATCCAGTAGTGGTATCACACCTGAGATATTTCTGTGTTACCTCAGGTCCCAACAGATCATCTGAGTCATCTCTAGTGCCATTGGGAACATTTTATGTGTACCTGCTGGACGTGAAAGAGTGTTTTCAACTGTACTACCTATAGCATAATATCATGAATACTAGCGCATGGTATGTGGCACAGCTGGCCGTCTTTGCTGAAGAGAGGCAAAAGACAGAAGACTGAGAGTGCTGCAGGTCAGGAGCAAGGGGTAGTAAAAGCCATGCACAATGTCTTCCAGTGCCTATATAGTACACAGTCTTTCCTTGGCACTGTGGAGTATTTAGCTCTCATTAGTAACTCTGCACCTCTTCCTTCAGGATCACCCTAAGATAAGTAGTCAGCAGTCTGGTTATCTTTCCCCTCAACTGTTTCTAACTGCACAGTACATTCATGCAATTATAAACTCTACTTTATGAATTTGTTATTATTCCCTGCCATATTTTCTAACCACTAGCAACTTGTATAACCATGAAAAGGTGTCCCAGATTTACAGAGCTTGGGTTTTGGGTGTTCTTTTCCCCAGGGCCCATAAATTGCCAAATATTTTTGAGTAATATCTTTTTACTAAGACATTTTCCAGTGCAAAACACTCCAATCCCACCCGTTCGTTGCAAATGCGCCTTCAGGCCAGTGCCTCAGACATCAGTGACTACAGCAAAAGGCTCCCTGTAATTCTTAACCAATCTATCTGGGTCTACAAGACAAGACCTATGTTGTCAAAAAGCAATAGGAAAGCAAAAAGGAATAGGAACCCAAGTGAGTTTTGTTTTACTATAGCGGTTGCCTGCTACATAATTCTACTTCAAAAAATACCTCATGACCTCACAAACCCTAGGAATTACTATATCTTTGGGATGAGGCCAGCTGTGGACCTCTGTCTAGATATACTGACAGGACTGGCACATTATCCTCCAAAACAGTGTTGGAATCATCAACACCTGGTAATTTTTTTCCCCTTCTGGGATATTTTTTTTCTAGGTCAGTTCTACATATTGTCTCACCAGTTTTCTTACCTTCAGGTAAACTTTAATTTGGATATGCCCCAGCACAGTCATTCAGTTCATGTTCTAATGAATAAAACGGCTCAAATCTAGTGGGAAGAACAGCATCATCATTAAGGGGAGAAGAAAATGGCCTCATCTACAAGTAATCTTTGGTTAGGCCACAAGATCTGATGTAAAGTTTGCCTTTTCAGGTGACAGTTTCTCCTTTCAGACAGACAAACGCAGATGATGAATGTATCATGTATGTATGTATGGTAGCGTTTACCCGCCTACTTAGCGCCTCTCTCATTCATTGAGAGCTGTAACTCCAAAGGGCAGTAAACACACAGCTATTCCTGCCACATATGTTTTTCCCTCCCTCTTTCATGATTTCTCCCCAGACCCTCGCACCTGAGAGTGCTATACACCTCTCAGGTTGCAGTGTCCTGTTCCGTTTTCACTCATCCATGCTTTTGCAAGTAGTGCCTTGGTGCTATCTTGTATTTGTAAAGTACAGCTTCTTCCACTGTAGAAGTCTTATAGTCTTCTGCTGTTAAATTTAAAAGAACAGCTAGACCCTTCCTCTGCAGGAACTAACATAGGAAGATGTTTTGTTTACCCCACTTCCAAAAGACTCTAGGGAAGATGGAATGTCTCTGCATATGGGAAATAGCTTTACATTTACTGAGATAACTGGAGAAAACTCAATTTTCTCCCACTCTCTGGAGAAGAGTTTTGGTTCTTCCGGTTATTTCCTCGGAAGCTAGGGGCAGCCAGGTTGTTATGAATAAGTTTTCACGTTCCCAGTTCTGTCTTCCCAAATAATCTCTTTCCCTGAACATAAGACATACAAACCTGCACAGGAAACTTGGACAAGCCAAATTTAACATTTTCACTATTTTTTCACAACACATACCAGGGGAAAATATTGTTCCACGAATGTTTTGCTTTTGGCTAGTATTTTCAACGCTTTTCTTAAGCTTACCACCTATCTTAATCCTGGTGTAGCAGTTTATTTAAATAAATTTTTCAGGTCACTGAAAAGTCTTTGACTTATTTTGCAAATTCACATAAAAATGAGACTTCTTACACTGAACAAGAAACTGTACTCTCACTCTCAAAGTGATACAATTTTGTATACAAAGGGAGAACATGATAATGAAGGCAGCAGATCACTTAAACACCACCTCCAACTCAGACCCAAACCAAACGGATATGCGTAGTTGGAAGAGACCTCCCTCCACATTAGTGCTGATCTTGCAATCTTTACTTGCATATGTAGTCTCTTTAGGACTTGTTTCTTTTATTTTAAATTAGAAAAAAAATCTTATGAAAAAATTAGTTCTATGCATTCTAGTTTTAATTCTGCTTCTCTTGTTCACATCAGTGAGTATGCAATATGACAGGCACTCTATGTTTAACGTGACTACTCATGGAAGAGTTAGCCTCGTGTTACAGGTGGCACAAAATGTTTCTTCATGATCCAGGTTCTTTTGAGTAAGGAAGAATTACGTGAACATTAGCAATGACACACATTTTAGTGACTCTGCAAGAGAAAACCTAATGGTTTATGCAATTTTATTGGATATGCAGCTATTCTTTTCATGAACTGCATCATGTCCAGAAACAGTAGTATAGGTGTAAATATGTTTGTATTTTTAAAAACGTATAAAATATCCCTTTTGTTTCTGTCAAATGGTTCATCAAACACCTAATGTCTTAAAACCTGATTTCCTTGGTTTTTTTTGAGGAAATTGAAGTTGTATATGGCAGCTAATTATATTAGGGGAAATACAGCAATTGTTAGCATGCACTGCTGTGAAATATCTTGTTACTTGGAGCTATCTATTCCTAGAATTGAGTGCATTTATAGAAAATAATTCTCTAAAAAGTTATCTGTAGAAGATTCCAAGCATAGTAGGATAATGAAAAAATGGGTGCTGTTGTGTCAAGGAGGTGATAACAGGAGGCAGATAGCAGCTTTCTCACATCTTCACCTCCCTTGATAATATATGCAGTGGCTCATCATAGGTAACTGATGTTAATTTATTCAAGCACACCTGTACAGGGCTGAAAGTCAGGTAACCAGACAAAAAGTATGTCTCTGCTTTTTCAGTACAGCTACCCAGAGGCCTATATATGCACAAATTTAGTTGTGGAGACATCAGCAGGTTTTAATAAACCACCTACAGATGTCTTGTTCTGTACAAATCAAGGAGTTTACATGTTTAAGTCTGGACTGATTTAACTAGCAATCAAGTGGCATGATCACACTTGGCACCAATAGTTGCCTCATATTTATTTATAAGTCACCCTGAGCAGATATTATTTTGTTTTTGAATTTATTCATGGTCTCAGTCACCTTTCCCAACTTGTGGAACACACACAGACAGACACGTTCACTTTCTGCAAAAATTTAAAGACAAACCTGCGTAATTAATAATCCTACTTTAGTAGCAGAAAAGCAAAGTGAAAAGTTCTTGCTTTGTTCCTCTGAACAAGTATGCTGAGAATTAATTTATTTTACATACATTGAGTAAAAGGAAAACATGGTAATGTATTGTTACTAATGTTGTGTCCTATCTTAAGAAACAGATTTTAATAGTGCCAATACTGAGGTGGAACAGGGATTAAGCATGCACTAAGGTTGATAGAGAAGATGGCTATATTTCTCCTTAAGATCTGACAGCTTCTTAACAAGACTTACTGAAGGTAGAAGGTCCACAGGCCTCATACTTCATCATGTTTTTTGACCACAAAATTATTGGCTCTTAAAAGTGAGACCCAGAAATTAAGACAACTGCTCTAAGCGTCACCTTCCAGACCTTCATCTCTGCATATGCTCTCCAACGCAGACTCTTAGATGAAACTTTGGTATTGCTGTCCTCTTTGGACAGGAAATAACTACTTCCTCCTATCCAAATGTCTCATCCACTTCTCAGGATCATTCCCTGAGCAGCTGCACCTCAGTGCTGGATTCAGGGACCAACCACACCTATCTCTCTGTAAGGCAAAGTCAGTATCTGCTAGGGCAGGACTCACAAATGAAGCTGGGAAGCAGATCCCATGGGAATCTAATAACTGGGGCCACAGGCCCTTTCTCCTCACTCAAAGGACAGACCTCCTCTGAGCCCAGAGACAACTCACTTTACAGGGACAATTATTTCCATTCAAGTGCACAGTTCTCACAGGAACTTACCTTCTTTCCTTCTCTTTCTTCTTCATATAAAAAATTATTTTGAAAATTGGAAAATATGTCTTTCTGTTCAAAAGGAGGCTTATGATATTGCTTCTGACTTCTGACATAATTTTTAATATGGTCTCTTTTCCTATTTACTCTCCATTTCTTTCTTGCAACAAGATGTAGCCTGAACATCTTGCCTTTAGAAGAAAGGACATGTGGAGTAAACACAGAAACAGAAATGGAAGAACAGCTAATTCAGGGAATGACTGTTGAAGAATGGAAGAAAAAGTGGTTTTCATAAGAGTAGTGCTTCCAGGAAAAGAAAGACAGAAAGAGTTCTCTCTTTGGGGAAAATATCAAAGATACAGCTATATATAAGGTTGATTTGGTCAGTGATGTTACTTGCAGCTAAGAAGGAGATGAAAAAAGGCCCTTTTTAAAAAAAATCTGGGCTCAGTGGAGCTTGACTATTCAAAAGCAATACTGTCTAATTTTTAGAAGGAAAACAGAATTACTGGGTCAGTGACAGTAAGGACCGGGACTCTGCTTTGCTTTCCTCTGCCCTGCATTGAAAAAACACGTGAGGTGGGCTCCTGAATCTCCTGGTTATCTTGACCCTAATTTACAAGGAATAGCAGTGTTTAGTCAAAGAACTCAGAAGATATTCCAACCTTTCTGGCAGAAGCATATTTACACAGGAGGTGACCTTGGCAAAAATGATGTAGGAACGGTGAAGCAGGATTTAGTCAGCCCTTAAAATGATTTGCTACAGGATGCACTCCACAATGGAGGGTTGCCGCTGTGACATGGATAAACACCCCTCCTTCAGTCAAAGCAGCACTGCATTTGCTCCTAACATGATCTGCTGCCTCTGGTAACCAGCAGTTTGTATCATAACCCCACCCTTGTAAAGCCCATTTTACAACAGCTGCTCCCACTGTCAACAATTTGGAGTTTGTGTATGTACAGGACAGGGGGAATACAGTCAAACATTTGATTAACTAGAATTGCATTGGAAAAGATCTTAAGACATATCAGATACCTCTAAAGGAAGCAAAAAGGATCAGCCAGTGTTAGTTATCTCCACATACGCTTGTATTTTCTTTTAGAACATAACTAGAATGATGAGGTTTAGACCTCTAGCTAGTCATAATAGGACTAATAATATTATTAACACAATACTACTAATATGAGTAATAAAATGACTAAAAATAATTTCAGAATATGCTGTAAGATACGGGATAGCTAGAACTCTGATTTCGTGCAGGAGATAGTACTGAAAATATTATTTAATTTTCATATTCAAAGCAAAGAAATTCTAAGCTTCTCTAGCTAGTCAAAGGTTATGTGACTCACAACACAAGTAAACCACACACACGTTTTATAATGTGTAAAAATGGAACACCAATACATGACAAATATTACCAAGGAATTATTATTGTGTGCTTTAGGTAGCTATTCCTTATTTCTTGTACAGCAATTAATAGTAAAATGCTTCTGAGCTTTTAAGTGAAATTAATTTAAGTGGCTGGAAGAAGTTCTCACTTTGCAATGCTATTAGTTATCCAGTTATCTTTAAGGTGCTCTCCATAACCCGAAGAGCTAGAAATTGTATACTTAGGTAATGACTCTCTCTGAAATATGAGTGCTAATGAACTTACAAAAACATCATGCCTGAATGGGCACACAAACTACCATACCTTAAAATTTTTTGAGGTGTATAAACCACCTTTCCAATTAAAGGATATGATATGCCTATGAATTTCTTTTGTCTCAAGTGCAACACATAACTGAAACATATTCTGAATGTTACTAGTGGAATGATATAAAAAGATGGTCTTGTGCCTTACACAACTCAAAATGATGTGTAAATAATAATTTTGTCTTTAAATATGCAGCATGCACTTTAAGTTCCTGAATCAGATTTTTATTTTATGGCTTGCTTTCATAAGTTTAACAGGAGTATCCCACATAGTTCACAAAATATTTTCAAAATGTGCCCTTTTTTGATATTCTTGTCTCAGAAATATTTTATGTATGTCATCACACTCATCTCTTTCTTAGAACATATAAATCTTTACTATGTTAACTTTATTATTAGCATGATCTATCAACGGATTCCTGCTGAAATATAAACTGAATAAAGTTCCAAGTTCTAAAGCTAGCCACTTCTTACTTCACATGCTGAAGGCAAAGCTGCTTTGCTTAGTACATGACTGATTTTTCATAATTCACTTGAGGAAACAGACAAACCAAGCCAAATTCTTGACTAAAAAAACCTGTGCAATTTCAGGAACTGAAAGGGACTGTACACATCTAAACTCAGCACAGATCATGCCACTTAACTCAAATGCCTCCTTTGTCAAAGGCAAGTCTCATAAAGTTATCAGGATACTCCAAGAGGGAGTCTTAACTTAGTTTTACCTGCTTCGTGTCCAGTGGTTTCATCCTACTGAATTGCAAAATTTCTAGATTGTCCTTCTTATCCATTTTGAACTTGTATTCTTATGGGTGTTCCTATTTTTCTGTTTAGTGGATTTCACAAATGGCAACAGGAGACGTGAGATATCTGGGAACTGGACTCTCCATTAAAATAGTAAATTTTGGCTCCTCAGTATTCTCAACACTAACTAGCTCTCATTTTATATGACATATTAACTTCCAAACCACATCAATTTCAATGAAAAAAAAAAAAAAAAGAGGTGTGTGTGAAATATTTAGCAAGGTTTAATTTCCTTCCTATGTCTGCTGAATTTTTACAACATAATGAAAAAATATGAGACACAAGTAAAGAAAAAGAGACAACCCAATCTCACCATCACTCCATGAACCAGAAAGATTTTGTTATGTGACAATATGATCATCATCACATGTGAGAGCTTTTATCCACAAGTATGGAATGACTCTGTTATCCCACCACCTTGACAAATTCCATTTATATTACATTCTCCTCAGGAATCAAAAAGAACTGTGTATTAAAAAAACCCCAAAACCTAAGACTTTAAGGACCAGCTGCTTCTGTTTAAGCCCAACTGTTTCAGTATTGATGCAGCATACCTAGGGCATGATGTCATCTGAATGGCCATCAGAATATACCCTGGTTGATCTTAAAAATATGTAGAGGTCTAGCCTCTCCTCTCTGAGTCTGTATAATTCCCACCAGTGGGGACAGGAGTTGCTCACATGCAGAAAAGAATATAAAGTAAATGACCACAATGGATTGAGAGGTGTGTAAATTCTAATAAAGAAAGAGACAACTAATTTCTTAACATTTACTTGTCCTTGCTATAACATAGTAGTTAATTTTAAAAATTAAAAAGAAAGAATAGTCTTCTAATGCTTTCTATTTGCTTTTATATGACCTTATGGGGATGGAAATCATTTTTTTATTCCAGTCCTTCCATCTCTCTCTCCATCCATTCATCCAACTGTCGATCCACCCCATCCCCTCCTTCCTAGTTTGCTGGTTTGATATGCATGCATGCAGATATTTCTACTGTATATAATTTACTATATATTTAATAGAAGTTTTTATTGTTCTAAAAGTTGCAGGGAGAAGAAAATAAATGTAATAAAAGCTGCAGCTTATAAGCAGAAGTACAATACACATGTTCACAGGCACACAGAAAGAACAGTGACATTTATTATCTAGCCAGTCACTTAAAAGAATGGCACAATATATACTATTCTGAATGCCAAACAACAATGAAAATCTTAAAGTGATAAAACTCTCTCAATGTCATGGGAACACAACTGTCACTTGTCATTACTGTGCATGTCTCTATTTCTTCATATATCCTAAACTGCCTATTCTTACATATTGCAACACATTTAATAATGTAGAAAATCAATTAATATTTACTGACCTGTCTCTGCTTCTCCGTGATGGGAACGCAGCATTACAACCAGCCACTGTGCAGACATGCATCTCTTTTAAATGAACATTTCTGTAGTGAAGCTTCACACTGTAGGAACTCTTGAAACTTTTCTTGCACACATAGCAGATCTTGGGGTCTGGGCTGGAGCACATTTCACCTTCTGGGGAGAACTTCTGAGGGCTGCTGTAGTTGAATGTAGAAGCAAAACTTTCATGAAGGGCAGCCATACTGGCACTGCCTCCATTGTACAGTCCATATTGGCTCATGTAGAACATGTCATATGTAGGATCTGTATACTCTTCCTTCACCTTAATGACATCCTGATTGGAAGAGTCATTGTGGTTTTCATCTGGTCTGTCACTGTGCATCATAGATTTTTCGCCAGGTTCATGGAGGCGATCGTCACCTTCCATGGATTCCTCACACAATTTGGGCTCTGATGACTCTGATTCATTTTCATAGTCTCTCTCATGCTCCTGGTCTTCTGATGTCATGCTGTCTGCCCTTCTTATGTCTGGTCTGGAAAGGCATCTGCTTCTGTCACTTTTGGAAAAGTCTTTCACAGACAGGCCTGGGCTCATTTCCTCCTGAGAATGGCAGTGATTGTCATGACCAATGTCATTCACCATTGTGCTGCTGTCATTCACCTCTTCGTCTTCATCATCAAACTCATCAGCAGTATCGATAACTTCCTTTTCAATTTTAACTGGCATGCTTGATTTCCTTGGCTTCTTCTTGGGGGCAAGGTCAGCATTAGGCTCTGGAGTGGGCATCAGCACTGAAGGTACTGATGACTCTGAAGGAGGAGGAGGAGGATGCTCCATGCCACTCACTGCTGGTATTATTGGACTAGTAGGAAGTGAAGTTGGAGGACTTACCATCTCTCCAGGAGTAAGTAAATTTCTGTAAAACGGAGGAACAGGTTGGACAGTCTTTAAAGCTGGGAACACCAGCTGACTGGGAAGAGGGTTCTGTAGTACAGGATCTAGAGGGGGAGTGGTAAACCCCATTGGTGGACGCCCAGGACTTGTTAAAGTTAGGTTGGATTTTGTACTTGCTATGACTGGAGTGGCCGCACCTGATGTAGCACGAATTAGATCTTTGTCACGGTTGTTCCTTAACATAGGCATGTGGAGGCGGGGATTGGGGTTAGCACTGTGGCGATTGCGGCTTCTGAGAGAGCTGAAGACCATGTTGCAGCCCTCAATAGTGCACCGGTGCTTGATTTTCAGGTGAACAGCATTGTAGTGGATTTTAAGAGTACCTTTGTCATAGAAAGTTTTACCACATGCATTGCAAAACACCCTTCCTTTCCTCGAGGCTGACCCCATTCTCCTCATTCTGTGAATGCGGAATGAGCTTTTAGCGTGTTCTGGTTTTGATAAATCATTGACAGGCGTAGGTGTCTGAACAGGAGACACACAGGCTGGCTCAGTTTTGGGCTCAACATTTGTGATGCTGGTCAAAGCATTCCTGCTGGATGTTTGCTCATTCTTGAAAGGCGTAGGGGAAACTTCAGATTCACTGCTCTCGTTATACTCATTTTGGGTCGTAAGGCTTGGTTCACGAAGCCTCATTGATGGCTGTTC
The DNA here is from genome assembly GCF_018691265.1 of Tyto alba. NCBI lineage: Eukaryota > Metazoa > Chordata > Aves > Strigiformes > Tytonidae > Tyto > Tyto alba. Next base: position 39,113,866 of record NW_024881318.1, read on the forward strand.
CAGCAGGAGGCCATTTGGAGGCAGCCCCAGCAGCGGAGCAGAGACTGGATTTATATACTGGAATGGAAGCAGGAATGCAAGGCTATTCGGGATATTTTCAAAATGATGAATGCTGGAAGGGTTGCTATTCTCCAAGTGAGCAAGGAGACTTGGGCTCCTGGTGCGATTATTGCTTTCAATAAAAGTCCTTATATCTGAATCTGTCTTTGAAGATGGCACAGCCACAGCCTGCCCTTCTTTTTCTTGAATTGCCATCAGCTCTACAATGGATTTGGTTTCTCCAAATCTCAGGAACTGCTGAAGGGTAATGATCTCTTCTTCCCTGGACATGATGGCCCAGCGGTCCAGCACTTTGCCTGCAGCATCCTAGAGGCCATATCAAAGAAACAACAAAGACAAACACAAAGAAAAAACTTATTGATTCTGTATAATTATTGAATTCAATAGAAGGTGTTCTGCTGCCTGAACATGAAACACTAAGCTCAAAAAACAACATCCAAACAGCATTAATAGAACCTGACCAAAAAAAAAGCAAACTTTCTAGCCATGCAAATATAGTAATTAAGAGTTACAGTCAGAGAAACAGATTGAGCTTAGTAATGTCAGAGCAAACAAAATGTAGACCACGGGGCTCTGTGATCTAAAATGCTTTGAATACTTTCATTTTAACAATGGTGATCTATGTACAATGCTACTGTTTAGCACACATTAGTGTAAAACATGAACTGTTGCTGTATTGCTCCAATGTAAAATGTAGAAAGTTGTACCTTAATTACTATTAAATGGTGCACTATAGAAAATTGTACCTTTATCACTATTAAATGGTGCATTTGATAGATTTGCTTCTTAAATATAACCAGAAGTCATTCATAGGCCATCTCACAAGAAATTTTGACACAAGACAAAAAGACTTAAAAATAGCACATAACACTTGTACCTTACTACTTTTTTTTAAAAAAATCTTTTTTCTTTTTTTTTTTTTTCTCATGACAGCACTACTGAAAAATATATTCATTATAAACTTTCATCAAAGATAGAATCTGGGGCACTGGTTTTAAGCATAACTGGACTATTACTGGCAATTGATTGTAAGCTTGCAATCTTGAAATGGTTAGGCTTAAGAGGTGACTTCTTTGCAGTGTTGTTATAAATGACAGTTAAAAATATGTAAAAAGTAAGCATCTGATAGATGTAGATAGCATAAATGTGTAAAAATGTTGTATCTTAACACTGCCTTCTGATAGCAAGGGAAAAATCCAGAGAGAATACACATCAGTAATCACTAGACTATCTGTTGTTAAATATACATTAAAAAGCATTTCACACTTTCATTTTTGCTAGTAAGCATGAGATTTGCCTGAAGGTAGGACTTAAAAATTCTGCAATGTAATGTCAGGCAAGCCACTCCAGCATGTATTGATAAAAACATATTAAAATAATTATATAATGAATACATCATTTTATTTGCATCTTTCCTTTTGGGCAAATGGTGGACATAACATCAGAACAGTAACGATAACCAGCAAGCACTGTTGCAGGCCATCAAACCAGAATTATTCCATTGCTACCTCATGCAATAAACAGTTTGGAAGCCTTGCAAGATACTCCCCTGTACTGTGTCTGATCTTTTAAAATTTTGAATATCAACTTCAGAACCTTATCTGAACACTTTAGACTATGCACTATTGCAAAAGACGCTAGCTCTTGTTTAGTTATGGAGCCTGAAAATACCTTTCTTCCCTTCCTTCCCCCTCCCCCCGGCGATCTTCCTTCCTTCCTTCCTTCCTTCCTTCCTTCCTTCCTTCCTTCCTTCCTTCCTTCCTTCCTTCCTTCCTTCCTTCCTTCCTTCCTTCCTTCCTTCCTTCCTTCCTTCCTTCCTTCCTTCCTTCCTTCCTTCCTTCCTTCCTTCCTTCCTTCCTTCCTTCCTTCCTTCCTTCCTTCCTTCCTTCCTTCCTTCCTTCCTGCCTTCCTTCCTGCCTTCCTTCCTGCCTTCCTGCCTTCCTTCCTGCCTTCCTGCCTTCCTTCCTGCCTTTCTTTCTTTCTTTCTTTCTTTCTTTCTTTCTTTCTTTCTTTCTTTCTTTCTTTCTTTCTTTCTTTCTTTCTTTCTTTCTTTCTTTCTTTCTTTCTTTCTTTCTTTCTTTCTTTCTTTCTTTCTTTCTTTCTTTCTTTCTTTCTTTCTTTTCTTTCTTTCTTTCTTTCTTTCTTTCTTTCTTTCTTTCTTTCTTTCTTTCTTTCTTTCTTTCTTTTCTTTCTTTCTTTCTTTCTTTCTTTCTTTCTTTCTTTCTTTCTTTCTTTCTTTTCTTTCTTTCTTTCTTTCTTTCTTTCTTTCTTTCTTTCTTTCTTTCTTTCTTTCTTTCTTTCTTTCTTTCTTTCTTTCTTTCTTTCTTTCTTTCTTTCTTTCTTCTTTCTTTCTTTCTTTCTTTCTTTCTTTCTTTCTTTCTTTCTTTCTTTCTTTCTTTCTTTCTTTCTTTCTTTCTTTCTTTCTTTCTTTCTTTCTTTCTTTCTTCTTTCTTTCTCTCTTTCTCTCTCTCTTTCTCTCTCTCTTTCTCTCTCTCTTTCTCTCTCTCTTTCTCTCTTTCTTTCTTTCTCTCTTTCTTTCTCTCTTCCTTTCTCTCTTCCTTTCTCTCTTCCTTTCTCTTTCTTTCTTTCTTTCTTTCTTTCTTTCTTTCTTTCTTTCTTTCTTTCTTTCTTTCTTTCTTTCTTTCTTTCTTTCTTTCTTTCTTTCTTTCTTTCTTTCTTTCTTTCTTTCTTTCTTTCTTTCTTTCTTTCTTTCTTTCTTTCTTTCTTTCTTTCTTTCTTTCTTTCTTTCTTTCTTTCTTTCTTTCTTTCTTTCTTTCTTTCTTTCTTTCTTTCTTTCTTTCTTTCTCTCTTTCTCTCTTTCTTTCTCCCTCCCTCCTTTCCTTTCCTTTCCTTTCCTTTCCTTTCCTTTCCTTTCCTTTCCTTTCCTTTCCTTTCCTTTCCTTTCCTTTCCTTTCCTTTCCTTTCCTTTCCTTTCCTTTCCTTTCCTTTCCTTTCCTTTCCTTTCCTTTCCTTTCCTTTCCTTTCCTTTCCTTTCCTTTCCTTTCCTTTCCTTTCCTTTCCTTTCCTTTCCTTTCCTTTCCTTTCCTTTCCTTTCCTTTCCTTTCCTTTCCTTTCCTTTCCTTTCCTTTCCTTTCCTTTCCTTTCCTTTCCTTTCCTTTCCTTTCCTTTCCTTTCCTTTCCTTTCCTTTCCTTTCCTTTCCTTTCCTTTCCTTTCCTTTCCTTTCCTTTCCTTTCCTTTCCTTTCCTTTCCTTTCCTTTCCTTTCCTTTCCTTTCCTTTCCTTTCCTTTCCTTTCCTTTCCTTTCCTTTCCTTTCCTTTCCTTTCCTTTCCTCCTTCCCTCCTTCCCTTCCCTTCCCTTCCCTTCCCTTCCCTTCCCTTCCCTTCCCTTCCCTTCCCTTCCCTTCCCTTCCCTTCCCTTCCCTTCCCTTCCCTTCCCTTCCCTTCCCTTCCCTTCCCTTCCCTTCCCTTCCCTTCCCTTCCCTTCCCTTCCCTTCCCTTCCCTTCCCTTCCCTTCCCTTCCCTTCCCTTCCCTTCCCTTCCCTTCCCTTCCCTTCCCTTCCCTTCCCTTCCCTTCCCTTCCCTTCCCTTCCCTTCCCTTCCCTTCCCTTCCCTTCCCTTTCCTGTCTTCAGAGGGTTGATTCTTCTCTCCCCTCACATTTTCTAAAGTACCAGAAAATGCAATTTGCCCCAAATAGTAAAGTATATATTTATTTGATTACAGCTGGTTTTATTATTCCAGTTTTGATCTCTGTTACCTCTGTGGATACAAAGTTAATGATGAAGGTCAATGCCATGTATGTTTCAGTACCTTAGATGTGACTGTAAAACCTTTAGAGAGGCTTCGTACATGACCATTCACAATCAAACTTTACAAGACTATGAAACCCTCAACAGCAATTAATTACAGAATATCTTACTCAGCTGACCTAGATGGAAAGCCCCAGAAACTATCTCTATGCAGAAAATGTTCAGCATGTATTTACACAGTGATGAAGGAACATCATTATGCAGATGCTGGTCCTGATTTGCAGCATTAGTCAGGAAACGTCCCCTCCTTTAAACACCTTTAAGCACTGTGCACTTTTCTAATTTCTATGTTCTCCCAATTCTACCTCTCTGATGGAGCAGTATTTCACAGGCAGTCAGTGCTATCTAGTAGAAATCATTCAGAACATCAAAAAATCCCACCCAACAACAAAACAAAGTGAAACAGAAAAAAACCAAAATGGGGCGAGGGGAGGGAAAAAAAGAAACCTACCAACATCACAAACAAACAATTAAAGGACAGTTAATATTTTAAAGTTCTGAGATTATATATTTTTTCCCCACCTATCTAACTTTGGCTACTCTCCCCATGAGCGTGACTTAAATCTTCTTACATCTATTTCTCCCACAGCTTCCAGCCAGCCATACCGGTTCTAGGTTTGAGTAATGCCTACCTGGAACTGCAAAACCAGACTCAGTTCAGATTTTGGTCTCCAGGCCTTCACTGTCACCTCCAACCCAATCTATATGCACACATTTCTAATCCGAAGCCAAAAGTATTATTTCCTTCTAACTGCAACTTGCATTGTTTGAAGATGGAAATAACATCATCTAATTTATACTGTTTACATGTATTGAATTAGGATTCCTGTCTGCAGCCAGCTGCAGGCTTCTTTGTAATGTACTACTAGTAGTAATTTGTTTTGGTTTTGCTTTAATTTGTAAATCACTCACAGGCTTATGTAACAAATGCATGCTTTGCAAAAATGGATATTTAAGTAAATAAAAATTAAATACTGCCAGCATGACAATAACTCACGAGAATAGTAGGTACAGATCCTGCAACAGACTCCCACATGCAAGTAGAAGTTGGTATCATATAGCCCCACACCCAGTGGCAGAGCACCCAGCTCTTTGCATGCACAGAATAGGCAGACCTTGTCTAAATGCAAGGGCTCCCAGTATGCTATCAACAAGTTATTCCACATCTTAACTCAGAGAAGCTGGCAGTTGGCTACATGAGGTACCTCTCAGTGAGACACCACCACCCTTTGTTTCATTTAATTTAAGGACTTGCAGTGAGGAGGGCCAGACCTTCAGCAGCTGCTAAATTCCACTGATCAGAGAAACTGACAGTCAAGGGTGTGATTGTCATGGGGTTACCTTTGCTGTCACAGAAACAGCAGGGAATCAGAAAGCTCCTCTTAAATGATCCTTGGCTACTACTGTTAGTTATATCAAGCTAGATCTTGTTAATTTTCAGCAAGAAGTTGTTTGGCTTTTTTTCTCCAGCAAAAGTAAAGAAAAATTCCACAGATGCCTATATTTCATAGAAAATACACTACTTATGGATACTGTGTAGCATATGCTTCCATATTTACATAGTGATGGCTTTCCATAAATCATTTTAAGTATGTATTATGCAAAAGTAGATAAAGCAAATAGGAATGTCATTTTTTAATAAAACTTAAAATTAACAAAAAAGCTAACCATTATCCCCTTTGAATTAAGCTATAACTAGCAAGGGATCTCTCTGTATATGGTAATACTTGATTAGAGGCTCAAGTCCTTTCTTACATGTAATCGATTTCTTGTTTCTTACAATCTCTCATGCTAAATTTTCTCCCCAAAGCCATTAAATCATATCCACATTTAAATATTTCATGACAAAAGGTTCCAATTTATATTACTTTTTTCAGCTCACAACTGATTAAGCCAAGCCTCCTGTGACAATGTGTACAAGGAAGTCAGTGAGTATAGAGATACCACTGCACGCTCACAGCTCTAAACCATGCAGTAGACAAATAAGCCCAACCTGTTCAGCATAGTGATGTGATGCTCTTCCTTCTTTGCTCATACAGCCTTGATTTTATTTTTATTATTTTTATTTTTATTTTATATGTGTGGGTAGCTCTCACAATTTCAGATGGGGAAGATCTTTTAATCTCCAAATCATATTAAATTAACCTCCAAGGATACAAGACATAACCTTGAATCTTCTTCTGACTCTAAACAAAACTTGACTATTATTTGTATGGATATGGATTCATATATACACATACTACATTAGATCTATAACAGGAATGTCATGGTTTATCATACTGAACCTGTCTCCTCATTTTTGCTGACTGTATGCTAAGAAGATATGTGTCAGGATATGTTAGGGTACATCTTGTCTTAAACGTCTAGGTCAGATAGAACAAGGGATCGGTGCCAAGATGATTATCTTGGATGATACAAACAGGCTACAACAGAAAATGGACATAGAGATCACTCTAATTTTTAGGAGCTTAATTGGGGAGGATTGTGAAGATGAGTCTTCATTTCCTCAGGGCCTTTAGGCTTTACAAATTTCGGTCTTTTGATTCAGTTTTAAAACCTCCCAATTTAAAAACTGGCTACTTGGAAAATAAGAAGAGTATAAACATATACTGTATATAAACATATACTGTAAACCTTGAACTTTTGTTACAAAAACATTTGTTTTAAACTCTCACTTTGTGTGAGAAGATCCATTGATTCCTGTGCCTGCATTACCTGTAGGTAATTTTATATGTCTACAAATAACACAGGCACATGTATGTATATACACATACACACCACAGACTTTTTGCAGTTCTATTTTTATCTTACTAATTAACTTCTTGGCATAGGTAAAATGTATATACACACCTGGCTGAATACACAGTGAGAGATGATTATATAGGAGTTGAGATTAATAGAAAGGTTAAAACAAAATTAAAATTGCTTCTTAAACAAGCCTTATGTTCTGGGAAGCAGATTCTTTCTGGACACTGTAGTGGCAACCTCTGAGAGTGACTCGAAGTTATATGTAAAAACACATTGCTAGAGTTCACATTTTAGCAAATTTGCATATGCACCATAAACTGCCATTTTTGATGCATATAAGCTAAGTGTCCATGTTACAAAATATTACACAGATTCGTTTGATTAAATAATTAAGCAACTCTAGTATTTATCACAAGTCTTTCTTCTATAAGCCCTTAAATTTAGAGCTATATATTTTCTAGCTGATCTCAAAGCTACATTTTGAGTGCAGCTGTAACAGCTGAAAAGCAGACTGAAAGATATTCACTTGGTCATACTATAATTGCAGAGGATGGTTTTAATTAGGGTGTAGACAGAACAAAAAAAAACCCAAAACAATGTTTGTTTCTAATAAAGAAAGGCCTAAGTAATTTCCATGATTTAGGGTTTGTTGTTTTTGTTTGGCCGAATTTCCCATGAGCATCTCCTTGCTTCTCAGTTAAATTTCAAGCTGTTATACTATGGGTACTCCTACTACTCCTGGGGTAAAAGTTACCGAAAGTGTGCAGCAGCACACCAACTCACATTAGTACAGATGGGGAAATGTGCAACTCCTCTTGCTCATTCTGGCTAACTCCCACTGACATCAGTAGGACAGCGGTAAGCCGTACACCTAGTTTTCCATAGAAATGTACACTTACACATACAATCACATACTAATATTCCTGATGTGTGTTTTTACCATGCTGAACATACCTCACATTTTCTCCTGTAATTATGAAGAAAAGGTGTGCATACTTCCTCCCCATGATTATACATGTGAAACTCATAGATTTAACACACTTAGTCTGCAAAGAACCATGGTTAAAATTTTTTCACCTCATCTGTCACTTCTCATCCACCTCCCACCAGCCTCACTTCACCAACTGAAACCATATGAAAAACTCATGTTTAAGTGTCAGCAGTCCTTTCCTTGAGTTATACTGCTGCAGCAGGAACAAATACAGTGCAGCACTACCAAGTTCTCAGTCAATAATGGAAATCTTTATCTTTTGGCTTCACTGCAGCCTCCACTCTACTATAAAAATCAAAAGCGATAGAACTTCTTCCCTTCTGACATCCCCTTTCTCTTACCTGTCGGACTAGTTTTCTTTGCCCCAAAGACACACGGTATGCATGAAGATACCATCATGTTATAGCAGAGGAAGAAAAGAAGGCTGTCTTTCCCCACAGTATCAATGAGAATGACACTGGCAGCATGTATTCAAATGAAGAGTAACATAAAGGAGATTTTATTTACTTTTATGCACTTATATTAACTTTTCCTGCCAGACTTGTAATGGTACTAGCTCTGGTTGCTCCTTAGACTCCAGGTCTCCTTATGCATTCAGCAGCGAAAAGCTTTGTGTTTTGACCAAAAGAAGACCCAAAGACCTTTGCAAATTTTACAAATGGATATTGTAGACACTAGGTCAAATCTGACTACAATTTAGATCCAGAGTAACTGCACTTTAAATCCAGAGTAATTCCACTGACCATGTCAGAAAGTAATTTTGACATAACTTAGCCCTGAAACATGATGTGGAGCCAAATCTGTTGGAACATATATTGGGGGAGTACCACCATGGTAGAGCACAGCAGCTGTGTAATGATGCACAGGAGCACTACTCAACAGTTTGGGAGTGAGAGGGAGGAACACCATGTCCTGCTGAAACTGCAGATGGAACATAAGAAAGCGGAATGCAATAACCATAGCTGAAACCTAGCCAGGACACCGCCATTAACCACCCACACTCTCACTAAATGGCCTACAGGGTCTTTACTGACCAAAAGTATGCAGGTCCTCTGTTTTATATCTCATCCCAAAGACATGCCAGCAGCATAGACCCCTGCACAAGCAACTTGCTGGAGTTCTAGTTCTGGACTAATTTGCAGGGAGCGGCATGAAAATACTGGATCCCCAATACGACTTCTTTCAGGGACTGAACTTCCTTCTGGGGCACCCCAACTTCAGAATGCCTTTTAATTTTTCAGGTTCACCAACCTTGAAATACATTTGAAAGCATTGTTCTGAAAGGTGATGGCACTCAAATGCCAACTATAATGCATCCGTGTGAACTCGGGGTAGGGGAGAGAGAGTCTTACTGTTTTCAGAAAAGAGACATTAATTTGAACTCTTGCCTGCTCTTCACGAATGTGTATTCTCCTCTGCAACTCCAGTAGAACTATTGGGATGCAAGGGCACTAGTTTTTAAAACATATTGACTTCGGATAAAATTTTTAAAACATATTGACTTCTGATAAAGTATGTGCTTTGCTGTGGAATGCTCTCGATTATGTACCAGATAAGAATGTGTAATTCACAAGATGATTTTTTTTTCCCCGAATAACACTGTATCCTGGTTTCAGCTGGAACACACTGCATATAGCACTTTATTTTTAAAACTATGATAGGTCACTGTGGTGTTGCAACATATTTAATTACAGCAGCTTGAGCTTCATTTAAGCATAGAAACTACATCAAGCTTCTTTAACATTGGGTGCCTGACAAGTTTTTTTCACAGTAAACCTCTGTCCACACAGAGAAGATAATCTAAGCAAAGCCAGAGCCTGATACTCTTCTTGCATTTGCTACTTTGACAGTGGTATAACTCCTATGATGTCAAAAAATTTACTTTGATTTACAACTGTCATGTTGGTGGCAATTATGAAATGGCAAAATCTGTCATGTTGATAACAGCGGAACTCTTGTTAGCATGACTACACATTGATTCAGTTGCTTTAAGAAGATCCAAAATAGTATTTCAGCAGTTTTTATTATCTCATTATTTGACATTGATTGTGAAATACCAGTGCCACTTCACAATTATCTTTTGCCCCTCTCCCCCTAGAATTGCACATTTTTTCAAATGCAAATATTTATTTCCGACACCATCAGTTCTGGTTGAGACATTCAAAAGATTTTTAAAGACTTTCCTAAATAAGGAGTTGATGTGAGGTAAACAGATGCTTTATGGTATCTGGTCACGAAAAGATTTTTAATGTACACTAAAGGTGAGGCATTTTTTCTCACATTCATTAGATGGTAGAATATAAAGATTTTATAGAAATTGAGTGTTCAAATTCTTTAAACAGCTCTAAAATCCAAAACCTTGGACCCCAAGTATAGAGGAATATTTTGATACCTCTGCTTCTCTACAACATGTGAGAGTGGAAAATTCATTGAAATGTCTATGAAGAAGCTTTGACACTAATTTGTGGCAAGTAACAGTGTTTACCCTTAGGCAGACAAGACTTCTAGACCCAATCAAAACACCACGCACACACTGTGTGAAGGCAAAAATTTTAGCCCATGTGAGGTACCATGGGGACTTTTCAGGATAGGATGTAAACTGAGACACAAACATGGCAAATCACTGAAATAATTTCAGCTGTAAATTAATTTTACAACACAATTTTGCATGTAAGTGGGTAGGAAATACCCAGCACATATATAATCACAGCAATGATGGATTTTCATACTCACTTTCACCATTTTTTCAATATATAGTTGCCCAATTTGATATGCCATGTAAGAAAATTTGCTTGATACTATCAGTCCCTGAAATCACTTGTGGTTTTACTGTTTGCTGTCAGTGCTGTGTAACTCACTGGGAAGTAATGTTTTCTACGCTCTCACAGTCTTTCAGTAAATTTAGTAAGCTACTTAAACCTTTCTTCCTGAGCCTCAGTTTCACCAACACTGAAAGAATGACACATAATTTTTATGAGAAACAGGAAACATTCACAAAGAGCACCAATGAAGTATTGTATTTGCAATACACACAGCCACAAGAGACATCCTCCAGGCTGTTTTCAGCCAAGACCTTCCCCAGTGCACAATGTGATAATACAAACAAATCATGTCAGACATTCTTGCTCCATCTAGCATGGACTGCATCAAAAGCAGGGTAAGATACTTAACAGTCAAGTCAAATCAGATTATCAGATGGTCCTTTTCTCACTTTAAATCTAAACTAACTAATGCCATAGCCCTAAAGAAAATGTAAGCAACAAAAGCTGAGTCTTCCTGGACTTGTAAATAAAACTTCCAAAGAAGTCACTAGGAGATTTGCCTAAACAGGGGCATTGTAAGGAATTGAGAAGTTGCCCAAGGACAAAAACACTGAAGTAGAAGTGCCAGTAAGTTATACTTATAAATTGGATTTCATTACATTCTTGGTTTTCTGCTTGAACCCAAGTTCTGCTTCAATACGGGGATTCAGCTGTACTATACGCTGGATATATGAATGGAAGCAGAACCAGGAGATTGATTTCCATCTTTAGTATTCATTAGGGAACTATGCATTATTACTTGCAATATATACAACATGATCTTAATGAGGCCTTTTTCCTTTGTTTACCTAAAAAATTTACACTAAAACCCCCAGGTGTATCATAGGTGACAATGTGATGCAAAAGGGCGACAGCAGGGTGTAGAAGTGGCACCAAAAAGTCAAAAATCAGTGGAATATAAAAATTCTATGGTACATGAAGTAAGCTATCTGTTTGCAGATATCAGAGGCACTGAAATGCAAAAGGAAGTGGAGGAAATTATATTACAGTGTACAAAGTAATAATAACTGTGCCTGCATGTCTTAATACCCTCTTGTCCCAGCAGTCCTGACTTTCTAGGCAGCCCACTTCTCCACATTAACAGTAGTCATTTGGAGAGCAGCAAACGTGCCATTAGAAGCACTTTTACAAGTGTATATTCATCCACCAATTAGCTTAATGTGGCCGCTTTCTGCATATTTTCTATCCAGGCTTGCACAAATCTTATTAATATTTCCCCCTAGCGCTTTGACAGATTACCTTGTCATTATGCATCCTGGAGCCTTTTAAACAATATGGGTAAACTACTGTTTGCGAGGTTAATGACAATTATCCCCTAATTACTGCATAAGTCACTCAGTCCACTTTATCTCATAGGCAGGGTTCTGCTCTGTGTATCTGCCATTGTGTCACTGTAAATGAATCTTGTATAGCTATGTTTATCTGTCGTTGCCTTGTAAATTACACTGACAGAAGAATGAACAAATTACTGTGTGTCATCACTTAAATACGGCTTCTGATTAAAAAAAAAGTCCCACAAGCACAGCATTTGAATTTTAGCTTGATCACAATTGCTAAACACATATTGAATGTTTTAAGAGATATATTTAGAAGTGGATGGGACACACTGTAGTGGAAGAAGGCTCTGAAGTGGTAAGCCTAAGGGCGGTAAAACAGAAGAAATATAGAAAGCTACACCAGCAGTAATTCCATGATCACCTCCTGAGAATTCTTCTGCTAATTTAACAGTTGATAGATGAGCCAGTGATAATTTCCAAACATTCTCATATTTAGGGCTGTGCCGAATTCCACAATTTCTATTGTTTCTGACCACAGCCACATAGGACTTTTTTTAGCTGAGAAATCCAAACACAAGTTGGAACAGAAGTAGCATCCACAAAACCACAGGCAATGCTAATTTAATGGATTAATTTCAGAACAATATCAAAAAAGATTAATAATTTGGATTTTGTCTGCCCTGACCAGTCCTAGTGATTCCAGCAGGACTGCTCAGTACACAGGCCAGAGCAGAATCTGGCAGGGAACACCTAAGTCAATGTATTGATTAAAAAACAAATAAAAAAATAAATTAGCATATTGTCTACTGTTTTCCACAATGCCTGCACTCTGAGTCACCTCCCTGGTCTAATTAGAGATCAACAGAGGTAGAGAAAAAATTTTGAGTTCAACTTACCCTCTTTGGATTGACGCAGTTCTCCCTCAGGAGAGGAAAGCAAAATTGGCAAATACCAACTTTCTGGTATATTCAATTTTATGAAGTAATTTCAAGTCACAGTTAAGAATACTATACTGGTAGGACATCACTGAGACCAGATACGTCCTCCTTTGAGAAAGAAAGTTGACTTGTTGATCTTGATGCCTTCTTTCACCAAAGACAGCTCAATGACTTCAACAAGAAGCACATACATAGTCAGTGCTCAGAGGCAAAACAAGTCTATCATAATGAACGTTAAAAGAACAGATGCTTTTTAAATAATGCTTCTTCCTATATTGGTCTTGGAGAGGTAACTGACTGATAGCCCTAGGAACCATAGTCCTTTGCAAACAGTACAAAAGAGACAGTGCATTTCCACTCTGTCCTGGGAAGGTCCCTTCTTTAGTCAGAGAAGGCCTTTTAGTTCTGGTTTTGTACTGCTGGCATTCACAATAATTGCAAAGTTAGTAATAAGTGTGCTCCTTTTTGTGACTCAGGCTACAAATTTAATTTCCTCAAGCTTGTTGCAGTCACAGTATGTGAACTCCTCACCACTGGCTTGAGCAGAAACTGAATCTTCTCACTCTCTCTCAGGCCCAACATTTAACTCTTAGAACAAGGGTATTTCCCTGTTTGCCAGGCAAATGGATGATTCGTGGAGTGAGATGTTCTTTTAGCTGCTTAGATGAAACTGCCTGCTGGGCAGCTTGCAGGAAAACCTGCTTGCAGGAAAATGCATAACAATGGTTATGTCAGCCCTACATTCTGCAATGCAGTCACACAGTAATGCATTTTATCAGCTTCGGGGACACTTTATACACATACATATGATACATTCACAAATTATATATGCATTGATATGACAATGTTACATATTTTCTTAATGTGTCTTAAAATGTGTTTGATTTTGCCTTATGTTTTACACATCTCCTTGTTCAGCAAAGCGACCCATTTTATACACATCCTAAAACATGTTCAGCACCAGCTTCTGATCAGTGAAGTATAAAGAAATGAAGTCAGGAGGACAACATGTAAATTGGAGCAGAATTATGATTCCTGAGGGGTAGTGTCAGAACTCTCCAAAACCTGGTGATTATTTACTGCAATTCAGCAGGTTATACCAATCACAGTAAAGTATACATTTATTTTGTTGGATTACAGTAGTATCATATCCAGAAAGAATGGACAGACTGAGATAAAACAAAATAACATATTACTGAAAATATCAGTTATTTAAATGGAGCATGGATGAGGACAGCACCTCTGACTATGCTCTCAGTATAGGTTTGAAAAAAAAGCTGTAGTGAAATGGTAAGAAAATGTAACAGCCATCACTGCCAGGGATAACTGAAAAGACTGATTGATTTTGAGTAAGCGCTACCTCAAGGGTTTTGGTCCCACTAGGATTGATCTTTGTGTCTGTCCTGTGTTCAGTCAATGCAACTTTCAGCAGGGTATCCACTGCAGAAATAATGGAAGTGCTGCAATAACCCTCCACCCTCCCTCGAAGTATGTTATTTTCTCTCTATGCTGAAGGGAAAGTAAAACCAGTGTGGCTGACAGTAAAGTGCTAGGAACAGATGGTTTAAAATGTTTAAGGACACCAATCACTGTTACTGTCACATACAATTTTATTTTAAAAAATGCATTTATAAGTTATTAATATTTCTCTTTGAATTTGGAAGTTCTTTGGCCTCTGACCTTTGCTAATAGCAGAGAAACTCTGCAAGACAGAGACAAGTGTTACACACTTCTAATAGGTAAGGTGGCAGTCCCACCAAATGAAGGTAAGAGTTAACACCTGTTTTCTATGCAGGCAAGTGTGGGCCCTAAATGCAATATTAACATTTAAGGCATGGAAACAGTGCTGGCTACTCCTGGGGAAAACTGTGAGACTGGTTTAACTGAACAATTTTTACGAAAAACCCTGGCAAAAAAACAGAATGAAATCAGGTAACAGCTAAGAAAGCAGATAAGATAAACATAGTTATTCATGAAAGTTAGGATCTTTAAAAAAATTCCATATACTGTACAGTTTTTGCTTTTGCACATTTTGAGTTTCATCAGCTTTCTTCTAACAGTTTCTAGATACAAACTTACTTGCAGAGAACTCTATTCATTAAGAAATATTATTTACATGCGTATTATTCAGCTTTGCCTGAGATCTTTTACATTTTAATGAAAGTATGTACCTTTGATCTAAAATCAACTCAAAAAGCTAACTGATACTTTGTATGGACATAGATCAGCAGGCGGTAAAGGTTGAGGTAAGCAAGAAAACTCTATAAAATTTAAAATGTACATGGTGTTAACAAGACAGCTCAGTCACAACATTACTTACAAAAGAAAATTCTAAAGAGGAATGTGAACATTTAGAATTATACTAAAACCATTATTTTTGTGTATCAATTATTCATCATTTCCAGAGAATGTCACACACTGTGGAGTTTTAGCTACCATTTTCAGCTCTCAACAACAACACAGGAAGAACAGAAACACTTTTTTCATGAGCAATTCATATCGAGGACACTGGAAGATATGATACATATCCACAGTAGGGACCTGACAGAAGAATAAGCAACAGAGTACTAAATGATGGAGATTAACAAGCACCATTCACTGGCCTAACCCTCTGTTTAGGCAAAGCTCTCTTTTTCCAAGCACAGTGGAAATTATGCTTGAGTAAATTCTTCAAAGTCAGGCCATGCTGAGGCCTGTATCACCCCTCTCATTCCTTCAGTCAAATGGCCTGCTATGGTATGACGGACATGAGCATATAAGTGACCTTGGTTCATGCGCAAAAAAATTTTTACTATTTTTGGTCAGTTTGCAGCTCTGGAGTTAATGTTTGAACTGCAGGTGCAAATGACCTAAACACTTGTAAACTCAAACTGAGCTACGGAATTACACCTATTCTTAGTGTTTAAAGGACCTAAAACATCAAACAGAAATCTTACAAACATTTGTCACCTGAAAAGAAAACATATCTTTTTGCATTTTTAATGCCTTTTCATATTGTAAACTCAGACAAAGAGGTGGAGGTGGGCAACCCCAAGGAAACTGAAGCTTTAATCCTAAACTCACCAGCCACCACCAAAGAGATCATGGTTTTTTGATGCCTCAGATCCTTGTCTTTAAAATGGACATAGACAACATTTCCCCTTACTTCATGATGATGTTGTAATGAAAAACACACCACAGACTTTGAAAAGCTGAAGTCAGTGGAGCCCTACATATATGTAACCTTGAATAAACGGTTTATTGTGAACTTTACTTGCCTTTATGAACATTCAAACAACTCTGGCCTGCAGTAAGATTTTAAATGAACTGAGCTACAGAAGAATTGAAAAGACAGACTCAGAAAGACCCTACCTAGAGAACTGAAGTAACATTCACACTCCCTTTTAAAGTGGAGGACAGTGGGACATGGCCGGAAGGGTTCACTTCTATGATATCTGGACACGCAAACTATGATCGGTCAATGAACAGCTTTTCTAGTTCATCCTCTCAGAGAACGACCTTTATTATACTACATTGTGACTATTTCATTCATGTTTATTATCTTCAGAGCTTCCCAAGTGGAATAATCCTCAAATAAAAATACCAATCCCACTTCCCCAAATGGACACCAATAAACTGTCATTAGATTACTTGTAGCACAGCAAACTCTGAAGAAATAACAGTGCTTGTACTTACAAGTTTCTTTTGATAACTTTACAAGCCACCCTCTTACCCTAGGGGACAGACAGACTCTGTCTTAATACAGAAGAGACTCCCCTGAATACAAATATTTGTTGCAAAGCAAATAAAATGAATTATTTTCATAAAAAGAGAGCCGTAAGAATAGCTTGGCAAAATGCAAGCAAAAAGTAACTTTTAATGTCTTTGGCACATCGCCAGCTCTTAGAAACGGCATCCAAAATTGGTCCAAGTGTGGTTGATAAAGCAGGCTTAGAGTTGCCTTTCAACTTTCACTTTTTAATAATAAAAAATCAATATATGGAGGATTACAAGCCTCTTGGTTTTGATTTTGTATATCAAAAACAAAGGTGACAATGTTACGGCAGCGTATGAAACTCCTCAGGCCACAGCCACAATGATGCAAATATTTTATACCCTGCTTATTTATTGCACTCTACTGAGAGAGTGAAATAAATTATTAAAATAAAATTAATGATCTTTTTTACCTGTATATATATCTTACATGGAAATGCAATCCTGAATATGCTTTCTAAACCACAGAAATTTAACAGATTACAGTTCAGACACTAAATTAATCATAAATGTCTATTTTAAAATATAACAATAAACAGTCTGGATAACAACCTGCATGCAAACATAAATGCTCACATGGGGCCAAATGCACTGTGAATTACATTATGGAGCGAAGCAAAAGCATCATGGTGTACAAAAGAAAGAACCAACTGAATCTCTTTGCAGTCACGGATTCTCTCAGCTGTCCCTTGGTGGTGGCAATGTCTGAAATGAAACTGTTTAAACAGTTTTGTGAAGGAAGTAAGACTGTTCATTTCATTGTTCACAGACAGACAATCTGAGTTTGGATCAATTGTGATAATAACACAGAAAATCTTGTATAGACAGAAGGCCGTATTCTTGCAATCCTGAAAAAGGCAAATGGGAACTGAAGATGGCAAACCGATGTCATTTTTTCCCACTTAGGACAGTAAGGTCAGATCTCTAGAGGGATCTGTAAAACTCACAGTAAATGAAGTTATCATTTATAAGTTATTTAAAACATACCTGTGTATCTTGTAGTCCTCTTCGCAAGAAACGATTGCTGCCAAGTCATTAGAAATGCAGCATCAATGTTGTTATGTGATAAGCTCCTGGAATTGTTTTCTACATTTTTCTTAAGTGAACTACAGACTAATTAATTCAATTTGGTGAAATTAAACAGGTAAGATTACCTAAAATGTGGTGGTCTCAATCCACATGAGCTTGAAGGAGGCAACCACACCTTCTAAAATCCATTAATCAAATCAAATTACTATGCAGGATTCACCATAGGAACATCACAGCAGTGTGAGCATGTTCAAACAATTATACTGTGGTACACACATCACAGCAAGGACATTGAAAACAGCAGCAGCAGTAGGTCAGAAGATGCAGTAATGCAGTGGCTTACACCTGTCTTTTTACTCATCTGAGGGAGTGAAAAACATTGCATTTACACTCACACGAAGAAGGCACTATATGTATTACATCTACATGACTTATGAACAACTTTTGACACAAGATGTAGTAAAATTAGGTTAAAGCTAGGCTTTGTTCTTCCTTAAGTGCATTTTTAGGAGGGAAAATAATAGAGGGAGATGAAGAATGAAGCTACATTGTTACAGCAGTAGGACAGGTGAGGTTTGGAAAGAAGCGGTAAAAATTATGTGTGAGAATTAAGAGAGAGGATAAAGCAACAGCCTACTCCCTCTGCAACCATTCGCTCACCTCTCATTTTTCAACCAGAGTGGTGAGAGCTGTGGCTGCAGAACACCCATCTAAACTATAACCATTCGTAAGCGAGCACTGCCTGGTCCAATGCCAGAACAGTAAAAGCAGCATTCACTTAGTATTTTTTAAGCACTTTGTATTGTACAAAGCCCTCTAAGGAAGATTGATTTCCATAAAGCCCCATTTCAATCTCAAGGTACTGATGATGCCATAAACCACAAGAGTTTTTCCACCCAAACCCTGTAGTGGAATTTCAGACTCACCACAAGAAGCCCACGTATTAGCCAGGGCTCAAGCAATACAGGCATGTACTGCAAGGCATAGTGTCAGGTCAGCCTCAGCATCAAAGAGCAATAAACCAAGACAACAGTGGCCATCTTTAAAATAATTATGCACCATGTGCGCACACACATTTCATGCATTTTGTCTGCATTTCCTAGAGAACTCTACCTATTTGTTAAAGTTCTCTGATCACCACTCTGCTACTGCCCAGGTAAAAGCTCTCTAGTCAAAGATGGTGGAGCGGAATTCCCTGAAAGAATTATAAAAATGTTTCTTGGACTCTATTATATCTGAATGTTTTGGTGTTTTTTGGTGGTATGCACAATGGCTTCTTACGGTGCAATTCTTCTTCATTTATCTGGTTCAGATTTTGTGTTGTGTGTGACTTGACTGCTCTTATATTTGAACTGGAGTAAGAAAAACTGTCCTTTTCCTCTCCTGTGCCATAGAGGATTTTCAAACAAGATGAATCTGTTTTACAAAAGAAAGGGGGATGGGACGTATCATGTTCAAGATAAACTTCAGAGAAAACATAGCAGAGTCACAAACCACTTCATGTATTTTAAAATTATTTAGTGTCTGTATGTTAGTGTCAGGAAAACCAATTCATCTGGAGTCTGAGCACAGTAAGACACTGAAAGAGATACCATAGATGAAGAACTTGCACTCTAACAACTCATTCTACTACACCCAATCAACATATATAAGCGGTTGTTTTAGTTTTGAAAATACACTTTCCAAAGCCTGTGATGAAGCCTCAGTGATGCGGCGCTCAGTAGCACTATGTAAGTGTCCCCTGAACCTCAGGTGTAGCTGCTTTTCAGGAATACAGATGCTGGTGGCATCTGCCTCACTGGGGACTGAGCGCTCCACTGATTCAATAAGGCTACACAAGTGCAACAGGCCTTGATGTCAGTTACATGGTTTTACATACCTACCATGTCAGTGGTTCTCAGCCTCCCTGGGAATTTATTCAGATATAAGTGTATTCAGCCCATAACAATGTCTTCTACCTGCCAGAGAGCTAGAAATATTTCCACCTTTTATGAATTTACAGTGCATGACTGCCGGTGTTTTACATGTTGGGAAAGTGGTGAAAGAAACAGAGAGAGAGAGAAGGAGAGGAAGGAAAAAGGGAAAGAAGAAAAGAGGGGGAAGGGAAGGGAGAGAGAGAGGAAGCAAAAGAAAAAGAGGAGGAATGAGAACGAAAGGCAGAGAAAGAGGAGAGGGAGAGGCCACTTCTCTAGAATTTCTGTTTCACCCCTGTTTTATAAATTTGTCTAGGAATAAATCCACCTACATACAGCATTTGTCCAAAAACTGTTTAGAAACTGCTGGAAGTATAGAACAATTACTTAATTTGAAACACAGTGCTTAATACGTCCACTTCCTTTTCTATTTAAAAGAGCTCATATTAAAAATTCAAAATTTCAGCCTTGCACAACTGCAATTATTTTAACTTGATTTAAAAAAGCAGCCAGTGCAACTACTTGCTGATGTAAAACTGATCATGTGGGTTATGCTTATGCAACTGTGGCCCAAATAAGTTAATTTCTAGATGCAAATATAAAATACAAACAACAGTTAGGAAAATGCATCAGTGCTGGAAACATGAATATTAGATTTCTGTATACTTTGCACACTGAGTCTGGGTATCAATCTAGAAAAATGCTAACGACATCAGTGACCTTCAGTGCCCTCTTACACCCCATTATTCACTGATAAAACAATACAGAGATTTTGCTGTCTTGCTGTGTCTCCTTTTTCTGCGTGTTTCTTTAATTCTGATCACATTGTCAGTAACAAAGACCACCAAAATGTATTGGTGAGGACTGGGGTTTTTTAATGTCAGTATATATCCATGATACAAGTTAAAATTAATTTGGAATAAGATTATCTACCCAAAATTGTATATTTCACCATTAACACTTTGTCCAAATGTCCAAATGTTATCAGATGCTGATATAAGGCATCCAAGCATATTGTCTTTGCTGTTATTATTCACAATAGACAGATAAATAAAAAATAAGTCCATATTTCAAGCAATAGCTGTAAAACATTGTCCTCACACAGGCAGTCACCTCAAATCATGCAATAATTAAGAAATAATGCAACTTTTTGCAAACATATTACAAAAATTTCTCACAAAATCATGCAATACTTCCAGTATACAGAGAACTTGGTAGTAGTGTAGGAATCTAGACAGCTTAGCACTATAATGGGAGTGACATCTCTTGGTATTGGCTCTCATTCATACACACCGAGACCTAGTGTGGAAATTGAGTGGCAACCATAAATGCCACTTGAAATTCTTACCACTAGAAAGGTTACGTGCCAAATGACATAGTATTTAAAAATTTAACATTTTGAAAAGAAAAGGGAAGTAGAAATCTACTGTCAAGATGATGAACATGAAGAATCTACCCTGGCTTTTCTCAGTTTTACTGGCCACAAGTTTGTGGGGATAAAAAGGACACACTGCTTTTCTCATCATTCATTAGTGATTCCGCATAACATATGTAAAGGCAATGACAGCATGAGAACTACAAAGACACCACACAAATGTGCAGAGAGGAGGTGTAGCAGGAGCTCTCATTTCTGTCAAATGTAAATGGAAGGAGTTTGGTAGGTCTGAGAGTGACTCAAATATGTACTCATATTAGAAATCTAAAATATTGGATGTGTTTTTGAAAACGCATCTAAAATCTGAATTCACAGGAATACATTTTGTCTGATGCGTATATGGTGGTCACAAGTTACACATATGCATACAAAGCAAACCAACCCCATTCCTTTGCAGTACAAGCTGAGATCCCTTTGAAAGTGTGACACTTGATATCCATTATTTCAGTGGAACACACTCATGATACATAAGCATTACTTGCATTTTGTGCATAGGTCAATAGAAATCAAGAACACTATTGCACTTACATGCTTTTTGTAAATTCCTCCAACTTCTTTTCTGTCATGATTTTTTTTTTTCTTTGTAAGCCCTAGGACAGATCAGGATCTTCTGAAACAAAACATTACTGAAAAGGCTTGGCCCTTAAAGATGATATAAATGATACTAGTTAGAGATCTCACCCAGGCTTGGTATTTTTTTCATTGCCTTGATGGTTCATATTTGATAGGGAAAATTACAGCATATGATGAGGAAAATAATTTTACTCTCACTGTTCCACTTAAATACTCCAAAACCAGTTGATAAACAAATTGCAGAATTATGGAGTGTGTAGTACTTTGAAGAATTTAATAACATATTATGTATCGATGTGTATTGTTTTATAAGTTGCTTTTTCTAACAATCGCAATTTTTTATAAAATAGTAAATACTTACAAAACCTCAAAATAAATTCTTGTGATCTAGCTGAACTAATATAAAATTTCCTCCCCTAGTATATATTTATTTATTTTTGTGTTAAATTAATAACTTGCTTGTTAAGCATGACATTTCCTTTTGTTTAAATAAGATAAGCAAGATAAGATTTCTCCACAGGAAGAAAAGTAAGTAAGACTTCAAGTAACAAATACTGTATATTTAGTTTAAAACAATGTATTTTGTCTTTTGTTCTGCACCTCAATTGTTAGATGTATGCAGATGACTGACAAGTTTCAGCAAATCAAAATGCATGTGACTTAAGCCATAGCTGAATCTTGATCTGTCTCCATGAACAATATTTCTGGGATAAACCAGTTCAGTTGTATTGACTGTGTGTACATGCATACTAGATCAGATTTTCCCGGTTCCTTCCTATTGACTGTTTATTCTGCTATCAGTCTGAACATGTATTTCACCAAACATCACTAAACAAACCTATTTCCTTCCTGTGGATAAAGCAAGTTAATGAGAATGCTTAAACCTGATATTGGGAGACACTACAGCAGTTGGTCCCTTGCTGTAGGATTAGTTTCAAATACCTATTTTTTTCCTCGTAATTTACTATTTGTGATGCAACAGAAATAAAACATCCTACAAAACCAGTAACTGAAACAAAAATTGGTATCAAATGGAATCAGTCATTTACATGGTGAATGATTTATAGATATGTTAGGGGGGATACTCGGTATATAGTTCTCCGTGCAGACATAAAATACAGTTTTATTTAGTACAGCAACTTTTAAACAAGCTGTATCCTAAAATGTTGAACAGAACTATATCCTAGTGTTATACTGATATTGTAAATAACAGCAGAGGGAAAAATTAAGAGGCACAGATAAAAGAAATGCTTTCAGCTGAGACCTGAAATGGAGACACCAACAAAGCATAGACTGTACCTAAGAGCACAAGCTAGAGAGGAAAAACAGCTTGTATGATCCTTGACAAGCAGCCTGTGGTAGGAGATAGAGGAAGTCAGCTGCTGATGAGCTGAGCTAGCAGAGAAAGTGCTAGGGATACAGTGGTCAAACTTTGCCACCACACATAAAAACCTGCAGTCTCTGCTGAAGTAGACAAGAAATATGTGTGAGCATCCAAGGCCAGAATTTGGCTCTCTCCTCTGATTCATGTTGGTATAAATTGTGAAGAATTCTGTCATCTTCAAAGGAGCTCAAACAATACTTCTACAGTTGAAACCTGACTTTTGTGGATCAGTTTGACTGAACAAAAGCATGTTTTGTTGTTTTGGTCTGATTTTTTTGTTGTTGTTGTTTTTGGTTTTGTTTTTTTTTTTGTTTGTTTGTTTGTTTTTTTTTCCTTTTGTTTTGTTTTATGAACAACCATCTATTTAATGAATGGTAAATTCTGAAGGTAATGCTAAATGGGCAACAGGGGAAGGTTGGTCAATATAGTTGTAGTATTTCTATGCACATATAATAATATAAAAGCAATGCTACATGCTGGAAGATGTTGGCAGAAAAATCATTTAGTAAATGTGACTGAGAAGGTCCCTACCCTTAAGTTCAAATCCTGCAAAATGTAATTCTTCAGGTACAGTCAGTGTAAGAATCACTCTGTCTCAGAAAACTGTCACAGATTCTCACTAAAATTACTTAAATCAGGGGAGTAGAATTTCGAGTTCTTAAATGAAGCAGAAGTTAAGAGAGGCTTAATTAAGACGATACAGAGAAGGCTTTCCTAAGTTTAGGGTTTTTTTTATTGTGATGTTTAATACCACACCCTTCTCAGCTCATAGACAGCAATGCTTTTGAAAGAAATTTCAAGTTATTTCAAGGCTCATGATATGTTGCTATGGTGCATGCTGCTGAAGAGAATAAGTTAATGGGCTCTCTCTTTAATGTGATTAGAGCTATTATTGACATAATGCCAGGAAGACGCAAAACCATTAGCATTACACTACAGCTCACTTCAGTCACTACTCAGATTTAGCATTTGATCCACAATTTTAATTTTGCTCTGCCCTATTCAGGGCTGCATTACACAAAATGCATAATTAAAAGGTGATGTGATTCTCTCTACTTCTTAAATTAAAAACATAGCAAGCATTAGTAGTTCTAATCCACTAGATATTAATAAATCAAACATTATCTTTTATCCTCATTCCTCAGTGCAATTCAGGATGCATGTTGGGAATATTTCACCATGCAACAGAGAAAAATACTCTAAGAGTCACTGCTCAAAAGGAAAGAACATTCTCCAAAGCCTGTACTGTACTGCAGTGGGAACCTGGAGGACAGCAGAATACTGATAATCTCGTGATTCCTCTAGTTATACTGAGAGCTGTTTCTCAATGCCATCTCCCTGTAAAACCTTTAAAATCATTTTCCTTTATTAGCTTTTTTGGTCACTAGAGAAGAGTAAAGCTATGGGTAGTTTTGATTTTGCAAAATCATGTATCATCTGAGTTTAGATTTTGCAAAGAAAACACAGGAGTAGTGGCGATCCTAAGCAAATGCACTAATTGGTTCACGTTGCTGATCAGCCTAATAACCACAGCTTGTCATTTCTCCCTAACATACAGATAGGCCTTCTAACAAGACTTAAGGCGTACTGCAGTCTGCCTGTGTTTCCTGATCTCAATGTCAAATTGTTTCATTATAAATTATGCAGGCCAAACTAACCGGTTAGGAAGTTAGAAGCAGACATCCCAGCTTACTGGAAGTGTATGCTAAGAGAAACAGCATTCACATTTTGCTTGCTCTTATTTCTTCCCCAGATCTTTCCATGAACAGTAGACATGAGTGCAGATTTTTGTAAGATGCCCTTCATTTTTACAGTAAACTTATATGTTGACAGTGCAGGTGGCAGCAGGAAAAGATTTAAAAATGTCATTCCTCCTGTGAAAAAATATAGAAAGCAGAAAATTCTAATTGCATTTATTTTTTTTTTTAATATCCCTTGACTAGTGTAAAAAGGCTTCAATAAAAACATGGTTTAGTCATAACAACATATTTTAAATGTTCTGATAATAATTTTTAGCATTGTCTCAAAAGCTTACTTGCATGATACAGTAGAAAAAGGTTGAATCCTAAAGCGTTGAATTCAAATTACAAATGGCAAACGTTCACATGTATAAAGACAAATACCAAAAAGACAAGTGCACACCAGCATCTAGGTTTTATATAAACAGTAAAATTCTACTTCAATAGCAACTAACTAGGAATTCAAAACTAAGGCTAAAACTATACATTTTAACAATTCTTCAGTGTTATGAATTGTTTTAATACTTATCACTGATCAATTAAGCAATCCAATTGCTGATGGTATAACTGTCATTTTAAAGAGCTTAAGACCTATATGCTAGATGCCTGGACTATTTTGTAACAAAGCAAAATGTGAAAACTGAAGCAGGTCATAAAATCTGAGATCTCAAATATCTAGATGATTTGCTTCACCTGAAGCTTATCTTTAATTTTTCAGCATTGGAAGCCTGGGTAGATCCCGACCTATTGTTACTAAAACTATATAGCATCTTGATCATCTTGTTATCTTGTAAATCAGAAATATAGATTGTTCCACCTCATCCCTCTGAAGCATCACAACTGTAGAGACCATTATTCTACTAAAATAACAGCTTGGTTTAAACTTTTCTCCACTGCAGTTGAACACTCATGAACTGAAAATTTATTTACTGAAATACTTCTTTCTAGAACATAAATATGCTTTGTGCTATTGTTCAAGCCTGATAGGATCCAAGTTGGCTTAGGGTTTTTTGCTACCTGGGCCGTGGGTTTTTGGGTTTTGTTTTTTTTTTTTTTTTAAGAGTTCAATCACAGTCTTTGCATGCCTTCATCATTCCTTCCAAAGCTCCACTATATCAAATCAAAAAATTATTTTTTGTTAAAATACTACTCAAAATACTGCTAAATAAATATGTAATGTTGATTACAACAGGAAGAAGTATGTTTATGAAAAGTATGTAACAAGATATATATATAATTAATTCAAATATGTATAAGGAAGCTAACAGAAGTAATAATTGAAGATACAGCTTATCAATATTTTCATACAGTTAGCTCTTCTTAAGTATCTAGGAAGTGTTCTTAAGCCATGACTATGTGCTTTGCTAAAGATTTTGCTGAACATTGACATCCTAAAAACATCAGGGGTCAAATCTGGTCTTAATGAAGCCAGTGGAAACTCAGACTTGCCTTGGATTAGCACAGAGGAGCAAGCTTGAACCCAAGCCCTTCTCAAGTCTAGGCCTAAATGTACACTTTTCTACTCTGTGCAGAAACCATCTATACCCTTTTCTCCTGTGTAAGTGGGATTGTGTTTATTTGGCCTAAGACAACTACTAGAGAGCTTATATGACAATTTTACTTGGGCTAGAGTAGGAAGAAAAAGTCCTTCTGGGCCCTGTCAAGAAGGGCTCAACATCAAATACACTCAGGCCTGACAGCAATCATTGTACTTTCACCTGCTGTTGGGTCACCAAACAAACAAGACACAGCTTCAAAGCTTTTGTTTTCTTAATGCTATGCACAAGTGTTGGAAGATTTTCCCTGTTAACTCACATTTTATATAAATATTTCCATGTAAAAAGTCTCCATAATCTACTTTATTTTCACTGGATTTAAACCCAAGACTTTTATGTGCTTTAATTAACAAAAATCTAACCCGACTAGATTGAAATCTCTCATTATTCAAAAACTCTAAAATTTCTTCAAATTTTCAGCTCATATTCATTCTGGGAAAATATTAGTATTTTAAAACTATCACAATTTATTTTTTTCCAGACTTAAAAGGGACTGACATAGGTTTCATACTGCAGTTTTGATTGCAATATTCCCTATGAAGAGGCTGCTGGGCTTCATAAATATAAAAATCTTCTGATGTTTGAAGTCCTTATTGAAAATTCAAAAGGAAGTAATTTCCTCCACGAGGACACATGGTGACTTGCCCTCCTATGCTCCTTGTCCAAGTTGCACTGATATTTGTGTGCAAATAATGAAGTACAAGGATGTATGCCAAATGTATTTACCCTTTCTCTGATAACAATCTTTACCATCATTATAGTCCATTTCCTTACCAGTATTGAATTAATGGGTTTGGATAAATCTTCTGCCAAATGTATCATACAAAACCAATTAGGAATTCTTAAAGGATCAAAAGCATCCTCTGGTCCCAGTGAGTCTGTACCCACTAGCTGGCAATATGGCTAATAAACATTTTAAAAGTAAAGCAAAGAAAAGTAATGCAATGAACGTAAAAATGAGTGTGATCTCTGGAATGAAATACCACTGTCAGCAAGGCAAATGAGAGAGATGTATTTCAAAATCATGTTTAATCTTAAATTCACAACATAACTAGTCTTTTTGTTTACACTCTCTCAGTGAACCAGACTAGCTTAAATCAGGTCCAGTGCAGAGCACCCCTCAACTCTGTGACTACGTGTGAAGAAGTCTGTGTGGAGGGAGCTGTAGTATGTGAGCTATGGGCACAACCATGTCTACTGCTATAGGAACGGCAAAAGAAAAAGTCAGTCAGCCCATCCATTACTGAGACAAAATTAATGTCAAAATATCTTGAGATTTCATACAGACAAAAAAACCCTATCATATTGGCAAAGTGAATGGCAATGCAGATAAATAATAGATTAATTAACAAGAGATAAGTACAACTCAATAGTGTAATAACCTTCCTAGGCTGCATTCCAGTATCTCTGACCTGCAGCCGACTAATTGCAGGTCTAACTGAATCCTAGAAGTGTCTCATAAGATTAAGTATAAATATAATAGCAATACCATATTTTACAAACTTTTCTTACCTCATTCCTCTCCTTATTTTTGTTCCTGCTGTTGTAATTCTGTTTCTTCACACTTCTTCAGCTATGTCCTGGCCATCTACTCCCTTCTACCAAGCAGAATGTCTGACCACACATTTCTACACAAAATGTGCTAGACCTGAGACAGTTTTCCCAAAATTGCCAGTATAGACATAGAAATGTGGCAAAACCAATAAAAATCATGTACTTATTCCTAAAATGGAGGGTCACCACAGCACTTGACTGCATTATGGGGTGTTTCCATCCAACCTCTGCTAGCACCGATTTCTTTACAGAGACCTGTGGTCTGAATTTTGTTTAAAACACTGAAAATCTGCAAGCCATGGGAACTACTGAGTCTGAGGTGCATCTCAATTGCTGATATGTAAATAGGAATTGTTACTGATTTATATCAGCACAAGGGAGAAACAAATCAGACTGGATCTATGTGGAAGACAAAAAGGAAAATACCTAAACTCAGAACACTCAGGCAGAAAGGGTCTAAATTGTTGCCTTTTTCCTGGATAGTCTATTACTTAATCTCTGATTTTATCCTTCAGAACACAGAATGTTCTGTCTAAAAACATCTTTTAATGCAAATTGTAAGATGAAAGGACTGTTAGATGTAATAAGTGTAGATCATCTCCTGTACAGTTGCTTTTTAGTTGAGGGAGCACCAGACCTAAATTACCCACATGGATGCTGGTGGACTGTACCAGAGCACATTGTATGGATGCAAGCATGGTTTTATACCACCAAAATGACTGTATTATGTATTAGTATTACCATAAATCTACTTTTGCAATAAGAAAATAGGGCTTGTCAGTTAGTGTAAGGGAGAAGAAACACCATTCCCAGACTACAAACCTGAGGGCACAGATGAAGACACAGAAGGTTAGTTTCATTCCAATATAGGTAAAATAAAAGCATGATATGTTAATATTAGTAATGTGTGTGTGCGTATGTTTATACATCCTCATATATTAGAAGAAGAACTTATCTTCTACTGTAATGCATGAGATGTGAGAGATTTTCAACTGTCCTGCCAGACCCTCTGTAAAGGTAAAGCTTTATAATGAATTGTTTTTCTGTTTAGGAAAAAAAAAAAAACACAAAAAAACGGGAAATTACTCATGGTGTTCAGTGATGACAAAAGGGTATTAAGAAACCCCCAGCCTTCTCACGTGGGCTAAGAGCATTTTTCCACACTTAAATTCCCAGACTCCAGTCACAATGAATACGGGAATGGTGCCAGTGCAAGTTAGCAGTAAGGGAAAGTTCAAACTAGACAGAGGTAAAACTGATTGGAATCAGACTCTTGGTAAGACTCTAGCATTTGTACTCAGCTCAGCAGAAACCACTGGAACTGCAATGAAGAAAGTGGTAACCTGTTCAACAAGAATGAGACCCAAAGCGTGGGCAGGCATCAACATGGCACACATGGCCATACTGAAATTTTCTCTGTGATGACCTACAGTATCTGCTGCCTCTGTGCCTCAGCTCTGAGGTTCTCCCTTTTAAAAGATGTTGCCAGTGATACTGAATTATGCCAGACTGCTGGAGTATGCTTATGATGAACACACATAAAAGACCCCCTAACTTTAAAGATCATCTTTGCAGGTGTACCACTACTCCTCCACTGCAGCAGAAGCAAAAAACCCCAGCTTTATAATAAGGCAATCAAAAACCACAGTCAACATGCAAAGATAATAAAATCCAGTATTTAACTATCAGCATATATTTGTTAAAGGCTACATGACTTTAAGCTTGAAGCACTGTCCACACTATACAAAATAGCAAGTCTGTATTCAGCTTTCTTCACTCTTCCAGACAGAACTGTCCTTCTGAGATAGTCCCCAGTAAGTTGGATCAAACTTTATGTGAATGAATGATTAACTATTACTATACAATGAGAGAAAAACGGGGAAAATCAAATCCATATTAGTCAATGAAGATTCCAACATCTATTTCCTCACAATATTAATTTCTTGTACTTATACATATTTATAAAATTATATATAAAAATTAATTTACCAAAGTGCATATAGGTAGATAGTTCTGTACTGACTGATTGATTTGCATCACTGTTACCATAGCCCAAATTCTGAGCTTGGGCCTCTGAATGTTACCATAATTTAAATAATAAAGATTAAAAACATAGAGAGGTATGAAAAAAATCTTCAGCAAGTTTTACAAATAAAATCTGTTGCCAATTAACTGTTTGGGACACTATCAAAAACGCTACAGAAAAGGGACTTCAAAAATCCTTTTTAAAACTACAAAAGCCAGTTAATATAACGGGCAGGAAAATGTGGATTTATTGTACTGGAAAAAGAAGATCAGTCAATTGTAAGAAAATTACAGTAGTTCTGGTCTCAGATGGGTTTTCAGTAGGTTTGCAAATTACCATACACAGGTCAAAGCAACATGTTTGTCTGCTTGCTCTCACCCTAGAAATACTGAAAAGACCGGAAATACCAACCTGAGAAAGTGAAAATGTTTGCTATCATAATGCAACAAAATTATTGAAGTAATAACACCACCAACAAATCACAGAATATCAGTTTTAATTGTTTCCTTTTGCATACGTGACTGATGAAGTGCCAGTGTACATGTGTGTACGTACCTACATCTTTTGCAGTCTCTACATCTTTACTCCTCAGGTCAATCAATTAGGTGAGGAGAAATGAAATTTCAGTGCCTGTGAAAGTATGGTCTGTGGTCAGACTATAGGATTTGCTACTTCTGTTACAGTTTGGACATTAAAAAAAAACAAACAAACAAACAAAACAAAACCAGACAAAAACATGCTGAGAAGAACTAAGTAAAATATTTACTGCTGGCTGTTAAACTACATCCTTCAAGTTAAGGCTAATGTGCTTTCCAATATGGGAACATTACCAAGGGGTCAGCATTACAGCATTAAAATTTTAGAAACCAGGACTCTCAGAAGCAGTCCATGGTCTTACAAGCAAAGGAACACAAATAGAGTGATGGAGCCACTGAACCACAAACAGTAGTTCTTAAGTGAAAAGTTATGCAAAGGTACAAGGGCCTCAGGTCTCTGGTGTAACAGGTACATCTGTGTCTGCCTATCAGCTCACTCAAGTGCTATTAAAGGCCAACCAATCCATCTGAGTGGGCCCATTTGCTCCTTGCAGGTACAAATGGCTATTTGCTGTACATATGTGATTACACACTCACTTCCTTTGCCCTATGCTAACAGCATGTAAAACAAAAAAGTGCCATTTTATGTACACAAAGGCACTTATCTGGGGCCCTTGGGCTCTGAATACAAAGCACTTTGAATAGATTGATGGTACTGCGGTGGGGACAAACAGGAAATGGACAACTGTGTATTTCCCAGGTTAATAGCATAATGATTCTTTATTACTAAAAAACTTGTGCACTTCACCACCTTTTGCTACTGATTCTTCCACAGTAGAAAGATCTGCTATAATGCCAAGCAGCCAGCTTCTATTCAGGCAAAGGGTACCGAGAAAGTAAAAAATGCCAGCGAGGAATTCTGGACTTTTCTCCTGATTGCTGTTGTCCTGTTTCTCTGCAGTTTCTGTTGCTGACTTAAATCTACCAATGCTCAACATACAACTATTTTTTTTTTTTTTTTTGCTTAGCTTAGGGTACAATATGTAAAACCTTTCTAGCAAAGACTGGATTCTATCCAGTTTCCAGTTCTTCAAAAAACATGCTTAAACACAATTAGCAAAAGCTTAGGTGACACATACACTGGATGAAGTATTTCATCCATGAACCTCCAGAGATTTGTGCCTGAATTGCATGCACCATAGCAGGTGAAGTGTGTTTTACTGCTTGTATCAGCTAAGATCCCTGGTGAAAAGTACAGCAAAGCAATTCATTAAAACAAACAAACAAACAAACAAACAAACAAAAAAAAAAAAAAAACAAAACAAAAAAAACTCACACACAATAATGCCTATACTTTCCTCCCTGCTTATCTCCTGAAAACACATAGTATTTTCCTCTTCAGAAAATTAATCTACACAGAAAAGCATGAGGCCTGTTCAGAGTGTCACTCCACATAAAGAGTATAACTTGTGCTAAGACTCAGGCTACAGTTTTTAAAGGAAGAGGCATTCATAGACCTTACTAGACAGACAGAATTTTTTTCTCATCATCCCTCAAATGCATTTGTTACTTAAATGAAATATTAGTGTGAAAAATACTCTTAGAAATATCTGTGTATCCTTGCCACAAAAACCAACACCATCCCCCTACCAGGCAGTATTAATAAGGCTAGCAATGTAATCTCATAATTTGTACTTTTTATTGTTCCTTGGTGACTAATGCTCCAAACACTCAGGTAGTTCTCAGCATTTTGAAATTTATCTTTGTGTTAAATTTTGAACACCTCAGAGCTCAGAGAAGGCAGCACAGTAGTTGGTGTACTGATGTGACAGAATGTTTTTATTCCAGAAAAAAGCTCCCTGTTCTTGACACACTAGAAAATGTAAAGCCAGAGAATGCTTGAGGCGAAGATGCCACACCAGCCTTACATCTGTCTGCTTTCATTTGTCTACAACTGTGCTTATAGATAAAACAAGCCTTCCAGATGTCATCGCAAGCAGTGTTCATATGCTGACTTTGCTGAGATGCTATTGTTTGCTGCCAGCATAACAGAGTTGTAAAACTAAAATATTTAAACTCTGCGCTACTCAACACAACTTTGAATGTCACACAGGATCTTATTTCAGGATTAATTAATGTACACCCCAATAAAATAATCATGTTAAAAAACAGAGCTAGCTGGCATATACAATATGCTGCACTTCTTTCCTTTTTTAAAAAAAGAAAAAACAAAACAAAACAAAACAAAACAAAGCAAAAAAACAACAAAACAACTCTGTTCGCATTCCAGGAAATACAGTGGAGCTAAAGTTGCCCATAAGGGAACAAAACATATACTCCCATATGTTTGAAGAGAGTGGGTGACTATATCTATACATTGTGTGGTAACATTTTGTATATTGCATGTATTTTAAACTGTCCTGATTTTGTGGAATGATTGTTACTGAAAACTAGTAGATATATTTTAGAGGAATATCTCGGTCTACAATGTTTGTCATTAAATCTTTACTATAGCTAGTGGCAAATAATTAACATTATTCCAGAATTAATGGGTTTTCCTATATCGTGTCTTATGAACACTGCAGTATCATTAATTACTTGCAGTCACAAAACTGTAAAAAATTTCTCCGGGTGACCATTCTGCTACAGAACTTCTGGTCAACTACTCTTAGTTAGGTTAAAACAGCATTATTTATAATGGGGTAGTTTAAATTCCACTGTTTGTGTAGAAAACAGACATTTTCCTCCCCAGATATTTCTGATCTCTGGTCCAGAGTCTTTAAACTACTATTTTTGTTGAGTAATTTGAAGATAACCACAGAAGATAAACTTCTACCACTGCAAGTATCTCAGTTTCACTTTCAGACATTTCTTGCTATTGATGAAATTATAGTCTAAGAATTTAAAACTGTTTCACTGTGCTGGATTTGAGTGAGTAGTGGGGTTTTTTTGGTAGCAGGGGAGGGGGCTACAGTGGTGGCTCTTGTGAGAAACCCCTCCAGCTCCAAGTCAGACCCACCGCTGCACCAAGGCCAAGCCAATCAGCTGTGCCTCTGCGATAACATATTTAAGAAGGGACCTGGTGAAGAGAAGCCAGACTTGTGAAGAGGGGTTGCAGCAGCTGCGTGAACACCAAGATCAGTAGAGGAACAGAGGAAGAAAGGAGGGGAGAGGCGTGCTGGAGCAGAGAACCCCCTGTATCCTGTGGTGACACAGCAGAGCAGCCCCCCCCCGCCATCCATGAGGGTCTATGGTTGATCAGACACCGATTTATGGCCTGTGGGTTGCCTCATACAGAAATTTAAGATGGCTGCACCCAAAGCCAACTGGGACTCTGTGGGAAGAAGCAGCCGCCGCTGTTGTAGTTTGGCGCTGGGAGGATTGCAGCATGTGGAGGTGTCCCACACTGGAGCAGCTCAGGAAGGGCTGTGGCCTATGGGAGGGACTCCAGTTGGAGAAAGTTTGTGGACGACTGTCTCCTGTGAGAGGGGGACCCCGCTGGAGCAGGGGGAAGAAGTTCCAGAAGTTCCTTCCCCCACTGAAGACGGAAGAAGCGGCAGCACTGACTGCACCCCCCATTCCCTGCCCCCTGTGCCGCTGAGGGGAGGAGGTAGAGATATTGGAAGCAGAGCTGAGCACGGGAAGAAGAGAGAGTTGTTGTTAGTGTCTGTAATAAATCTGTGGTCTTCTTTTCTTCCCTTAGAAAGTCTGCCTTTTGACCGTGACCATAATGGGAGATTTGCTCCTCCCTGTCCTATCTCAAATCCTAAGCCTGGCTTATTTTCCCTTTCTCTATGCTGGGAGGAAGGGGGAAGTGAGCAGCTGCGTGGTGGTCAGTTGCCCTCTGAGCTCAAACCACAACATTCATTCATGACTTTGGTGAAAATTATTCTATTGGACCATCATATACAGTATTCCTATCATGCCATATTGAAAATACTCACTTATCTCTATGATGACAGGTTCAATATCTGAAAGTTTTGAGTTATTAACTCTTAGAGAAGTATGGTAGGTTTGCAGACAACCACTTGAAGTTTGTAAGCTCTCCAGAGCAAACTGCTTTGGAAGACATTTCATTTCTACAGAGCAAAAAAGCACAGACTATACAAACTCTGAGAACCAGCTAACTTCTGGTAAAGAAAATTCCTACTTTCTGAGACAGTCTACATAAACTTAACCTTACTTTTACAAGGTTTGTGGTATAAAATGTAATGATCTCATAGTGGCCAATGCATAGGTTACAACAGAAAGAGGACTGTAAAGCTTGCTTGACTGTAAATCTTGAAGAAGGCTTCTTAAAATTTCTGCCAGCCTTTGCTCAGATTGAAAGGGACTGCACCTGCAACTTGGTAAAATCCACAGAGGATATTTTCAGCTCTGCTAACTTTTATCAAACAAGTAATTTTTACTCTAGGAATTCTTAATCTCTTCGAATACACCTTAAGAAACCTGTATACTCTAAGGTTCACACATCATAATCTGAAATCAAGGAATATGCATGTTCATTTGCTAAAGCTATCAGGGTTTTAGCTACTCAGGGAAACAACAGGGCATTGCTTACCTCATAAAACTGTATTACACATTCTCACTTGATCTACTGAGGGGTGAATGAAGCCACATGGCTTATCACTCATTGCAATTAGTATTAAATTTCCTTTTCTTTTTTTTAAAAAAAGTTTCTTTCAAGAAAACCAAGCCCTAAAATGGTAATTTTGTCAAACAACAGAAAGCAATTGAGAACTCACCAGTTTCTATCAACAAAACCCTAAAGAAAGATATAGATAAAATCAAATTTGTTACAACAAAATGAAGGGGTGAGACTTCACTTATTTATGTCAGTACTGTTAAAATGTCATGATGCTAAAAACATACATAACTCAAGACTCCCAAATGAATTTAAGTACAAATATTTGAAGGTGAAGACACTAAGACTCACTGTTAGGATGCAGAACTCCATGTGTATTGCAGAACTTTGCACTCCAGTTCACTAATCTACCAACAGTGAGAAGCATCTTGCTACTTGTCATCCATGTATACTTCAAAGGAATCCAGAGCATATAGCCCTCAGTCTATGATGAACTGTAGAGCTGATTCAGTTTACTGTCTGGAATATCTTATAACTATTTGATTTAACTGCTGCACAAAATTCACACCATGACTCGTAGAGCAAGCCATCAAATGGCTTCCATGAATTTCAATAATTTCCAACTCTGAAGTTTCCTAAACAGGTAATCTTAATTTTATAGATAGAAAATATACATTTTCTTGTGTATATAAACATTCACATGCACACCCATACACACACTTACATACAGGAGTTGGAGGAAAGGACATTTGTAAATAACTTGTGGAGGTCTTCACCTTTTCTTGTAATAGATAGATCTTAGTTGAAAATACTGTAGAGCACTTCGTCTACACTTCAGGGTAAACTCTTTACAGTTATCATGTCACATATACTACTTACTCAAAACCTACACACTGTGCTTGATTACCATTTGATCCAATAGATCATAACTAGACACACTGGTTTTGTTGAAGGTTAAATCTTTAGAACAATGTAGCGATATTATGCTTAGGTCAAGAAAGATATTCTTTGTCTATGTTAAAGACAGAGGCATCTCTAATCAGAAGAACAAGTAGATAGCCTTCTTTGAGCAAGGAGATACCAGAGCAATTAGACATTGAAGAGGGTACATCGCCAACTTGGCAAACAAACGTAAGGTTCATTTATCCTTAGCTGAACTACCCTAATTATAATACTAAAAATCAAGCCTACAGGTCAAGAAGACCCTTTCCCAGGTGAAGACCCTCCCCCTTAGCATGTGTAGTAGTAGAAGTGTTGTGTCAGCAATATTATGTTTGTATGTAAATTACTAACCAATCATTGTAAAGAGGATGGACTTGGAAAATTACTAACCCTGCAAGTTTTGCATATTAATACAGCGTGGAAAGTCTCATTTGGTGTGCTTGATTTGTGGGAAACCACTGAGCAGTCAGGTTTGTGCAACCCTGAAACAAATAAACAATGCCCCTCCTGAGTGTGTGACAATTGACTTATTGCACACCAGGTGACAAATCGGCTTTTTGGACAACAGTTTCAAGTGATCTCTCACAATTTTGCTTCAAACAAGGAGCTCCACATTGTAATCTTAAGCAGCAGTAAATATACATATCTGATTATGGAGACTAGTAACAAGGAGTTAAGGAGCTTTCAGATGGATATACCTACATTACACTTTATAACCCCTGCTAGCTGTTCCCCCCAGCTAACAATTTTCAAATTTTACTTTTAGGGAGTAATAACAATCTCCAGAGATACACAGGAGTAAATTAGGAGCTCAGTAATTGGCCTTCTTTAAACTGAATTTTAATGTCATTCTTCAAAAATATAGGGTGCTGTAGTCAACAAGCCTTGATGTAGAGGCAAACAGCATTTCGTCCAGAGAACATATTCTGCTCCACCTGCAGTGATAAAGCAATAGCCAGTTGACTTGGGAATCATCACAAGGCAAATTACAAGAATCAGGGGGAGTTAAGTTACCTCCATCCTAAAGAGCTGCTACTGAAAGCAAGAAGTAAAGAATTAAGGGACATGCCTATCAAGAACTAAAATGTGTACCTCAGGATTATTACAAAAGACATGGGATGAAATTGTAAAAAGGGGATCGAAGGGCCTTAATTTAGGGGCCTAAACCTCACTAGTAACGAGCAGGATTTAAACTCTTAAGTGTCTAAATCACTTCTGAAAATGAAACTCAAACTTCCACTTAGGCATTTTTGAAAATATTATTAAAGGACTTATTTGCATAACCATTCACAAATACTCTCATCTAGAGTTTGCAGACTGTATCTGCGAAGTAAAAATTTAAGGGCAAGTATTTTTTATACTTCTTAGGTTAAACTGACCGATTTCAAAAGAAAGGAGAGAAGGGGGAAGAGAAGCAGAGTCTGTCTGAGAACTGTGGAAAGAAATTCATCCTCTTCATACTGACACCCAGAGCAAAAATGATTATGCTCATGTGGTGTTGACTGCTAGCTGCAGATGTGCTTTCTGTCATTGGCTCTTTATCTATGCAATATTTGTATCTTCAGGTATCACTCCTAATTAAGAGCAGAATCCACTCACTCTCCCCTCTTATTTCATTGGAAACTGTTGTGCTGCTGAAACAACCTTGCAGCTAGGAACCCTGGTGCAATACCACTCCTATCCATGTCTACCAGTGTTCCCCCTAGTCTGCAAAACTGAATCTATCATTCCTGTAAAATTTCTGACCTAAAAATACAAGAAGCCCTGTGGTTACACTTATTGTACCTGGTTCATCTAGTCAGTGACCTAATGTATTCACAGACTGTCTTGACTTACAGTTTTTAATGCTTTGTCTTATGGCTTCTAATAATATCTGTCACACTCTTGAAAATCTGTGCTTTTCTGCAAACAAGTGCCTGTAAAAATACAAAGGTGTGTTCTGTGGTTGTAGTGAAATGATTTCTAGAAGGCAAAGTCCATGCCGGAGCCACAATGTCTTTTCCCTGTACCTTGCCTGAAACATTCATAACTTTTCTGGAGTTGATTTTGCTTAAGCCCTTTGAAAATAAATCATTCCCAAACGCATTCAAGATTTCCCTGAAGACTTCACAAGGCTTCCTGCTTCATAGGTTTCCACTCCTTTGCTCTAAGGCTAATGCATTTTAGGGATGTTTGTTCTGATGCAAAGCTAACTTAGGAGTAAAAATAAACTACCAGCATTTACAATGCTGTTGGAAGGCAAAGAATGCCAAGTGCTAAACTTAAATTACCAGAGTTGGTAGTCGTTCCTTAATAACCTTCTCTTTAGACAATTTTTGCTGTCTCAGAGGAAAAGACATTTAGTAGGACTCATGAACATTCAATCACTTTAAAAAACAGCAAAATCTCCAAACCTGCAGTAGCTGTACGTGAAGAAAAAAAAATTTAATGGGAGAAGATGATGGCACTCCACTTCCAGTTTGATGCATGAAACCAGAGGCAAATCGTTGCCATTATTACTCAAGTGAGCTCTATGCTTATTACTCATAAGCCATCCTGTTTAGCCTTCTGTCAACACAAGGAGATACACATAGCTTGTCTCAGATATGCCTCTCTCCAGAAAGATTTTACTGGTCTTCACATAAATCAATACTTACAAAAAAATACGGTAATATCCAGAAGCAAAAACATTTCTGCATAGAATATTTAACCCACAAGGTCAGAAACTAGCTGATTAAAGCACACATCATTACAGCATATACTCACTTAGGTAAAATAATTATTTGTTTTTAAGTTTTGCTCAGCAGACAGGGAATTCATGTTGCTGAAGTGCTAGCACTTCACACTGCACATGGAAGCGCAAACAGAATTTTACTTTAGATATGTATTAGAACACAATTTCATTTTAAAAAAAATAACCCAATTTAACAATTCAGAAGTTCTCATATATGTTTTATAAAAATGTATGAGAGACCTAAAAACCATGGAGAGTCATAACTTCAAGTTGGCTCATTTGTTTCCATTTTATTACAGCACTGCATGGTGGGTATCAGATTCTTCACACAAAGTAGCATATTAAATCTTTATTCTAATCTGTTTTAGCAGAACTATATTACAGTTTAATACTATTTTGTCTGACTGATAAAATACCATTCAAATAAGACCAAATAGGGCACTGAACTCCAACAGAGACCTAACCTGAAAAAAACCACCACAAGTATTACTTTAAGCTATGTTCAAAAATAACACTTCCTCTTTCTTGACAGGTAGGCTACTATATTCTATTTATTTCTCATTCTCTAGATGAACTCCTACTTCTTGCTTTGTCTGAAGGCTATCACACAGATATAAAATGCAATGTGCATATTGATATCCTTTATTTTCGATAGACCAGGTTTTTATTTGGGGCCCTGTAATGAGGATATTGACAACTTCACAAAAACTCTTCTGCAGCTGCTTGAGTATGTCTCAGCAGTAAGTTAAATGGTTGGGGTGTACTGCTACATGGAAGGAAATAATTTTGAGTAAATTATAGCCTTACAGTATCGCCTAGATATAGCAAAAACTAATTCCAGTTCTCTGTACCCCCTGTCACAGCATCAACCAATCCTAACTGTGGAAGGGTGGGGAGGATGAAGTTCCAAAACTGCTCAAGTCTTGTCTCCTTTTCATTGAGATCAGAAGTGAGACTTGCTTATACACTTCTCTCTCAGTAACTGGAAGAACAGAAATTTTATGTGTTGAAGAACACGCCCATTTCAACTGACTTAAAGAAAATGTGAACTACTGCACTATCTACATGGTTCTGTAAACAGAAGTGACAAAAGAAGGAACATACAGGTATGTGCTTTTCACTGTCAGTAGTGTCTTGTTACTCACCCTGGTTATCCAGCTATTTCCCCAAACAAACTTGATATCTCTTCTTAAGCTCTTCTGGCATTTGTGAGGACAAAAAGAGCTTTAAAGGAGAGTGAAATAGGGCTTGGGCTAAGTTAGCTTCTGCAGAACGCAAATCTCTTTCTAAACCATGTGAGCAAGCCACAGCATCTGCTGTAAACAAGTATTCCTTTCTTACACACTGAAATAAATGTCAGATGCTCTGCAAGATTGTTTTTTCTGTCATCTTTTTCTGCTTATTCATTTATTGTTCTTATTGACTGATTGATGCACAAGGTCCACTCAGCTGTTTTGGGAAACACTTTACAGGCTAAAAACTTCACTCACAAATCTTATTACTTTTAGGTCTTATTTGCTCACTTGTCCAGCATTCTCAGTACAGCTCAGATACAATCCAATTCTTTCATCTAACTGCGTATTTTTGTCTGTAGAGCCACCTGCAGATCTGCCCTTTTTGTATGTAATTAGAAATCAGTCAACAACTATCCCCTCATGTGTTTTAAGCATTTTCTGCAAGTTCAAAGAGCTTTGTTCTGGCCTAGATTTCAAAAAGAAAAAAATACTTAACTCCTTTTCAAAAGTTGTAATTATTGATCAAAAGCAGGTCTATAAAAGAAATTCAAGATTCATATTTTCTTATTTGCTGAAATACGACAATCTTAAGAGTTGAGAGAGAAGAGAGTAGGCCTAAAGGGCATTTCTCAGTCATCCCAGGTTTGAAATAACAGTACTGCCGCACAGTATTGTCTGAAGAGTCAATGTCAACATGTAGGTTCACTCCAAAATAGCTTCAGAATTTCCAGGAGAAATATGGTAGTTCTTCATTCAAGTCAACTTTCATGCAGATGAATTTGGACAGACACTAGGTAACTATTTCTACCAGCAACACTGAGTATATTGTCATGTTATTTAAATAACCCAAAGTAATCCACTGTGCTACTGAGCATGACAGCTTAACAACTTTCTTCTTTAGGATGGGTCTTTTTTTTTTTTCTTTTAATCCCTAAAATAGCTGCAAAATCATGTACTAAAATTAATTAATTAAATAATTTCCAATGTGTTTTGTTGTTGTTGCTGTTTTTGTTTTTCCAGAAAGACATGGATGATCAAAAAAAAAAAAAAAGTATCACGAACAATATGGCAGCCTGTCCAGTCTAAGACTTGTGGGATCACAAAATTAGGTGGGAGAAACTTGGGACAAAGCTATGGTTTAGAATCTTCTCTCCATTTCACAAAAGAAAGAAAGAAAAAAAGCATTAAAGAAAAGCATACAGAAATCCCCACTAGTGTTCATTTACATTTTCTAGGGAAATCTGGGGCTCTGGAAGGAATTTATGAGGACTACAAATGCAACCTTAGAGAAATTAGGCTATTTCTGAATTGGAAGCACCTAACTTAGGAGATGTCCATTGCCTCTCCCCAGTTTGGGTAGTCAAAGCTCCAAATGTAGGCATCTGTGTTAGGTACCTAATGTTAGCAATGTGAATAGCCTGTGCCTCTGTATCACTGCTACAGAAATTCAATGGAATTTGGCTGCTTAATGCCTTTAAAATCCTTCAAAGATCCAATTTTAAGTTCTCTAATCAGCCAGACACCCATGATAATTCTCCAGGTTTTATTAGAACACTGTGAAGTACATTCTGGCACTCCTTCCAGGAAACAGACAATTCTTGATAGCTCTTTCTGAATTAAAGCACAACTTCATAATTTGAGGAGCAGAAGGCCTTGCACATAGTATTGGTATTCAGGTTGACTGTTCATATCATAGCTAACAATGCAGGAATTTTCTGTTCTGTAATGTTTTCAGATGTAGTATATTTGAAGCTTTAAGTACAAAATCTAAAAAGAAAATACCCAAAGAACATAGTTTTCCTATTTTGTATCAATCAAGAGGATGGGATATTTGTTCAGGCATCAGCATGGCAGTGGCAGTTGGGTAGGAAGAGGTGGCAGAAACATAACCCTAGGAGTATGTGAGTCTCTAAAATTGTTTGCATTTTTCCTTAGTTCCACACTTGCAGTTTTCCTGAAGAAGACATTTGCAAATAGAAAAAGGCACCATCACCTGTGAAAACTATATTGTTTCTCACAGGAAAAAAATTATTGGTGTGAAATTACCCAATTGCCCGTATAACCACTTCCCCTCTGTAGTTGACTGTGGCAACCCAGTAGGTTGTTTACAGATGCTGTCCAAAGTAAAGAAAAATATGGTATTTAAACTGATTTTTTTCTACTAATGATCCATTTTTTATACCACTTCATTTGTAACTCCTGCCAACTTTATCATTTTATCATCTATTCACAGACAACCACAGCATTTCTCTAGCCATTTTGCAAGACAGTTACTGTCCTGTTTTAACAATCATCACACATTTGTAGGGAACAGATCATGATTGCTAGAAAGGCATCTCCACAGATAGATAATGGAAATGGAAAACCAGCATGATCCTTGAAAGGCTGCTGTCTCAAATTGCAAAGGTTATGGTGGTAAAGCTGAGACAGAGGCTGAAGGATGGTGACATTCTGAGCCCAGAAGGATTCAATGTAGTTTCCTAATCTAGCATCCTGCACAACACAGCCCATTTCTCTCACGGTTCACACAGAAGAATGAGGTGGTCTTCTCCTATCTCAAAGCAAACTGCACAGATGTCCTGGGTTGAGTGAGT
This sequence comes from Tyto alba, assembly GCF_018691265.1. NCBI lineage: Eukaryota > Metazoa > Chordata > Aves > Strigiformes > Tytonidae > Tyto > Tyto alba. Next base: position 39,156,037 of record NW_024881318.1, read on the forward strand.
GGTGGAGTTTTTTTGGTGGCAGGGGAGGGGGCTATAGGGGCGGCCCCCTGTGAGAAGCTTCTCGAAGCTCCTCGAAGCTCCCCCAGCTCCAAGTCAGCTCCACCTCTGCTCGAAAACTGAGCCAAACAGCTGCACCTCTGTGGTAATGTATTTAAGAAGGGACGTGGTGACGTGCAGTTGGACTTGTGAGGAGGAGTTGTGGCAGCTGCGTGAACACCAAGGTCAGTGGAGGAATGGAGGAAGAAAGGAGGGGGGAGGTGTGCCGGAGCAGAGACCCCCTGTATCCTGTGGTGAGACGGCAGGGCGGCCCAACCCCCCGCCACCCATGAAGATCTACAGTGGAGCAGACATTGATTTATGGCCTGTGGCTTCTGCTTGCCTGATCCAGGTTCTGTACCCGAAGAAGGCCAGGGTCTCATGGGAAAAGGTAGCCCCGCTGCTGTAATTCAGTGCTCGGAGGATTGCAGCATGCGGGGGTGTCCCACGCCAGAGCAGCTCGGGAAGGGCTGCAGCCCGTGGGAGGGAAACCAGTCAGAGAAAGTTAGTGACCCATGACGGAGCAGTGTGGGGAACGCTGCGGCCTGTGGGAGGAACTCATATGGGAGCAAGTTTGTGGAGGACTGTCTGCTGTGAGAGGGGGACCACGATGGAGCAGGAGGAACAAGTTCTGGAAACCCCTCACCGAAGATGAAGAAAGTGGCAGCGCTGACTGCGGCCCCCATTCCCTGCCCCTGCGCCACTGGGGGAGGAGGTAGAGATATCGGGAGCAGAGCTGAGCCCAGGAAGAAGGGAGAGGTGGGGGGAACGTGTTCTCAAGCTGTGGCAATGCTTCTCACTGTCCTACTCTGTTATGTGTTGTTAGTGTCTGTAATAAATGTATGTTCTTTTCTTCTTCCCCTAACAAGTCTGTCTTTTGCTCGTGATCATAAAGGGGGATTTTTCCCCATCCCAGTCCTATCTCGAACCCCAAGCCTGGCTCTCTGTCCCTTCTTATTGCTGGAAGAGAAGGGAGAGAGTGTGGGTGTGTGGTGGTTGGCTGCCGACCAAGGCCCAAACCACAACAACAGATTGTTGCAAAATGGCAGCAACAAAATGAGAAATTTAGTAGGAAGATAGTGTTGTTTCAGACAGATGGTTGTAGTATGTGTTTTTGACTTCATGCTCTCACACAGTCAAAAAAAACCTCAACATAAAATCTGGTCAGTGGACTAGTTAATGAAATACATATTCATAGCAATACACCGTTTCCCAGAGAATTTTTAAACAAGAGTACAACACACAGTTTCAATGACACTAAAACGGGCATTCACCTTCTTGATATTTGCATGATCCCTTGAGCTATGTTGATAGGAGACTTTTTTCACAATACAGCAAAATCCCTTTAATAGTCAACAAATTATATATGCATGAGTTTATAACATTTATATAGCTAATATACTATAGATAATTTGCATAGAATATAACTACGTATAATTTATATTATTGTTAGAATTTGAAAATGGGTGATTTATTACTGTATTTTGCCATTGCCATTGTATGTCTCTATATACACCAACTCAATACTGCCTTTATAAATATTTTAAGTGCCATTATTAATCAATTAAACTGTCCAATCTATGTGCCACCAATACAGTATATAGTTTTTAATATGTCAGTAAGCCCATGAAATATATTTAGAGAGAAGATTATTAATTTCCAGGGGTTTTCTCTGGAAAGGGAGTTCAACAGTTCCAAGTTGAGCTATCTAGAAAGGGATGTTCCAGAAGATTCATTCATGAAGCAAAAAGAACCTTTTCCAATAGCCTCTGAATAGAAAAGCCCTTTTTGTTTCTTTGTACACTTCCTTCATTATAGTCAAAGGTGGCATGCAAGCCGTGCCACATTTTTGATAAGTAATTCTGTGCCCAGTTATAGTGTTTAGAAAAGGCAGGTCTGGAAAGCCAAACTTTTCACAGTTTGAGGAATAAAACCTGTCACATAATATTGAAAAAAAATTCTTATCTTTCTGAGAAAAGCTAGGAAAAACTGAAGAATTCACACTCTTATTGCTGCATCATGTTTCAGAGAAAGAAACTCACTATTGAATTTCAGGTCAAGAGAATTGCCAGAAATGAGCTGAAGATAAATAGAGGTAAAGATTCTCATGCCTTTGACCTGTATTTTGAACAGACATCTCCAGAGACAAAATTTTATGGCACCTACGGTTATGAATACAAAACCATGAATGCTTTGGTTAATCTGGGATATGTGAGCTCATTAAGCAATACTGGAATTAACTGCTACCATAACATACATCAACATATTTTCAAGATTAAAATGTTTTGACTCTCCAGCTTTAGTTTTTCTGAACATTTGCTGACTTCCAAATAGAAAAGGAGATGCTGAAACACCATGAAAGGCTATGTATAATCTGTTATCAATTTATCTGAAATAAAATTGTCCTAGAAATATCATATGATGTTTGGTATAAAGGATCTTGGTCAAATCATGGCTAATTCATCAAACAAAAATTTCCAGGTTTATGTGCTTCATTTTTTATTCATACAACATTCATGGTGTTTCACATTTGATAACTAACTATGTAATTAAAAAAAAAAAAAAAAAGAAAAGAAAAAAAGCTTTACAGATATGAAAGTCTAGGCCATTCCCTCATCATTCTTACCATGTGTGAAATATGCTGGTATTAAAAAACGAATGTCCTATTGCCAGTTGTGTTTTTGAAAAGCAAGAGATATCATGCAACATACAACAGTGATTTTCCAGCAACAGTTTGACAGTGCATGGGCCCCGTAGTTGAAATTTTTTGCTCTAATCTTTGTTTATAGTAGAAGTAAACAATCCAAACAAAGAGCATTCCACTATGCAGGGCTGATGGCTTTGTGATAAGGCAGAGCCTGGCACCAATGACAGAACCAGCAGCCTACTGAGGTAAAAAACAGCACTGATAAGTAAAACTGTCTTCTGATTTATAGACTGTAAGTTGCGTTTTTAACAGTTTAATCATGAAAATCTGGACACAGGTCTAGGAAGAGAGGCATGTAAAAGAAAAAAGAAAAACTTCATAAGAAATTTTTAGACAAAAAATGTAGTGGCTAAGATGTTGCTTTTATCCACAGGAAATTATGTTAAAGCTGAATTTTAGATACACCACCTTTAAGAACTTTTACCAATAATGAATTTTTGTACTAGACATAAGATTTCTAAAAGAACATTTGAAAAATAAAGCCATTTAAGATTAATCCTTTCTTTGTTTACACAAAAAGAAATGGGCTTAGAAGTAATGAATATTTATCTTGCAAAACTTAGAGATGATGTCAAATACAACATGATACATGGCTTTTTGTGTCAGTCGTCTCTTCAGTGCACAAACCCTGAGAGACTCTGGTCCTCAGGCAGACTGGAAAGACTTTCAGTTCTTCCATAGAGTACCTTCAATAGTTAATTCAACAATTAATATTTAATAGCAAAAAACCCTGAGAACTGCTGCAACCCTTTTCCAAAGAGCTCCTAAATGCAGAAGGCATTTATATATTTGCATATATGAATAATCACTTAATAAACAATGTTATTTGATTTTCAACTCTCCCCAGCATTCAATATATGGATAAGTAGGCTCTTGCTGACAGAATTCAGGTGACTTTTTGACCAATGGATCTGTATAGTTAAATATGCTTTTCACAGTCCTGTTGCAGTCTCTGGAACTTGCTTTTGCCAATTCTTTTGTCAGTCTAACTAAACATCTCATTAGGCAACAGAGAAACACCTGTACTTTGTAACATGTGAGAGGTGGCTTATACATTCATTAATCAGGATTTGTGGACCATATTTGAGAGGAAAAAAAGACAGAGAAGAATAGTAAATAAACAGTGCCTTAGAATCAAAGTTACGGTCCAGAAATGGAACTATTAATTTTCAGGTCATGAAACTTCAGCAAGACAAAAACCCACACAACTTATATACTTGAATTACAGCATCCTAGTTTCCAAATGCAAATATGTTCATACACAGACTAAGTACAATCTCAATTACATCCACCTTCAGGTGGATGAAAATTCCAAGGCATCTCAGAAAACTTTCCATGCTGGTCAATCTGTGCAATTTAAGCATCCTTCCAGTGAGATCAGATATCAAGACCAGAAATAGTCCCAAAAAATTATCATTTCTACAAGAGCTATTGTGCAGATCAGCATCGTACTAGACATATGCCTAACAGCTGCTTCTGTAATTCCTGTGGCACAACAGAAAGTGTCTTGGGCACTGAGAGAGGATTGGCATCTCTTTCTACAGGCTTCACACGATGGTAAAGAATGTAACAGGCTCAACTCTAGTCATCTTTACTTTCCAAATACAACTTCACAGGAGACATGATGAAAAGAAATCCTGAGATGTGCTTCCTTCTCATTTCCCACAAGCTTGTGGTAGGCTGTCCATTTCCTTCAATGTTAAGCCATGTCAGGCCAGGAATGGGAAGCTAGTGTGTTGGCCTCAGAGGCACTGTATTTTTCAGTGTTGTCTACAGTTCACTAATAGGTTCAGAAGCTTTTTATTCACAGAGTTTTAAATATAATTCTTTCATATTTTAGAACAGTATTTTAATGATTTTAATGAGTATTTTAGTATTTAAACTACTAGAAACTCCTTACCAATATTTTGACCAAGTGAAATTATTTGATCTGGAGAATATCCAAATTTTCCAGTATAGAAGTTAATCACCTGAAAATGCTACCTCCCATTTAAAGACTATATCTGACAGACATTTGAATATCTGCATATGGAAGTTCTTTACTGAAAAGTAAAATATTAACTCCTCTTTGGGGAGGGAAGATTTCTTTCAGGTTTGTATAGTTTTGTTGAAAGAATCAGAACCAAATACATTCTTCATAAAATGATCTGTCCTTTTCAACGTATTTAACTTTGATTAGGTACTGCACGTAAGATCAGCAGTCAGAAAAGGCAAAGTTAGGCATGATGATTTCTCAGTTCTTCAAAATCCAATATGGCCCTTAGTAAGGCAATGTAGTCACAGCCTGTAAATTCCTCTCAGTCCATGAACCTAGATGTTATAACAAGGTTTTGCTAAATAATTTAATTTTACATCAAAACATGACAGTTCTTTCACTAACACAGGATTATTGAGATGTGTGATGGCAAACTTCAAACACTGCAAGACAAGCTAATGTATCACTAAAAAGCTATCTACTGTGGATTGATAAATCCAACTATTAAGGACAGAACCTGCCCCCAAAGTCTCTACGACACTAAGTTCTGATCTAGGAAAAAATTATAAAACGGAATTTCTTGACCAAGGTGATATGCTGCTCCAAAAAAAGTGCAAAAGATTTGTAATAGGGAAACCTTTCTTGGCTTCCAAGCTCTGGTACCCCAAACCCACTATGTTCAATTACCATTAAACCCTCCAAAAACCAAACCCTGTTAGAGAGCTGAGGACCACATACAATTTCAGGTGTACCAGTTTAATTTTAGCCATAGCACAAGTGAACAAAAATAGTTCAGCCTCTGATAAATTTGCTACTATTTTAAATAATTATTTTAATAACACCTCATTTTGTTCTCAGATACCAAAATAAAGTCATTAAAGTATGTTATAATAACACAGACTTCCACTTGGACAGAAATATTGCTGTTTACTTCTGCACTGAGAATGAAACTTCCTTCTGCCTTTAAGCAAAAAATTAATGGAAACCTGAAAGGAACCATAATCTGACAATTTCTTGTAGTGACTGTAATACAATGGTTCAGCAACAATGATGAGGAAAAAAAGAAAAAGGAGTTTAAAAAAAGTCCAAAGACAGAAAATTGAAAAAACAGTGGTAGCCACCTGATGTAAAGTAAGTAAAAGGACTGTTAGTGCCCGGTACTTTGGAAGAAATTGTTCAGGAACAGTTCATCCATGTGAAAGTCTGCGTTATATAAGGCTGCCAAGGTCAGTGAGACCTCTGGTGATCAACTTGCTAAGTACCAGTCACAAATGATAGGCTGTCTTGGAGCAAAACTAAGGTGTAGACACTACAAATCAAATTATTTATACACAGTGAGGAACGCCCAACTTGTTTTGTTATCTCTACCACACTGCATTCTTATTGCTCTCCTAAACTCTCCAATAACTCCCACACTAAATTGTTCTCAAGGGTTACCATGACATTGCGAAATAAAAATTACTAGTTCTGACCCTCAGCTGATACAAAGAATAATAGCTATGACTTTGTAAGTGATCGCATTAAAGATCTTGAAAGCTTCCTGTTACAAACATCCGTTTAATTTTGTCTGCCTTGAGCCTGTTTGCGCTGAGCTTCCTGCCCATGCCAAGTGTCAGTTTCAGTCTGATTAGTAATAATAGTAGTCAAAGCAGTAGTAGAAGGTTCAGTATCAATAGCTAACTTATTTCTGACTATTGTCTGAAGACCTTATATGAACTTTGCCAGGATGTTCCTTGTGGCACCTGTGGAAACCAGCTCAAGTATCATCAAACCAGGACATAAGCCTGTTTCCATAAGCTCCAACTGCTCCTTCTAATAGCCAGGAGGAGTAATATGAGAGAAAAGATATTCCTGTTAAATACACAGATCAGAAGTTAGAACAACATCTTTGCCAGGGAGAAAATAAGACTGGAAAAGGGAACAAGTGATGGGAATGGTGATTTCAGTTGGAGATTCAGTGTGTGGTTTGCATGATGAACAAGATAGAGACTGGACACAGACAAAGCTCAGATGGAACAGAACTGTATTGTGACTCTGGAGATTCCTACATAAATGGATTGTGAGGATAATAATTTCCTGTGGCTTCCTTTAAAAATGGAAATATGTCTATTATGGGAATGTTAATCCCGCACAAGCATTTAGTCATGTCATTTCCCATCTTGTAAGGCTCTTGGTGGAATTTCAGGTTGTTCCTACATTGGCTACTCCTTTCTGTGTAACTCAGGTAAATAATTCTTTATGACTGAGCACTTTCTGGGATCAAGGTGAAGTATTTAGAGTGGCATCCCTCTCTCATAATATGTACAACATAAAGAATCTGGTGGGCTAGACTCCTGCTCAAGTCAGTACAGAAAATGTGAAATTTCTAGATCATGACTCAAATTATCATTTTATACATCTGCTGGAGGATAAGAGAATCTCATCATGGAAGGACCCATTTCTTTCCCCTGACAGGAGAAGAAGTCTGTATGATCAGCCCACGTGGAAGGACTATCATGTACATCTCCAGAGTCAGACAAGCTGAAACGCACTCTTCAGAATGGGATGGGAAGGACTGAAAAATGCTCACAACTGACATCAAACAAACTCTGAACAGACCAAGTCTTACACCATGTTCTGTTTCCTGAAGATCTGGCAAAAGCAACATCAAAAGAAGTGGCAAAAATATTTCTTTTTTTTATAAGCTATCTTGTAAGATTCTTTTCTGCATCTTACAAAGTGGAAATAAAAACACCTATTTACTTTGTAAAGAAGTAGGGAAAAAAATATCATTAGTCTTTTGGAACCCTTCTGCTACCTATTTCAATGAGCACTACAGAAAAGACAGAAAGCCAGTACTTCTATTGCCAGAGTAGGGTTTATATCATGATGCAAAAGAATTCCCAGAACCAACTATTAGAAGGACAAAATAAATACTGAATAGCCACTATTGGCAAGAAAACAAAAAAAAAACCCAATACTCAAACTCCCCACCCCACTAGCACATGCTCATGGAAACAAGAAACATATCACGTATGTATATGCCCAAGGGCAGGGAATTGAAGTTAACATGCAATCTCAGGTACAGAATTTCCTGGCTACTAAATACTTTACTCTGTAATTTGAATATACTTTACCTGTGTTTTGTGTGATACTTACATACTACTTGGGCTGTATGTGTATATATTTCATGTAACTTTCAAGGATGGATTTTAGTTGAAGTATGAAGCACACAAAATGGCAAAAAATAGCAATTAGCAGTCCAAACAAATTTTGTTGTCAACAAACTTCAAAGTATTGCCTGTGGTTCCTTCTCTGGTGTTATTTATGGCATAAATGAATATTTATATACCTTCAGGTGACTTCCATAATCTAGCCAAGTCTGGACCTAATGAGTCAACCAGTTCTCTGCAAGATCTTCAGCTCATCATACAAGATTGAAAATTTTGAGATTTGTTCATCACTACTAAGGGCCATGATGCCATCTCCCAGCTAATTTACCACCACCATTTGTCAGGACACTTGCTTGCCTTTTTTTCTTTTATTGTTTTCTCTGATTGTCTCTTGCCTTGTCACTAATTCAGCTTTTCTCAGCTTCTGATAAAGCTTTTCTTTATCCTTTCCCCTGTTTCTTATAATCATCAGCCTGCATAGTGCATTTTCTCTGCTTTACCACCACCTTATTTTTTATAAAGCTGCACTGGGAAGAAGGACATTGGAGAAAAGAGATTTGTTCTTGTTGGCCTGTCTTCTTCCCTGAAACTAGGTACAGCTCTTTTACTTGATACCATATCTCTTATCTTCTCTAATTCACTTGTCCAGCAATCTAGAAACAACCTGGGTGTGCTGGCAGTTGTTTTCACCAATGGGGAGCATTGTTTCGGGTGTTTGGAGCTACATTTGGTAAGGACCTGAGCTGTTGTGTGATCCATGTATCAAATCTGAAGAAGTGAAATGGTTTTATTGATTAACTAATTTTTCAGTTCAACTCTAGAGTGTCAACTGCCTGTCCCAGTGTAATTATTCAGTAAAAATGAGGAAAGGAGGGTAAAGGAAGGAAAAGGAAAGTGTAACAACTTTTAAATTGTTGCTGTTATGTCAGTTGCTTTTACAGTTGACATTATTTTATGATATGTTTTACACTTCCTTGATGCAGTGGTAGCCCCAAGTCCCTTCTTAGAAGAGTCTGCAAAGATATTTTTTTTCACAGTTTATGGTATATATGGAGAACTACAGGAGTGCAAGACTAAATTTAGTTGTTCAACAGAAGAAGATTTCACTAGGACACACCAGTTTGTCAAAACTGAGGGAAAATATTAGTGAAAATATTCCAATTTTCATTAGGCTTGGGGCCAAGACATCCTTGTCAAACCTTGAAAAAGAGCTAAATATCCCTAAAAATGCCTGGTAGCCCAAACGCCTTTTCCTCTCCAGAATTAAAGATCTTATTCTGCCTAAGGAGAACTGCAGACTTGAACCTGCATCACTCTTACCACCATGCTTTTGGACATTCTGAGGTGGTTCTTCCATAGTTTGATCTGAAGTTGTTGCTTTTGGAAAGGAGGTAGAGGGGTCAGAGGGGAAAAGAAGTATTGGATGATGGCTTTTGCCGAGAAAGAGGAAAGGAGGTATAAGCTCTTGAGGGCTTTTTAGTAAATGAAATAGTCAGCTCATTAGATAACCTAACACCAGTGTGGTGAGCAACACCAGATAATTTAAAACAGATTGAAGGCAGAATATGAAGAGACTAGCTAGAAGTTTCAACTACTTATTACTCTGCAGTGATGACTGAAAATTCAGGACTTATTATTTCATTTCATTTCTAGTAAGAGTGTTGCAACTAACAAATAACATTTAGCCCCACTTATCCTTGTTACTAGACTTGATAGAGTAGGAAGAAAATATGACTGGTCTAAGAAAGCAAGAGTTTGAAAGAATCACTGAGATTCCTTCTCTACCTGAAAATAATTTCAGATAGATATATTTCATAATAATTTAATTTAAGGTGGCTATATTCAACAAACAGAAGATAATGAGTTTTTATTAGGAGGGAAAAGCAGATGAAAAGAAAATAATGTAAAATACTGTAGATAAGGGAATTTTGGTGGCAGGGAAAGCGATGTATTTTTGTTGACACAACCATGTTTCTGAAGGGTTGATGAAGAACTTCAGTGTTTAGAAATCTGAAGAAATTCCTAGCTTTTGAGTATTATAATTATCTTCCTCTCAGAAGTAACTGAATGTAGAAAAAGACAATGGGAATAGGCAAAGAATTTGAAAAACTATACATGTTGACTTCTGAAAAAGAGTATGTTTAATACTTGTGTAAGTATTACACATGTGCCATACAAGTATCCCCCTTGTGTTAACATTTCATATGCTGACTGAGTTCTTTTGATTCAGTAGTATACAGGCTTAACAGAGCTTCAAGATATTGAATCCTGAAAACAACCTCAATTTTATAATCAAGAGAAACATTATTAATCAAATCTTTGTTTTACCAAGTCAAGTTTTCAGTGTTCATTTCTGAAAAAAAAGTTGAAAAGCTTCAATTCCAGATACTGCAGGAAATTTTTTTTTAATTGAAGCATCCAGCATTTTTGAGGCTCACTTCCCACTATTAGGAGAGACTGAAACAGAAAGACATGACCAGAACCTATCTTCCTTCACCATGTGGCCAATTCAGCTTGAATCTCATCTTGCACCAACTTTACATTAATGGAACATGACTGATTTCAGGAACTTTTCTCTCTCACACTGGAACAACTACTATTCTTTATTCAGACTCAAAACAAGACCAAGAAATCCATATACTGAGATGCCTGACTTCAGTAGTATTTACTACTATATGCCACAAAGTAATTTAGTTCCTCTGTACTGATTTCGATCTCCATTGCTCCAGCACAAGCTCAGGAATGTCAGAAGACAACAAAATGTAAAATCAAAATATGGTTGGAAACTCAATCTTCACTCACCAGAATTTTTTAAAGCCCACTCTAAGCATAATTCCTAAGGTCTGTTACAATGGCAGTGGAAAATATCCAGCAATTTCAGCACAGTGCACTGTCTTGATCTTTTTTAACAGTGATGTTTCACTAATTTACATTCTTCTTTTGGGTTTTGCTCTAACTGGCACCTTTATTATGTGACCTTTATTCTGGATGGCCTCTAAGGTACCACATACAATAGCTGCTTCCACACCATTACCTCAAATACAAGCCAGCTGACTTCTGTACTAACTGTTGGATTTGAAACTTCCTCCCTGCTACAAAGTCCCAATTAGAAGTAAAAAAATCTGTAAATCTGTAGGTACTCTGGATCTAATCCGGGTTTCTAACTTTTATTCTGAGGAAAATGGTGCAGCCCGTCTTCTGCTCAGGAAAACAATTCAGCACTGACACAGTTAAAATATTCTCCAAATGTGGTCAGCAAGAAAGGCAGAAAAAACAAGAACACATGAAATGGAGTGCTGCTATCAGAAGTGCTAGCTATTTGCAGAATTCTTATGTCAACAGGACCAGTAAACTAGTGTTAATATTTCTAGTGGAAGGAGCATCCGTAGGGAATTCAATGTAGTTAGCTGCACAGAGCAGAAAATCAGATCGGAGAGGGAATTGTGTCAGCTCTGGCAAGTCGGCAGTATGTGGCTGTCAGGAGTGTGAAATGGAGCTGCTTCAAAGCTGAGTAGGCTGTGACCTGAATGCTGCACATCCATGCACTCAGTGCGAGAGAATCAATGACAGCATTTGCCGGGCTCTAGTCATCCCCTCTGCTAATGCAAGCAGTCCTGAAAGGCATAAAGCAGGGCCTCTAGGCAGCCTAAAGCCTAGCATTAGCAGAGTTTGTTGTAAGCTTGGCTGGTGAGTGTACTGAGTACCAAAGACCCCCTCCTCTGTTGCTTTAGCCCACCAACTCCCCCCGGCTGTCTGTTTAGTGTCACTCAGCTGGGATGGATCCCGTTAAAGATCTGACGCTTAGCAAGGACTCAGAGGTGTCTGGAACGCCTGCCTCTAATCATAAACACCACAGCTGGCAATGATGTGGTTGAGAAAAAAAATCACCTTGATCCAGCAGCACACATTCCCTTTGAAGTTTCTGCAGTGAGTTCACTGCCCAGAGAAAAAGGTACTGCTTTAAAAAAAAATCAGGCTTGACATTCTCAAATCATAACCATATGACACTCAATTCCAAGCTTAAAAAAATAACCACAGCCCAATCCCAGGAAAACACAACATTTTGTTCTGAGAAACTCAGGGAAGAAGCATCTGACAATGATAACATGAAACAGGTTCGAAAGATAATGGTAGTTTGAGAAGAAAACCCTTCCAAAAAATTCAGACTGCCACTACCAAAAATGGAAGAAGCCTTCTGCCAAGGATTGCAAACTGTGGTGACCTCAAGCAAGAGACTGTAGCTGATTCAAGGGAAAAATGAAAACTTTTCAAAGACAACATTGCTTGTGCTCTGCCACTGTTTATAAGTGCCTTATGCCCTCTTGCCTTTCGGGGTGGCCTGGTAAACACAAGAGCTCTTCTATATTTTCCAGTTCTCTGCCACAAAATTCTGTTAAATATTCAATGCTATGAGCATGATGGGGTTTTTTTAACCCAGTGAGGTTACAAAGAGAATTCTGAATCCAGTGCAAAACCCATATTATTTATTGTGTTACTTTTTTGCATCTGCCCCTATGTTGCATATATGGTCATCAAATATCCGAATGTCCTATTTATTTTCATATTGCTTGGATTTCTTCAGAGAAAAACAACACTATCTTACTTGCATCAATTACTTTCTAGACACGGAGTGTTACATATACCATTTACTAAAAATCTGACAATATCGTTACTTGTGTTCTCTGACACATCTATGCTATTGCTTCCTTATGCTATGCCATCATATGCTAACACAGATAAAGAGCCTGATTTGAACAATTTTACCACGATGCATAGTCTAATTTTGTTCTCATTATTCACAGCAAGGAGGCATTACAATTAATAACGAAGTTCTTTCCAAGGCTATGTGAAGAAAATGGCATACTAGACACACTGATGCAGAGGCTTATTTGCTAAAGAAAAGAAAAATTTGGAACTCACGTTGAAAACAGTCTCTAAAATTGTATCTTCAGAATTTGCCCCTATTTGCACATTTAAATACCTAGCATTTTTACATGTAAAATGAACAGCTGGCACAGAAGCAACTGCAAATAGTCATTTTGGGGTATTCCAGCATATTTTTTGCCTTTCGGGATGTTCTTCTAAAATGTCCTTTTTCATGATTTCACATTACCCACAGATTTGCTTTGTTCTCCAGATAAAAAGACCAGGTTGTTTCCCTCAGAATCAGAAACAACACTAGCAGCCATTCCCTAACAAGAAAACTAAAGACAACTGCACAGTTTAATTATCTTTGCTATTAAAATGCACCATTTGTTACTGTGGCTCAAACCGATCAGAGCCATCTTCACACAACTAAATCAGAGAAGTGACAAACTGTATACAAAACACAGAGCTCAAGAGTGAGTGTAAATTGAACTACAGTGTCATGGCTGGAAAATCTGGGAGCTGTACTCCAAACCTATGTGAGGTTTCACAGGCTGTTTGTGCTGACAGCCTTCCCTGCAATTCCCCCAAATGTTGCAGATTCAGGTAAGATTCAGATTTATTAAGTTTATGTACTGTTCTACAGTCACGTGCACGTGTATGTATGTGAAGGAGAGAGAGGCTAGCTGAGCTGGGTTGTGAAACATCAGTGATTTACATACCCCTATATGGCAATTTTTCTCTTATACTGTATGTAAGCAAAACACAACTAAATAGTAGCCAAGATCTGCAGCCCCAGTGACACTTAAAAGGATGTGAGGAAGTGACACAATCCTTTGTTTCCATGTGCATGAATCTCTTCTTTTCAACCAGCAAGAATTAAAATCAGTACCAGAAAACTGTTAATAACATACTGTCACAAACACAGGTTAATTGATTTTACCCTAAGCCAAAAAATTATTTAAAAAAAAAAAAAAAAGTATTTCCTCAAGCCTGATGGAGAAATATGGATTTTACTGCAATGGCACGTACACAGATCATCTGTTTACTTCTGTGTATGCAAGAGTTCAGGAGGTGGGAGTCAAGATATGCATCCCATTCTTCAAGGAAAAATCAGAGCCATCCAACCAATCTGCTCCCCTATTGCAGTTTCTTTATGAATAATTCTAAATTTACTGGAAAAGTCTATGACCTATGATAATTCCTCCTTTTACCATATCTTACACTACTTTGAAACATCACAGGATGAAACTGATAAGAAATCAGTCTAAACTGTTTTGGTTTTACCAACTACATGTGGTTTTACCCCAAGGAATTTTTTTGCCTCCCATGTTTTAATGTGACAAAAACAGTGTGGAAACATTACTTATCAGAAGCTTCCCCCCAGTGAGAAGCATAAAAGAATTCTGTATTAGATTTCCTCCACCTTCATTTTACAGATGAGATTTAGAAGTATTTTATTGGTTACATGTTCTCTCATAATGAGTAGAGAAGAGAGTAAAAAGAAAAAAAGCAAGCCAAACACTTTCCTGGTCACAAATGGATGTACTTCAAGGAAGTCTAAAAAATTAGTCCGTTACTGTCTCAATCAGACTAAATAAAGAGCACTGCCAGGTAAAAAAAAAAAAATAAAAAGGTTTGGTTCTAGAAGGTGCTATCCATGCTCTTACTGGAATGAAATATAACTGAGCTGATGGCACGCAAGAGTTCATATGACTGTGCCTAGAATGGATATGGCCTCCACGTGTTGCACTGAGCTGCACTGAAGTTCAGTTCATCTTACTAGCACTTAACACTTACATGTTGCTTTACTGCTGTATTATTAAATACAGCATGCTGCTTTATAAAAGAAAGCCACTAGAATTCATATTCACCAGAAATGTACATCATGGTGACTTGTTACCTGATTTGATTTGCTAAATGTCTTGGATTACATGTAACTGTCAGGACCAGTATGCAAAATATCGGACCTGTGCAAAACTCCAGGACAAGTTAGCAGTTCAATCGGGAAGCAAATGCTTTATAGCACTTACAAGGCTGCAGTTCGAGGCTGCATTCAGCCCTACATTCCTAAACTAGCTCAAAGCTGCCTCAGACAGCTCACTCACAACGTGACAGAGGAGGTAACACCTCACACCAACTTTCTGGTGACCCCTCCAGATCAATCCGGAGAGAAACTGACAAGCTACAAAGGCATTCTCAGATGAAGGGAGGCTGGCTGCCTGAAGAGTTTAAGATGAGACACACAGGTCAAACAGAAGTCCTCAGGGATCCAAAAACTCATGTTCCCTCCACTATTCCCCTTTTAAAGAGAACAAAAATGCTGTAAAATTACAACGCTCAAGTCCTTTTATTATTTTATTTTTATATAAGTCTAAGCTTGATTTAAAATGAATTGCACAAGTGATTATAAACCATTTAACATGGGCACAACAATAAATTCCTGATACCAAAGTTTGATTTGTGCAGCTCCTTACTCAAAAGCTGTTTACTAATCACACTTACATTCACGTGGAGGAAGAACAGTTTCAATGCTAGAACAGAAACCACACCACCATGGCACTCCCTTCACAACTTCTTTTTAATTTTTATTCCTACTTTTTAAATGAACTGCCTCACATTGCTTTGTTTCTTTGCTGATTTTGGCAGCCTCATTGGGAACTTACTTTCTGTGCATAGGTAGTCTTGACACAACCTTCCAAAACTTCCCTGCCCGTGTTCATTCTACAGCTTCTGCAGTACATGCTCTCGGCTTGCAGAATGGCCACACTGAGTGGGTACTGGAATAGTTTATGCTTTATGAAGTTTTCTCAAGGTTTTTTGGTTTTGGTTTTGGGTTTTTTTTTCCAAGAGATGAATGAAAACAGAAAGATAAAGTCTGTTTTGTCCAACCCCCCCCCCTTTTTTTTTTTTTTTTTTTCGTTTAATACTCTTATTCTGAGACCAGGTATGACCATAGCTCTCAGAAAATTACTCCTGTCCAATAACATGCTCAAAGTACTCCTTTGCCAAAGGCATTCACTCATATAAATCAAACAAGCATACAAAACCAGACAAAATGTGACTGGTAATGCCCAGTGTATTTCTCTGCTCCGCTAAGATGATTTGGGTGCATTGCATGCAGATGTCAGGTATTTTTATAAAGAGCTCCATTGTGCAGGGCCCCACTACTCCTCCATCGCTCCCAGCACTCCCTTAAAAGGGGGGCGGTGGGGAGACAACCATTCCAGCTGGGCTTGGAACCTCGTCTGAGTCAGGAAAACCACAGCTCATAAGCAAAGAGGAAGCATAATGTTCTACAAGGACAAAACATTAGCAAAAATGTCACTCAGCCCCAGTTCCACATGTTGGCTGCCACGGCCTCTTCCTCCTAGCATGCCCGACTGATATAAATTCCATCTGCTCAGCAGCCAAGTGACAGAGAAGAAATACCGGCATCTGGTCTCTATTGCTGTCGGGTTTTTGTTCCATGTTAGACCTTAGCTAGAAACATATGAAGAGATGAAGGTGCTGGCAAGCGACTAAAAGGCTGCACTGGCACAAATGAGACTTTCTGATGCTTTTCACACTTCACTCTGGATTTTTACAGGGAAAAAGGCGGAGGAGACTTGATAAACGGAGTCTGGAGAGCCAACAGGCCTGGAGGTCATTTGGTGCTTCTAACTTTTTTTAAGTGTTTAAAACTGTAAAGCAAAACAATTTTTTTTAACACGACAGAATGTAACAAAGTCACACAAGAATGTTGCTCTTCAGCTAGCTTTTTTTTTCTCCTTCTCTTAAACATCCACTGGTTTGGATCTGGTCCACAGGCACTTTATATTCTCCTGAGAAGCAGCTGGAAAGTGCCAAACCACTTTTTTTTTTTTTTTTTTAACCCCACTGTGTCCAGCAGAAAGCAAGTTCTTTAAACCAAAGAGAGAGCAATAAAGCAAACCAGCAACATGCATTACTGTCTGAGAAGTGATGCCTGATTGCTTTTTGAGAGCAACTGCTGCAGAGGTAGGGGAGAATGTGAGTCAATGTGAGCGCACGCACATGCATATGTGTGTGTGTGTGTGTTTGTGTGTACTCTGTGTGTGTGTGTGTACATTCAAAGACTTCTCTGAGAAAAGAGTACTCACACCAGCAGAGGTGTAAGAAAAAATAATGGTATAACAGAGAGGAAAGCAAAAGAGAAAATACGTTGGCAATACACTTGGGGACAGACAATTTCCTCCCTGCTGAAAACAACTGGAGCCTAAAACTTAGGAAAGTATTCTGTACCTAAAGAGAACTGCAAAACACACAGGATAGCTCATCTACAGTAAGGTAAAAATCTTTCTAAAGCTTGAAGTGTAATCTAAAAACTCAAAATCAATATAGAATTTGCTGTTATAAGAATTAAAAACAGAGTAGCTTTCCACTAACTTACAATGCCTGCAGTCCTTGCTGGTCTCTCATGATCCCCTCTGTAATGCAATGTCCTTTTGTTTGGGTGACAGGATCACAAACTGACAGAGAGAAATGAAGCGAGTGAACAGCTATCAGAACGACATAACACCGATGAGAGACAGAGAGAGTGAGTGCATGTTAGAGAAGAGCTCTCAAGAACATATAAATATATAATAGAGCCCTGGAACACTTAATAATTAATTGTGAGGAAGAAGCTTTTATTTCAGAAAAAAAAAAAAAATGCTTCCAACCAGCAACCCAATGAGAATGGAAGAGTCCAGTATACTGATGCCCAACAGCATGATCCATGCCAGTTCCTTCACAAGGTGAAGTTCCCCTTCCATACAGGGCCAGCATCACCTCATCACACTGTCTGAACTGCATCTTCAAATAAAGTCTGAACTGGTACCTACTTCCTATGCTGGTTACCTGCATGCAGTGGAATTGCTCCAGGTGAATTCAACGCGTTTTGCATCTAACCCACTAAGGTCAGAAATCTAGCTGGTTAGTTGGGTAATAAGTTACTATAGGATCTCAGAATTAGGAGCCAAATATTCCACTGCTGGCTCACCTCACTGAAATGTTACTTCGGGCAAGTCACTTCTGCTAACGCAGTGTTCCTCAATATAATTTACTACTCAACTTGTAGCCCAGACAGAAAACCTTAAGTACACATGGTATAACATTCTTTTGAGGAATCGGTAGTGTTTATCCATTAACGATGTGCCTCCATACAATCAGTGGATTAGAGTTTTACGAAGAGTTTGGAGGGACTATTTCAACTTCAGGTCTTTTTGCACAGGATGTCTGCCTCCCTGAGTTGACAGTTATTCGTTATCCCAACAAACAGCACAGGCACTTTCTCCCAGTAGTGTATTCCTCAGAGCTTTCATGCAGTGCCATTCCTGTAGTGTCATTCCTGCAGAAAAGTTCTGATTGTCACTGATGTGTTAGAAATACACCCAGAACACCCTTACATGAGCAATTAATTCAAGCTCAGTGTTCAAACTAAAGAGTACCATCTCTACTAATGTACACACAGTTGTTAAAAGGTACAAGTTACTTTGCCCCAGTTCCTACACAGGAATTAGGTAAAGCAGAAACTGTCTTAATCCAACAGATACAAAACTAATATAGCAGCTATCTGTGTATCAGTTCACTTCAGAGCGCCTCTTGAAAGCTTCTTTGTTCAGAAGACCTATCTCTTTATTGCCTTGACCCTGAATGATTTCCAGTTTTCAGATTGTACCATGCTTACACTAAGCTTCTGCTAAGTAAGAGGATCAGGTAACAATAAATACCCCAGCCAGGGCTCCTTAGGAAAGGAAGTATATCACTCTTGAAGAGAAGGGACAACTATTCTGTATTGCAGAGTAATGGAGTAAAAAATTAATCTTTTATAGCAAGGTGGCAACCAAAGTCACTTCTGTCTTCCCTCCCCTTCCCGTCCCCAAATAGGTAATCAATAGAGAGTCTCAGCCATCTTTTTGTTCTGATTTCTGGAGCACGTACATCTGTGAAGCTACTACCACAGTAAAAATATACAGTAAGACAAACTTTTTAGTATTAAATAGATGTGTGCATATAACTGCTACATATACTGATCCAAATGAACTCCAAGGTTACACTTCCCCTGAAACCAACGTGGCTGGGTGAGAGCTGCGTTATAACAATTTGTAACGTGCCTCACTGTACAGAGTTGACAACATTATACTTCCCAAAGGCAAGACTCGGTGCACAGTCAGCGATGAGAGAGGACAATTGAGATGCCTGATGGTGGAACCCATCAGAGCTATTTCCCACAAGTCAGGAACAAGAAACAGTGTGGCTGCTGGGATGAATGAATAGCTGAAGGAGCTTGTGTGAGCTTCAAACGTAGGTCAGAGCAGCGCTCCACTGTGAATGACAAGTGATGGGCCAAATCACTGGGGAGCTACCAATGAGTTATTAATGGTGACAGGTACACTACCTGGGAGACAGGTTGAGAGGGGAAAAAAGATTATTTATAAGCGAATAGTTAACAGCTGTACCCACTGCTAAGCATTACTTGGATGCCACAAACTGTAGAATTCAAATCTTGGGTTATTCAAGCACGAACAACTGCCTGTCACCAAACTGCAATGCATCGGTACAAATTAAGGTGGGAATGATGAGACGAGGCTGGAACGATGCCTTGCTCAAGAAGGCAATGTCATCACAGAGTGCAGATAAGAGCTAGAGAAGGGCTGAGATAACCACGAGGTGAATTATGGTTCTTAATAATAATGATGAATTTGCAAGAACAGCTTTTTAATTTTTCCTGAGGGCTTTTGCCAGAGAACAGATGCTGAATATGTCCTATACTGACAAGAATAAATGGGGGGAAAAATATAATAAGCAAAGGAAATATTTTCGAAGAACTTTTCTTTTGCTATGAGAAATAATACATTTCTATTGTGGAGATAATTTCTTCTATCTCCAAACCCCTCCCAAGTTTGAAAGCCACATTGTTATGCTTTATATTATAATGTTCTTACAATACCTACAATAATGTAGTTCCCAGTTTTTTCCCAAAGGAAAGAAGCATTGTACTACTGAGTATATTAAAAGAGGCCTGGACAAAAAACTTTTAAATCTATTTCTCTTGTAAAATCCTGCATGAAGAGGGCAGAAAAAGAAAAAAAAAAATCCAAACCAAAAACCCCACATCAGGATTTTGGAAAAGTTATCATAATTTGAACATCATCCTGAAAGAAACTGTTTCTGAGCCCTTTCCTATCCCATTGCAAAGATACATCTCTGCAGTAATTTCTTACATAGAAAAGAAAAGCTAAGAAATAATTTGATGCCTTCTTTTGTGGTCTTTTAATGCAGCAGAGCCATTGAGTACCAGCAAGTCCAGCCAAGTGCCAAAACAATAAGCAGGTGCTCCACTGTCTTCTAGACTTACATAAAGCATGGGAATCCTTGCACTAGATGTCTGACCAGAAGGAGACATTTTTGACCTCCAACAAAATGTGACAAACTGCCAATCTTAGAAAAAAACAAAAATATATATATATAGATGGGGATAAAAGGTAACAAACTAAATGCTTAAGCTCCAAATTCAGTTTTTCTTGAAATGCAGTCTCAAATAGATTGCAAAATGGTAGGAAAAAAAGAGAGCTAGTCAGCAACAGCTGGGTTCCTTCAAGGTGGAGGAAGAAACTGTTTATATCTATGGTTACTGCCACTTCTCATTTCTTTGCCATAGGGGCACTGTGCTCTTGCATGCTCTGGAGGAGATATGTGAGCCAGAAAAGGTTCACATTTCAAAAAACTTCTGAGGCTTTAAATTATAAGGACATAAACTGACTCAGCACCGTAACTGTCTGCAGGATTTGGTCTAAATCTTTCAGTTCAGGCATTGTGAAGTGAACATCACTAAGAGGCAAATAGCCCTGTGTGTGTGTTGGGGGTGGATGTGATATTAGCCAAGCTTACTCATAATTTGCTTTCTGCTCTTAATAAGATTTTATTATTTTTCCTTGTCTGTTCCATTCCACTTCTCAGGGACAACTGGTATGATTCCTCAGTGTCTGAACTTCTCATGCCATGAATCAAAATTTAAATATATAGCCAAAGATGAGTGAGGCTGTTAAATTTTATCTTAACAATTGGCATTGTGGAATCTGTTTTTCACACAACTTAATTTCGGGGCATGAACCAACTGAGCAGCCACAACATCATCTTTAAAGGTACAGTGAGAGATTCAGTGGGATTTGGCATTAGTAGCATTCTGAAAATTCTATATCTGGACTGATATCTCCAGATACTATTGGTTAAATACTTGTTTCCCTTCCTTCTTATTTTTAAATTTGTTTTTGCTTAAACAGACACATGCCAGAGAAGCTGGGCTAAAGGCAGAGGAAACATAAGTCAAATTTCACAGAGTGAAATTTGAAAAGTTAATTCACTATGCTTAACTGTCAAAAAGCATGGAATTTAGAGTGAACAAGGTGAGTTTAATTTTGATATCTCCATTTCAACTAAAGAGTGCTTCACTGCACAAGTGGTTCCACCGCTTGTAAAGTAAGGCACTACTAAAACGAATATCAGAGCCTGCCTCTAAATGAAAATTTTCTTTCTTATATTCATAGATGGAAACTGAAATGTCAATTTCTTTACTTTTTCTTCAAGCATAGGTCTATGAATTTGGAAGCACAGATTTTGATAGTCAAGTTTGCATGCAGATATCAGTGCCTGCTGCTATCACGCTCAAAAAGTAAAATTGTAACTTACTTTTAAAAAATTGTACATGTAAAAGGAATAACGTCAAAGCTCTATCTGTTGGCTACATTTCAGCAGAAACAAAAACAAAGCTGCAAAAATTATTATAAAATACATGGTGCAAACCATGAGTGTGTTTATTTTCTATCAGTCAACATTATTTACCATGTAACCGGGTCAGAATTAATACTACAGTGACTATATACAACATATGTCCAACACAGTATTCTTTAGAACTCCACACACCAAGTGAGTATATCCACTAAGCATGTCTCCTGTTTTCCTCCAAACAAAATGGAGTACTATTTGGTTTTTATAGATTCATTATAAATTCTTGAGTGACACAGAGGACAACCTGCCAATAGCAACAAAAGACCAGGATATTAGGAAGGAAGGCTGGTTTCTAAACGTGCCAAAGTTTGTTGGAAATGTGACACCTAAGGACTCTTTCCTTCCCTGTATTTGATCCCTAGATGTAATGTGTTCTTCACATTACCTCAGTTGGTCATGTATTAACAAGTACTTCAACCCCTCTGGCAAACCTCCTCCTCTTTTTCACAGAGGGTATTTGGTAAATTACGTCCACAAGTTTCAAAGGGAACAGAAACTCATCTCTTAATTTGTACATACTATGTAATCAGCTCAGCACACTGGGCAAAGTCTTGGTTCCCCATGCAGTTGGAGTCAAAGATCTGTGCTCTAGGGTGAAGACACCCAATCATGGGTGCAGCAGCTACCCATATCTGACCCACAGAGACTGGGGAGAGGATGGCCAGGTGGGCAAGAACCTTCTGCTCTCTGATTATGTCTTCCACCTACCCCAGAAAACTCCTGCTTGGGGCAGGGAAAAGAAGAGCAGCAACCTGTACCAAAGAAGTTAAGACCTTCCTTTAGTGAGACCCTGGTCTTCATGGACATGACAAAACTGACTTGGAGACCTCGTGATGAGAATCTGCTTCATTAATGAGTCTCCATGTGCAAAACATGCTACAAACGATCCATGGCTTGTGGCCTGGTTTTGAGAGATGGAATAAATGTCACTGCAGAGAGAGATGGAGTCTACACCAGTGAAAACAATTAACAGTAAAGAAAGAATCTTCAGAAACCTATTATTATAAATTGAAACAGATTTTCTCCTACAGTTCTCACAACCTACTGATCATTCTTTTTCAAGTAAAGGGTAATGCTTACAGGAAGGGAACTGTTGTGTGACCTCAGGTGACCAAGCTGACATATATATATTCACTGAGGCTTCACTTCAGAAAAATATACAAGCATATGCTTAACATTAAACACATCAGTAGATCCCTGTCAAAGTCAAGGGCACTAATTGTTCAAAGTTGGGTAAGTACTTATGCACCTTGCTGAATCAGGACCTACTTTCTGACAGTGACCGAGCAGTTCTCCAGGTAACAAATTAAGTTTGGTTCCCTATGGATTTATGTCTTTAGTGTCCAATAAACTGAAAACTCTTTTGGTTTGCATTTGTATAACCTCTTTACCCCCTATCTCTCTAGTATAGTTTCTTTGGTGCCTCAAAAAGGATGAATGTTGCTTTTTCTTCAGTGTAGGAACTACCAGTGTCTCTCTCCACTACCTGGCCACATACACAAAGCATACAAAGACTTCATATATTTGCAGTGCCTTCCTTCCCATCTCTTGAACTAAGTTGAAAATAGTTATACAAAGCATTGCCATACAAGTCCTGTACCTTTGCATAGCTAGATAAAAAACCCAAAGACTTTTGTATAGTTCAGTAGCTACTGAAATTCCAGCACACTTATCTTGTATGAACCGAGGGTAAACATTCTGTGGAACTGAAAGTGAGTACCTTAGAGAGGGACTTAGAGTACTCCAACATAAAGCAGACTGGTGACAGGGGAGAGCTTTACAGGCACACATCAAATGTCTGGTGTGACTAGTTCTGGAAATTCATACTATGTTACTGACACTGTTGTTCAGGCATGGGAGTATATGTATAATTTCATTTCAAATTTTCAGTTTGAAGCACTTCTGAAGCACCTCAAACTGGTTTGACATTTAAACTCTCATAAGGGCTTCAAAGACCATAAAATTTTCTATTGCGTTGACATTTTTATCCTCCTCCAAACAATTCTTAACATTGATATAACAAGCAGTTCCATGCTAATGTACTACATCTTCATGGAAAAACACAAAAACAAAACCCCAAAAAACCCAAAACCAACCAAAAACCCCACCACCACTTTAAAAACTGTGTATTTTTTATTACTTTTGTGATTCCGGGAAAAGTGTAAAACTCAGGTTACTTTTGTCCCAATGTTTCCATCCCTAAGAAAAATGGTTGCATTGAGAGAGCTAACTCTTAATTTCATCTGAACAGATACTTGTCCAACTACCAGAATAAAAAACCTTCCATTTAATAATTGTTATAGGACAGTAGTAATATCATATGTGATAATACTGCACTATAACACAGTAACAAAATTAGCAAACTGAAATACATATAGGGCTATGGGCCTACAGGACTGTTCAGTTCATAACACATCAAGTACCAGGTTCTGAGAGTATATACAAGTAGGCATTATGAGAAACTTACTCTTTCAAGATTCATCTTAAGATCATCATGTAAAATCAACTTGCCAACCATATATGGTTGAGGGAACACAGGCTCCTCAAGCTACCACTTCCAAATGAAGGCTGGAAGTGACCAGGTCAGAGATGGTATGCATAACACAAGCGGCTGCTGTTGTATCTCTGGACCATATCACTGATACTGGTCAGTTGTTCCAGAACAGCTTCTTACATTCTGTGACACCCTTTTCTCCCAAGAAACACACCTCTGCCTTCAGCTGTGACAGAAAACGGATGTCATGGGCCTTATATCCATTACCTCACAGCTCTTTGAGCTTACAAAGGGGAAGGAAGAGATCTGTTTTGCATCCTGTGGTACTTTTTTGAAATACTCCTATCAAGAGGAAGCCAGCTTACACAAGGAAAGCGACTGAATTAGTACTAGTATTAGTACTACATTTAAATTCATTTTATGGATTTTTTTCTAAAAGAGATGGACTAGACAAAAGCATTTTTGTGGACTGTAACATTACATACTTGGCGTATTTTATTTAGCACTTAGGAACACTACAGAAGAATAGCCAATCCTTGCAATTTTAGCAAAAATCTATTGGTGTTACAAGGTGGGCTTTTTTTACTATACCTGCTTCCTGGAGCTCTTGTGTTGATTTTTTTTTTTTATATATATAAATAAGTTTTTAATTTTCCACTTTTTTTTAGGGTAGGATTCAAAACAGGAGGAAGCAGCTTGAAAATACAAACCTAACTTTCTCCAGTACAAAATGGAAAGCAAAAATAATTTATATTAAATCTAATATTTTAAATCAATTCCCCAATATTCAGAATCTGAATTTATGACCTTCAGTTATATGAGGCTAGTTATACTGAACTGCTTCATATTATTACGCCGACCTTCTATAGTGACTACCCTTTTCTGAAGCCATTCACCAAGCACTTATTCAGCTACATACTGACGCAGCTGAATAGTGTAAGTTGCCCAGGCATTGACCTAGCTATTTCCAAATACTTGGAGAGGCCATTCTGTTTTAATGCAAAGCTGGGTGCAACATAAGCTAAGTTGCAAGCAACCTGATGAGCAGGCTCATTTCCTTTATTCCTATTTGTCAGCACCATATGTCAACTTGGACACAAGCTAAAGACATCCAATATCGAAACCACATGGATAAAAATGTAATGATGTTAACTCTATTACCATATCTACATTACTAGGAAAGCTATACAGATACACACAAAACCCAGTGAGCTGATATATACAGGGCCAGTAGTCTGAAAAATCTTCCTGTCCTACAAGTGACTTCCTTCTCTGCAGGACGACTGTCAGTCAGTAACACAGGCTTCCACACCCTTTCCAGCAGAAGGAAGGTAAGACTTCTGGGTGCTATTCTGGCAAGATTCATCATGAAGATTCCAGCAAGACTGTATATCAATAGATACACTTTCCCCTACTATAAAAGGTAAAAAATAAGCAAATTAAACAAATTCTTCCTCTTCTATTTGCTAAAATGGTTATTAAATAAAATGTTTACTGAAACTGCTGTTCCAGTGGTGGTGATGTTTCAGAACTTGACTAAAGAATAATCATAATTACACATTCTATTTCATTAGATTATCTCAAAGCACTTCATAAACATTAATTAACAACATCCAAGTATTAATTGGGATGATTAGAACATTTTGTAAAAGCCATGGGGGAGGAGAGAAATCAAGCTGAAGCACAAAGGACTCATGCAGGAAGTTAATATATTAGAGCCAGTAGAATAACACATTTCCTGGCTTCAAGTTAAGTATTAAAAATTCTAGGATACGGTGCAAAATGACAACCAAATCATAGAAGGTATTTCAGCACAGGAAAGAAAAGTACATTTCTTAATTAAAATATAAGAGTTCATCTTCTTTATATTTAAAATATACTTGGATAAGTCAAAAGAGGTTGTCTGTCTAAATTCAACGCTGTGCTCTTACTGCCCAGAAGGCAACAGTAAGTGCTAATGACATTTACCCCTCCTAATAAGAGTCACTTGCACTTCACTGTTATTCCTTGTTATTGCTCAGGACAGGCACTAGCACCTCACTGAAAGACCAGTGCTGAAAGGGAAAAAAATTCCCCTTGAGACCCCCTGGACTTCAAGAAAAGCAGTAAATCAACTGATTCTGGACAGATGACAAGTTTGATTCTCTGTGGCCCTTCCTGATTCCTAAGTGTCTCTGGGCCTAAATTTCATAAGTGCCTGAAGCCAGTGCTGACACACAGGCAATCAAAACCACCCCTAAATTCAGAGAAAGAGGTGTCTAAACTGGGAAAAGTCTTAAATCCATTAAAGTGTCATGGTCTGGACTCCGTACTCTCTAATTGAGTTAATCTCCATTGATGTGTTAATATCACAACCTTATCACCTCCAGGACCATCATTTTAATTCAGCCTGAGGTCCTCCATGAAGAGAGTAGTCTACAAAAAGCAGAAGTTCTAATCTCTGAGCTGTGTTTTGTGAGAAGAACGATGTTAATTCCTTGGATTCTTGGCACAACTTGCTCCCCTCCACATGCACACACACATCTCCCTTCGATCAATAGTTCTATGCCCTTTTGTTTATTTTATGACAGGTCATTGCATTTATTACAAGAAAATTGAGATGGACAGTAACCCAAGATCCTGTCCTCAACAAAACGGTCATATTTCTTTGACATAGTGCAGGATACATTCCGGTAGATGCTTCAACATGGCATTGTCAGCAAGAAAAGTGTTTTTCCAGGCTAGGAGGAAAGCCCTAATCCACAAAGAATCAGTCTCAAAAACCAGAGACTTTTGTTACAGACACACACACTCACAATCTATTACAAATATAAATAAAATTTATAGATTATTTAAGTATGTGCGTACTTACACACACAGGCACATATTTCACAGAAAAACCTATGCAGTCATAAATGGTTAATAGAAATTCAAACATATTCTGAAGCAAGAAAACTGGAAATAGTTTCCCCATTGGCTTACCTGACAAGACCCAAGTTCAGGGCTCCATTTCTCTTGCAGTGCTTGATGGCATCACTCACACCTAAAACAGCCTAGGGAGTGAACTATTGCTCCCACCTCCTTCATCCCTCACTCTGCTTTAGGTTTTGTGATTTCATCAGCTATCACAAGAGAAACACAGGACCATGAACTCAAGCCTTGGCAGGTGAAGAGATTTTCAGCTCCATCTTAAAAAGCAAGCACACGTTGTCCTGGCATATGCCTGACAGACCATCAGTAACAGCCATTTCCATGCTCTGCATCCCAGTAGCTGTGCTCAGCTGTGTGAAACTACGTCAGTCACTGGGATCACAGCTTCTCACCCCCAGTAATGTAAACAGTACACATTCCAGGTAGGGCAAACACAGCTACACAAAAGTCACTCTCTCTCTCCCTCATTTTTTTTCTTTTGGTCTTCGACAGCCAAAAATGTTTGCTGTTAAAAAGGCCATCTTTGCATTTCTGAGCCATGTGAAACACTACGGTTATAGAGGCTGACTATTTCATAGTAGTCATTAAGAACTAGCATCAGGTGTACTGCTGTTGATCACCAGGGGTTATACAGCCCTCTCCTTCATTACCCTTGCAAGATGCAAGACACAGAGCAGCAATAGCACAGATCTCCAGCTGCACATATTCTGGAAATCCAAATGATCTTTGCATGTTACTGAGACATCTGTTGTCATGTAACTTGTCCTGGTGGCATTCAGAAGTGCCATCAAACTCTGAGGATTTTATTTTTATTCTTTCCCAGTTCAAGTGCTAATGGTCATGATAAATAGAGTCATGTAGCACTAACGTGATTGGCAGTGTTACTATTAGAGGTATAGCATCAAAAGCAGCAGGGAGATGTTAGGCAAGTTAGTGCAGATACAGAGAAAACCTGAAAGCACTTCACACTGTAGAACAAGTGGCACCGCTTTGCTCAGACACACAACAATGCTTCCTTCTGGCTCAGCGGTTGTGCTCTGTTTCCTATCTCCCTCTTCAGTCCTTAAAGGTTTATCTGAGCTTCTTCCACCCTCTTTTTAGAGTAGAGAGAGGATAGTCACTCCTAGCTTAGTACAGGTGACATGAATACAAAAGAGCAAGGGGCATAGCAGAGAATTGTCGTTCCACAGAAGTGCAGGGGAGTCACACTAAGCTGACTCACATGGAAGAAGAGAAATTCTTCCAGACTATCACAGTCTCAAATATTAGCATGCAGTGATACTATGGGAGGAATGGAAAACTCAGGAGATGAACACATCATCTAGCTGATCCTTTTCAACTAGTCATGCTAAAGAGGCAAAATCGGAGAAGGAGAGGCAGTGAAACTGAGGTGAGGCTGAAGAAGAGAAAATAAGCAAGAAAAAAAAAGGAGGGGGATGTGTGGGAATGGGAGGACATTACAACAGAGTAAGTTGGAGTGGAAAGAGAGGGAGCAGGGGACAGGCACAGAGAACAAGAAATACACAGGCCACATACTAAAGAGACCTACATTTAAATCCCATGTGTACTAGGAGTGTAGAAGTCTGGATAAATGTTACTTAAATTTGACTCTTTGTCGTTCTGAGGGCCACTGTTGAAAAATAATGTTGGAACAAAAGAATACATATGAGCATTAACAGTAATTATGAAAGGGAAAAGAAAACACAAGATAGAAGTGTACCTAACAAAGCTGAAAAAAGTAAATAAAGCTGTAAAAGGGTAACCTGCTCTTCAGTATTAAGTAATTAAATGTGGGTGAGAGTTATGGGAAATACAAGCTTGCATGTGGAAGACTTCACTTGTACTTTGGCTTTGTCACAGTCTTTACCAGATAAACTTCTTAACCTTTGCCTGCATCAGTTTTACTACACATTAAAAGGGCATAATACTCATAGCAACATGGAAAGACTAAGTGACTGCTTCTTAAAAGGCATGGAAATCCTCCAGTGGCCACAGCTAAACAAGTGCAAAGTATTAATTCAGACACTGACAAACCGTCCAATGAGGAATGAGAAGCAGTATCAATTAAATAAATGCACAATCTTCAAATACAAAAGCCATTTTTATTGCATTAATGGCGCATAGTTGTCATCAAACTTTTGCTGGGTTGCAAGGCTAAACTTTATTTCTCTTTCCATCCATATCGTATTTTGATTGCCTATTTCTCTTAATTTTCTTTATTACTAATAGTATAGCATACCATCACTTTAAAGTTGTTCTTGTTATAAAAGAAACAGTAAATCAACTGATGGCACTTGAGGAAAAAAAACTGACAGAAACTTCACGTGACTTGTGATTACAGATAGCAGAGTACATTGAACAGAAAGTATGATATCATCACTACAGTGACCTAACACCATTTGTCTACCTCAGAAAATCTGATATCCTCAGAACTGCTGTTTGTTTGTTTTCTTTCTAATATTTCTTATGTTTAAGCAATTGAAGCTGTTTGACAAGCTGTTTAATAGCCCTTGCACTTGGGCTTTGTAGCAAACGTTCAAACACCTTAAAAGGAGGCAAATGAGTACAGATGGGAAAGCTAAGACTCTAAAGTCTCTAAAAGACAGCAATAGAACCTATGCTTTTCCGAAATCCTCCACAGACAAGCCAATGGTGGTCAATATTTAATGTTAAGAACAGTAAAGCAATTTCCATCTGTGCATATGGTTAATATTTCACCTGCTTAGAAGGGATGAGGTGCTAAGGGATTACTCAGAGAAAGAACAGAAAATAAATTAAGAACAGTATTATTAAAGATGCTTAAATTTCTTTCTTTTGTCTCTCCCCAAATCTCTTGACCTAATCTGGATGTAAGAATGGTATGCATGAACAATCTTGTTGTAGGTAAACTAGGACAGCAAACAAACCCAACCCATTTCACCAAGAACAACTACATTTTACAAAAATTTGAGAAATTGTCAGTCAAATATAACACCAATCTATGTGAGCATGTAATCTGACTATGCATATAACCAATTTTCCTTTAAAAATCTCAGAACTGAATTCTTTAACCTGGACTATGTATTTCACAATTTGAATGAATTTGATTTAGTTAATGGGATATTGTCTTTTGAAAACATGGGTAAGTTCTTCCCCCTTCCTAATGTGTACCTTCTGAGAGTTTACTCTTAGCTGACTTCAGTGACTGAAACAGTTGTTCTTGCTCAACAGTTGTGTTAGACCTAAAGAACCAACACAGCAATGAGACAATAAACCACATTCCATCCTAGTCATCACCTAAAGAGTCAACTAAACTCATGAAGTAGGGATTGTGCTGATGATTTGTGGGCAAAGAAACACACAAGCCATCAGTGGCAGAAGGTGTAATTAATTTCAGAGTTTTTTTCCTAGTTTTAAAATTAGCAGTCTTGACAATGAAACAATGGAGACAGGAAAAGCATCATACTCCCATTACTAGTCTTCCCAAAGCAGAAAATTATATCTAAAAATTTTAAATTTCATCAGTTTTTATCATTGACATTACCATGGAAAAGACCTTCATTTAGGATTAGTGATTCCCAATGCACTGTCCAGTGCACAAACTTTTGTAACTGAGTCATCTTTTGGGCCAATAAAATACCCATATTTTTCCAGCCAGCTTTAGTTTTGATTTTGGTTTGGAGAATTTTTTTACTTTTTGCAATTTCTCATAGCTGCGAGCGGCATCCAAGAGTCTGGCAGCCAAGATGTTGACTATGAGCTACTGGCTATAATCTACTTCTTTTGAGGGAATGATGGTAAGAATGGGAATCCTAGGTCTAGCCCCTTTTCCTGATTCTTCCAACGTGCTGTTCCATACCCCTGCTTCCCTCATTGTACTGTAAAGATAATATTTATTTTCCTCTTTTATACAAAGGGAATCCAACTATTTGATCAGAAAACGGTTGGAAAAAAAGTGTTGACCTGTTACTCAAAACAGTGAACCATTATTGCAAAGGGTTTCAGTTTATGCCCTCTAGGTTGTGGTCACACGTCCTGTCATCTGCAGCTGGACCAGTGCAAAAGCTGAATGCCCCAGCTGTTCACTGCTAGTGGCATAATTGCCCTCTAGCCCTTTACTCTCAAAATAATCAGAGCTAACTTGCAACACGTTTAGCAGGAGGATTTTTCTAACATGGCTTGTTTAGAGAGAACCTGGCTAGGGAGCAGTAAGGCATGTAGTTACACTAGCAAATGGGTGGGGTGAAGTATTCTCCACTGGTGGAGCAGAGGAGAACAGCTGGCAAAGTTACCTCTTCACTCAGCTCAGCTGGAACCAAACCAGGGCTGGAGACCTACTCACAGTTGAGCCATTTTTTTACAGCAAAAGTAACTTCACCCAGATCAACAGAGCTGCTAGTCACATCTCTCTGAGTAGCATGTGCAGAATCTGACCTAAAACAGCTACTGTTGTTGACAGAATAATTTCTTGACAGAATAATTTCTTGTCATGTAAAGACAGTTGTTTCATTGTCTGTTCCCAAAGAGAAAACCTACATGCTCAGTAACAGCTCCATGTCAAATACAGTAGCTTAGTTCCTTGAGATAGGTACCAGAGAAACAAGCCTAGAAACTGCAGTGCTCTGGATGCCTATGGAGCAGACACAGTCCAGAAAATTTCCCTATGCAGTAAGGTTTTCTTGAGGATCACTTCTAAAGATAAGAGAACAACTCCTCCTCTAAAACATTAATCTTGTGAACAATTTGATGAGACTGCTGACCAAACTGTCACTTACTGAAATTTCAGAGATAGGTATCTATTCACCAGAAATTAGGTTTATTGCACAGAGGCCAGAAAAAGCTTGCCAGGTCTTAATGCCTTTCAGCCGTTACTGGCAATACTGTGACTGTGCCCAAATGTGAAAGGTGGTGTATCACATTACCTCCGTTGGCTTCAGGGTTCCTCCACTTCCTGTGCTCCATTAATGCATCCACTGAATGAAGCAATAAATACTGCATTTTTCTCTGCCCACTGCTTTTTAATTTGCCATTTAGAAACATTAGTAGTGAAAATGAGGGTATTACAAATAATACCACCCACCTTGCAGCACTACTATACAACTAGGGAGAGGCACTCATTTTCTCTTGTTTCCTGAGAGGAGAAAATGGTGAGGTTTTTCTCAAAAGTTACTGAAAAAAAAAGTATTTTTTTTTTCTTTTTGTGGGAAAAAGGGTTTAATTATGGATCTTGAACAAAAAAGAAAATATCTAGCAATACTAAAATAATTGATTTTGAATAGATACATCTTCCCTAAGATTTCTCGTTCTTTTTTCTTTTCACCTCAAATAAACCTCCATTTAGGGAAAATGTTAAAGTATCTTAACACTTCCCTTATGATTCAGGGGAAATTCAGCACAGGTCGATGTCTCAGACCATCCCAAGGCATGAAACTCCAATTTTGTACCACCTTTACAAATCTTTTGCACTGCCGTTAACTGGTGAACACTGGAACCTGAACTAGGTTTAAGTATTCTGGAATCTGTCACAACCATTCCCTTTCCCTATTCTCCCTATTCTGGTATTTCTCTTAGTCCTTGCAGAAGAGATTTAGGGTACAGAGTCTGTATGTTTCAAATAAGTTCTGTGTTTCTGAGCAAGTGTTCCTAAAGCTACTAACCTTCCCTTCCTCCCTCCCTCCCCACTTCTCCTCCAAACAGTGATATCCGTAATTCCGTCAAATTACAAGCTTAAAATATTATTTTATATTAAAGACAAACAAGCTCGTTTACTGGTTTATGCTTCTCTAACTACAGCCTTATAGCACATGTAAACCTTTTCCTAGAGATATATAGTTGTGTATTTGATGTACAATGAGTATGTGTATGAATGTATGGTAAACTTATCAGCATTGACTGGGATAGGTTATGACTTAGACAGGTTTGCACAGACAAGTTAAAAAGAACTATACTTCCAGACTGAAAGTCAGATATTCCTGAATTCACTGCATGACAGCCTACCAACAATCCCGTAACTCTGCGATATTCTGGATTATTTATTTTGGTACTTGATTCTTTTGGCTCTCCTGTAGGAGGTTCATGCCATTTTGTCAGAAGCTTTTTGTATGGAAAATCTGGGTTTGAAAGCCTCAAACAATTACGCGAAGAGTTCCAATTCTATAATGATGAGAACATTCTGGTACAACACCTTTTGCTTGAAGGAGACATTACCTATAGTTCTCATCTGCATGCACTTTTACTGTGTTACTGCTACTACACATTTCCTTTCAAATTTCCCTGAATACCCCTTGTCTCCTTTATATCAGATAATTGCAACAGAGTTACACTTTAAACAAGACTTTTTTATTATCATAATTTGATTAATATTCCTAAGATTTCCCTTCTTATATGTTCTAGTAAGCAGTCTTCCTTTCTGAGCTTTCTAACTTTAGTGGAAACAAAATGCATTTTTTGCCCAGAGAGATTGAGGAGTCTGCATGCTTGGAGCTATTCAAAAGCCACCTGGACATGGTCCTGGGCAACCAGCTCTAAGTGGCCCTGCTTGAGCAGGGGCATAGGACAAGACGACCTCCCTTCCAACCTTGACCAGTCTGTGATTCTCTGAAATTAGAGAGTTAAACTAACAGGCAGGCTTGACTACACCTATCATAGGTCTTCATACACCCACTAACACAATCCACAGCTGTACTAATCAAGTCAATATGTGGTAAGACTGTAACAGCTGCCCTTAACTTTCATTGATAATTGTTCTCCTTTAACTGACATAATATTCAATACACTGTTGTTGAATGTAGTAATGGTAAAATTCATGCCTTGAGGGCTACAGTGTGATTGAGTTTTAGCCAGATAAACTGAACTCTGACCTAATGGTGTATTATAGGCATTTACACTACTCAGATGCATAGGTCAAAATCTCACTCTGTATAAACCTCTGTGTAATTATATTACAAGCCATTCTTGCATATATTAAGAACATTCCAACAGATAATTAAAACAAAATCAATATGAGCCTGATTCTACAACCTTTAAAACAAGAAAACTACTGATTTCAGTCAGTCTTGTCTGCAAGGGACACTGAATGCTTGTAATATATTACAGCTAACTATAAATTGCATTTAGTAAACAGCAATTTTCTGATGTTATAACTTAGAAAGGATGCATTTTTTAATGTGTATTCCTTTGCAAATCATATTTCTTCAGCCCTCCTGATCAGTAGCATTCAGAATCCAGGAATATAAAATATGATGCAATATGCACATAATGCCATTACAATACCTATCTCTATGGGTATCTATCATATATCTATAAATGATATATCATACCTAACATCTATAGATACATGACCATACATATATATCATACAAACATCTACAGATATCTACTGTATAAATATCATGGATATATACTTACATGGAAGTTTTAGACTGGTAATGGAAAAAATGGATTCTATTGTATTTGAACATGTGTGACACTTAGCTTTTACAAAATAGATGCCCGAGAGAATCCTAAAACAATTGAAGAGCTCCATTCTGCATATATCCTAATAACAACAACAGGATCTCCTTATTAAAGTAATAGCCTTTTTATTACTCTTTCTCTAGGACTGTTCTACAATTCAGAAGACTTTTTTGCAAAAATCTATGTATAGAGTGTTTAAGAAAATATTTAAGAACACAGAATATGAAGGTTTCCATAGAAGTACAGAAGGCTAATTTACTTCTTTCACATGAAGGACAGAAAATTGAAAAGGAATTAAAAAATACAGTCAGAATTCTTCAGAGCAGGAATAAAGAATCCTGTATTTTCTGTATAGTGCCAAGCAGGCTATCACTGACTAAGAAAGTAAGGAAATACATCAGAAACTAGAACTTCCAAAGTTTTTCAGGCATGTCCACTTCAGTAACTGGATGACTTCTAGATGATACAGAGCTCCCACAAAGTCAGTAGAAATTAAAAGAACTCAGAAGCATGTAGTAATAGATTCTCAATCAGAAATAGTCTTATAAAATGTAATAATTCAATTTGGAACCCATCAGATAATGGAATTATTCAGATAAGCAACCATATATATTAATGCCCATACTCATAAAGCAAGTCTGTCCATTTTTTTCTTTACTTGTTTTATGTTTTGTTTGCTTATTTTAACCAATCTGCATGTGACACTTTATTTAAAGCTACCTTTTTAAAATGGCCTCATAAGCAGGATTTTCCTGTTTCTACATTACACTGTAAGGATACTTCCCAACACAACCATGATCACAACCCCCCATTTAATCTACCCCTTATTAGATATCTTGTGATAGAAGGAAAGGAAAGATGAAGGAGCTGCTGACTTGGATCTTAGTTTCTTAAGTCAGACAGTAGCCCTTCAAAATTTGCCAGTTGCCTTTGATGACTGAATCAGGCTTGCAGCTAGCTAACCTCAGTATTTGCTGTATTTAAGGTATTTCCTACAATAAATGTAAGCAAGTACCAATAAATACTATGGTAGAAATAAACCTGCATTTTTTCAGCTTAGGAAAATTTTAATATTTTATTTCACCAACATCATCATTAGTCTTCAACATGCCACACTAAATTTACTTCGTATCCTTCTACCTCTTTGGGTGCATGGTCAATATGTCTGCACAAAAAAAAATTAAAATAATTAGTTAACTGGATTTGGAAATATGCTTTGCTTTACTTCCTACCTGAAGGATGTAGCCTCGAACATAGTCTCGAAGTGTCCAGCCTAAGCCATGTAGAATATGCAACACCTCCTCTTGCTTCAGTACACTGAAGAGTCGGTCAAGTAGTATCTTCAGTCTCACGGGCACAGCCTGAGTACCATAGAGCATCAGGCTGCTGATGTCAAACACAACATTGGACTGCACAATCTCCACTTGGGTTGGGTGGTAGAGGTGCTGAGTACTAAGCTTGTCCAAGGCTGAAAGAAAAGGGGTTAAGTATAAGAGAAGAACTAAAAGAAAGACAAGAAAAAAATCCCAAATAATTATCTAAACACATTGAATTTGGCAGATGCACTTATTTTCCAGAGAATTATCACATGGATGATTCACAGAATCACAGAATGGTTTGGGTTGGAAGGGACCTTTGAAGACCATCTAGTCTAACTACCCTGCAGTGAGCAGGGACATCTTCCACTAGAGCGGGCTGCTCAGAGCCCCATCCAACCTGACGTTGAATATTTCCAGAGCTGGGGCATCTACAACTTCTCTGCGCAATCTGTTCCAGTGTTGCACTCCCCTCATCATAAAAAATGTCTTCTTTCTATCTAGTCTGAATCTATCCTCTGTTAGTTTAAAACCAGTACCCCTTGTGTTATTGCTACAAGCCGTATTAAAAAGTCTGTTCCAGTCTTTCTTATAAGCCCCCTTTAAGTCCTGGAAGGCCGCTATAAGGTCTCCCTAGAGAACTCTCTAGGCTGAACAACCCCAACTCCCTCAGCCTGTCCTCATAGGGGAGGTGTTCCAGATATCCGATCATCTTTGTGGTCTCCTCTGGGCCTGCTCCAACAGGCACATGTCTACCTGTACTGGGGGTCCCAGAGCTGGACACAGTACTCCAGGTGGGGTCTCACCAAAGCAGAGCAGAGGGGCAGAATCTCATCCCCCAACCTGCTGGCCACACTTTCTTTGATGCAGCTCAGGATACAGTTGGCTTTCTGGGCTGCAAGAGCACATTGCTAGATCATGTCCAGCTTTTCACCCACCCCAAGTCCTTTTCCATAGGGCTGCTCTCAATCCCTTCATCCCTCAGTCTGTATTGATACAGAGGGTTGCCGCAAACCCAGGTGCAGCACCTTGCACTCGGCCTTGTTGAACCTCATGAAGTTCACACAGGCCCACTTTTTGAGCTTGTCCAGGTCCCTCTGAATGGCACCCCATCTCTCAGACGTGTCAACCACACAACTCAGCTTGGTGTCATCTGGAAACTTGATGAGGGTGCCCTCAATCCCACTGTGTATGTAACTGATGAAGATACTAAATAGTCCTGGTCCCAGTATGGACCTCTGAGGGACACCACTCATCACTGAGTGATTCTTTTTCACAGATGCATTCTGAAACAGGCAGAATTTCCAAAGGTCACAATTAACTTTAATTCCTACAGCAGAAGGGTGCTCAGCTGATCCTGAGAGACTACAATACTCCTAAATTCAAAAGAAGTTACAGAGAAGTTATGATTAACTGATGACCAAGACTGAAGCTATGCAGAATTAATTGGGTCTGTTACAGGTTTGAAACTTAACCTCTAAGGGAATAAAAGAAAACATATACACCCTAAACGCATCTTTTAAACATGTTAAAAATTAGTCCCCTGATTTACTATAAATTCTATCATGAATGCACTGCTACTTGAGCTGGCTAGTTTGTTTTACCTTTCTGTGTGAATTTCATATTATTCACTGTGACGTGAATAATTTACAGATGAGGGGAGGGGAAGTTTGCAGGATGAAGGTAATTCTTATCCGCTTGTGAAGTCAAATATGATGAAATTGCATAGGACATCACACACTTACTGAGTATCAATGCTTAAATTTCATTTTCTTTCCATTGTATGGACTATGTTGCAGCACATAAGCTTCTCAATGCTTTTTTTAAACAAAACTTTCTGAGCATTTAAAATAATTTTATAGGGACTCCTTCTCCTGTACTTTGGTTTCTTCTTGGTTTATGGTCACTGGAGAGTTCATGTATTCTTGATAAATTGCTTTCTTACATCCAGAGCGCAAAGGCCCTTATCATTTACTCAATGGCTTCATTCAACATGTTTACTCCAAGGAATACTTTGTCAACGAGTTCTGGTTTCCTCATACTTCATTTCTTGCAACTGATTTGTCTGATCTTTCCTATTCTAGTGGTTAAGTCAACTTTGAATAAATAGATTTAAATATTAATTTAACATTCAAAAGATAAGGAATTGGCAAGCCTAGGGACTGCAGTCCTATGTCTCTCCACAGGACATTTATACTGCAGAATATGAAGGGTGGGATTTTTCTTCCAAAAGCTCTTCTTCCAAAGTACTTCAGCTATACAGGCTTCAAGATGTGGGACTCATTTATTTACAAAGTCTAATGAATGGGATTTGATTGAAGCTTAAACCGCTCAAATACTTTCCTACATTTTTTTTCCCCCTCTTATGTATGATATTTTTGTAACATGGTTATTTTGCTATTACTGTAACAGACGTGTCATCAAAGTACTCAGCTAGAAAAGCCTAGAAAATTGGTTTTGTTACCATGCAGGCTGTGCTGTATGTGTGCTGATATGTATATATGTGTACCTGAGAGGCAGAGCAACCAACTGGGAGGAGTAAAATAAAATGAAATATTAATATTTTTTAAAAAATACTGCTAATACTCACAATAAGAATTTAGTAAATAATATTAGTGTTGTTAGATGTAATACATTCTACCAGAACACCAAAATTAATTGGACCTGGATCACCTTGAGCTTTCCACCTTCAGCCTTACAGAGTGAGTATAGGGTACAAAGAGGTTAACTGGCTTCTCCAAGTTTACACAAATTCAGACCAGAGTAAAGACATGAATGAATATTTTCTGAATAGTCAATGCTTTTAGTCACTGCATCACACTGTATTTCTAATGTATTTAATATTTGGTTTTGTTTCTCTTTACTTAACAGTAAACTCTGTGCCTGCTGTGAGGGAAAGCAAGTTCTTTCAGCTAAAGCCTTGGCTTGCTGAATTTTAAGGTCATGATTCTACTGTGGCCCAAGTAAGAATGACTGTAAAATGATTATCTAAAGACTACTGGGTGGATTATAAAACTAATAGCTAGCATGAGATTACAAAACTCTGTGGACATTTACCCACTTCATGTAATGTGACCACTCTGAAGATAATAACTCTGGAAAGGCTGAGATGGAATAGAAGTGAAAAAAAGAAATAAAAAAGGTCCTTTTAAATTACTAAGCACACCCTTCAACCAGCTGACAGAAATTTTCACAAGATATCCTGTACTATTCCATTTATCTGTAACATTTGTTTTTAAGCAATAATATCTATAGGCATTTGCTTCTCAAAACACACACACAATAAGAGTTAGTCCAGTGTTGGATTAACATTCCAAGTGGCAGTGAAATTATCTTCAATTTTTGTGGCCATATTCTGCACATTGTGTAATAAACAAATAAGCAGTGAATTTTATCCTTTTGAAGTACAAGTCAGGATATGCACTGAAATGTGTAATTTACAATATGACAAAGCATACATTTTTGCATGGGTGTGTAAGAACATTTGCAAACTAAAGACAGACCTCATGCTACAGACAAAAAGAAAAAAAAATGAAAAAGTTGTATATGAAGAAAAAGGAAATGCACTTGCACCTATATGAGAAATAATAGTATGGTAAGCATCTGGAATTCTTTTGGATCATTGACTATTGAAACCCTTTGCACTTGCCAGGAGAATGAAACCTTTCACTAGAATTCATAATTTATAAAAATTATCATGTTTCTTTAAAAGAGATTGCTAAGGAAATAGTTGACAGTGTATGATTTCATAAGTGCTTAGGAGACTTCAAGATGAAACATGCTTTATAAAAGAATGAGCTTTATCATACCTGAAAAATTACATAAACAGATGCGTCCTTGTTAAGGAGATATCAGTGACTGAACATGATAAAATACACATTAAAAGTCCCTTCCTGGTGCAGCATGAGGTATTACTCATACTTCTTACACTATCAGTGGGCTCAGAAGTTGACCCAGAGAAGTCTTAATATGTTTGTGACTTTTTTGGTCATAATCTGCATGATATTTTATGAAAACATGACTACGATGGCTTTAGCTAGGCACTTAAACTAAGAAGGCTACCTCTTAACAGCCCAATTAAATTCTTAGCACTGCCTCTGTTGTCTGATATTCTTTACCTCAGCTGTTCACCGATAGAAGAAGAAGAGATCTAATGAATCTTAAAATCTCATACTTGCTGAGTAATCAGAATTTTTGTGGAACAGCCTAAAAATGCCCATGTTTTACTGTAACAACATGCAGCCAAGTAATATTTCCATGGTGAAATCTAAATTTCAAGTACTTGTTTCCGAGATTTTAACTATTAAAAGAGGGGCAAAATACATGATAAAGAAGACATTATAGAAGATTGCCTTCATCACCCAAAAATTACTAATTGGATAATTAGAATTAGGAACATTTCAGTACTGTCTTTCTTACCTAACTCTAAAGTATCAAGTATGCATCATAATAATTTAGATAATTTAGAATATTTCAGTTGGAAGGGACCTACAATGATCATCTAGCCAAAATGCCTGACCACTTCAGGGCTAACCAACAGTTAGAACATGTTATTAAGGGCATTGACCACCTTTCTAGGAAGCCTGTTCCAGTCTTTGACCGCCCTCTCAGTAAAGAAATGCTTTGTAATATCAAGCCTGAACCTCCCAGTAGCTTATCCACTCTACCTTCTTGAGTAGTAAACAAAATCCCCCAAATTGTACAGAAACTCTGCTCAGTATAATCTGAATTGTAAAGAGAACTTTGAAATTGATACAATGGTACAATGTCAATCTTCACATTACAGCCTATAGGATTCTTATTAAGCAAAATTCCAGCAAAAGAATGGACCTATTTATAACAGATCAATGAACAAACTCTTTCATTTGTGTTGTTGGTTTGGGGTTTTTTTGTTTGTTTTTTTTTGGTTGGTTTGTTTTTTTGTTGGCTTTTTTTTTTTTTTTTTTTTTTTAATGTAGTAAAATAGGGAGAGGAAATCCACTTCAGCATTTATATTTTACTGCAGTTTTGGGACCCTGTGTAATTCTGAAGTAATGAAGTACAACAGATATGTTAAAATGAGGCTCAAATACTTGTTCAATTTATCAAAAGACAGAAAATAAAGACAAATTCTTTCGTTTCATATATAATGTGGCCAGTTTATAGGCTCAGCTATGCAAATTTACTCAGTGATTTTAGACCCCTTCTTTCCCAACATGCACTGGACAAGGTCAACCACATTAAAAGGCATGCTTCTGAGTGGATTCCATTTTTGTTAAGCAAAAAAAGTACAAGTATGCTGTGATGAATTTTTTACTTTAGAGGTCTCATTTAGTTTTTTGAATAGCTACAATAAAAGCATGAAATTTTACCTTTATTAAATATAAAAGAATTTTAAATATCCTACTTTTAATGCAATTGGAGTTGTAAATACAAATACCTCTTGCTAATTTCCTGATTCTAGATAAATATTTAGGTATCCTAGAGAGGGATGAAAAGGTCTAGTGAAGCCCTTTCACTCAGGTGATTTGTCTGGCTCTGCATCTCAGAACACCACAGAGAAGAGTCATTAGGTTGCAATGTACAGGTCATTATGGATCTCATTCAATTTCAGTTTTAAATTTGGGGTTTGCAATAGTCCCATTCTAGATTTTCTTCCATCTCTCTAGCCAGTTCTCTAACTTACCAAAGAGGGATACAGTTGGAGTACATACACACAGAGACATGACATTTTTCCAGATTACTAGATTTGTTCAACAGTCAACAGCAAAATGAAAAATAAATTTTATGTACTCTGTGTCCAGACAATAACAGAGAGCTTTGCAGACATTTTTTAAAATCTAGGTAACTGGGCCACTTTCTGCAACAAGAGAAACTGAAATTGGCAGACAGATTAAATATACAATACCAACATAAAAAGATTCCATAATACTGCTGCAACAGCAGCATGATGAGTATAGTAAAACAGATACAGTATTGTTAATGGAAATGTGAAGCACTATAGGTTGCTGTTGATTTTAGTGGTGAACATGAACAGCTTCACATTTTCAGAGTTGAGGATTTTCTTCTTTTCTATCAACCACATAAAAAGAAGTAACAAATCCTTTCAAGAACGGAAAGTATCGTATGAATGACCACAATTCTGGAAGGACAAGCAAACTACTGCAGTCATAAGAGGTGGTCTAAAATAGCACCCCTCAGGATGCAGATTTAATACCGCCTGTAACATGGTGTAATGTGGTGCATTCTGTAAGTGGAAAAAATTGCTCCTCAAAAATATCGTGCTTAGAAGGTGACTAAGGACAAGAAAACTTGCCAGTGTCTACTGAATGGTTCATGTATTTTCATGGTGTAGGAAATTTTCCCATTCACCCCTGGCACAAGTGCAGAGAGCATGGGACATTAACATTTATATTGGTGGGTGAACATCTTGAATCAGTCTGGGTGTAAATTCCAGCTACAACATGGCATCCTTTGGCAAACTCTATTTCACTTCAGTCTTCATCCCTTTCACAATTTAATCCAGATACAAATGTCCCCTAAAACACTGGATTTTGAAAGATCTTGGAAGGAGAATAAGCAAACCATATTCTGATTCATAGACAAAACCAACTTTTCCTTCTGCCTTCTACTGTATTTAAAAGCTAATAATGGAAACCATTTGCCAAATGCATTTAGTCTCTGACAGAGGGACACATATGTGATATTCTAATTTACAGCTTGCATGTACAGATGTTCACACTTAGTAAAAGGATTCTTAATAGCATTTTAAAATTAAACATGTGTTGATAATAGGTGTTTCAAACCCAAACAACACAGCAACTAAACTGATAAATGTCTTCATGCCTCACCATGCTTCATGCTCTTAACAACATTTTTATAACAGATCAAAAAAAAAAAACAACAGTATTTCAGTTGCATGTACACAAAATAAATGTTATTAAAAAAGTCTGAATGAATACTTTCATTAATTTTTCTGTCTATGATCTGATTCCAAGTTGAAACATTTAGATTGCTACTAGGTTTATGTAGCCGAAAGCAGAACCACAGTTTGTTCACAGACGTTGCTTGCTGTCTGCATTTTTTTTAATCCTTTTGCAAAACTTTGAACCCCATCCAGCTTTGACACACTGCCTTTTCAGTTAATAACTATCAAGTTTCCCCTTGTCTCCTGTCTACTTTTCTTTGAGGCAATTGCGCACTCAGCACCCCGAGATAATAACACACATCTATAAGATAAAAGCAATGGCATTAATGTAATTGTCTGCCTTTCTCTCTTTAGCCTAATCTTTTTTTTCCTTCAGTTTTGACTGCCTCTGTGACACCTGTTTTTGTCTCCTCTGATCCTACGACAGGTTTTCCGCTGACAAGGTTTTTGCCTGACAGAGATTCTGCCAGACAAGAACATAATAAAATATGAAGAAATGGTTGTCAGAGTTTCTGCCAATGCTCACATGAAATAAGGAAAAAAAAAAATCCTGACTTTTTTTAAAGGGGCCCTGTGCTGGTCGCTTTTGGCCTGTCAGAAAAATAGCCTCCCTGGCCAATTCCTGCAAGCCAAACAGGTGTTTTATTTTTCTTTTCTATACAAAAAACTTTAGGTGGTGGAAAACATTGCTACATAAAAAAAAAAAAAAAAAAAAAAAAAAGAGAGAGAGAACAAAAAAACACCCCAAAATGCCTTCTCCTAAAAATGAAGCTTAGGCCTAACTTTGTGTAGTGGTACCTCAGGAGCATGGTTTTAATTCAGAATTGACTCCTTTAATAAATAAGCGAAGTTGTAGGCTTTTTCTTCCTCCTCCTTGTTGTCAGCTAATGTGTTCAAAGAAATAAGCTGTAAAGGACCTCCATTCCAAGTGGTCAGGAAAACATCTGAGTTACCAGACACTTCCTGCATGGGTATACTGCATGAATAAAGACACCTGACTATGGGGACCACGGTAGGGAAGATGAGACAGAGCCTCTTCTCTTCTGTGGGATTTGGACCTTGCAGTCCTCTCCATCAGTGTGTGCATCTGTGCCTATGTGAAGGAGGTCTTTAGCACTAATGATTACCCTGATGGAGAAACACATGTAGATTAATCATGTGAGCATCCCAATGCACAGATGCTTTTGTGTGTTGGTGTCATCTGCCTCTTCTGCTAGAGACAGCAACTATTGATCAGTCTGTGGTGTCACGGCCCTGAGTGCACCAACTGGCCTTCACTGACCTGACCAGCCTCTCTGGAGATCTCCACTCTGAGGACCCCTTCTAAAGCTCAGGCCTGGACCTTCATTCCCTACCTAAGGTATACCATAGGTGTGCTTGTCTGTAGTCCTGTCTTCTAGATGACCCTCAGACCCATGTTACAGCTTGGTCTTTGGCCCTGTCTCTGGCCCTACCTTCTTTTATGACTGACTGGAGCCCCTGGATGGACCTGATTCATTCCCTTGCCATGCCTGAGGTTGTCAATGGACCCAGTTACCAGTACCTGGTACTATCTACCCTGATCAGACCTCAAGGAACTGTGCCCATGGTACAGGCCAGTGCTGGAGTTGCCCTTGACTCCTGGCTCAGACCTCTTTGTTGGGCAGCTCCACCTCTGATGCTCCTTGACACATGGATTAACAGTGACACTGTTGAAACCTACAATTTATAATGGAAGCCACTAAATTAATGTATCTCTTTCTATTACACTGACTAGTTATTCATCTTTGGTCTTTCTTACCTCTGGTCTCCCAAAGCCTAATGCCTCCTTCCTATCAGCCATTAACACCTTAAAAATACTCTCTCCCTTAATAATGGTGAGATAGGAGTTAATATGTATCTTAATGGTCCTAATACCATCTGGTTAACATACTATGACTACAGTGAGAGAGAAGCAC
The DNA here is from genome assembly GCF_018691265.1 of Tyto alba. Classification (NCBI taxonomy): domain Eukaryota; kingdom Metazoa; phylum Chordata; class Aves; order Strigiformes; family Tytonidae; genus Tyto; species Tyto alba. Next base: position 39,200,561 of record NW_024881318.1, read on the forward strand.
ATTTCGGAGTCCTGGATTGGGTCTGAATTTGGTAGATTTCAATCTAAATTCAAATGCATCTCAAAGTCCATTAACTGTGATTCACAGATTCACAGAAATTCTGGGTTGTAAGGGATTTCTGCAGATTGTCTTGTGCAGCCTTCTACTGAATGCAGGGCCTCAAAATGGGTTATCTCTGGCCCTGTCAAGCCGAGTCTCTGATATTTACAGTGGGAAAAATCCCACCACTTCTCCAGGCAACCTATTTCATCATTTACGCAGCCTTGAAAACTGTAATGAAAATGTCACAGGCACTGCCTACCTGTTAAAATCGATCTGTGTGGATGGAGGGCTGTGCTGTACAGGTATTTCACAAAAGCAAGCCAAGACCATGGTGGTGATTCAGTCTAGGGTGTAACTCTGGTTCAAGCCTATGAAATTCTCTCCCATATGTGCTACACCACCTCAGTTTTCCCAGGAAAACTTGTGTCCTGGGTTGAGTGAGTGGTGGGCTTTTTTTGGTGGCAGGGGAGGGGGCTATAGGGGCGGCCCCCTGTGAGAAGCTTCTCGAAGCTCCCCCAGCTCCACGTCAGCTCCACTTCTGTTTGGGAGATTGAGCCAATCGGCTGCGCCTCTGCTATAATGTATTTAAGAAGGGACGTGGTGACGGGCAGTTGGACTTGTGAGGAGGAGTTGTGGCAGCTGCGTGAACACCAAGGTCAGTGGAGGAACAGAGGAAGAAAGGAGGGGGGAGGTGTGCCGGAGCAGAGACCCCCTGTATCCTGTGGTGAGACGGCAGGGCGGCCCCCCCCCCGCCACCCATGAAGATCTACAGTGGAGCAGACATTGATTTATGGCCTGTGGCTTCTGCTTGCATGATCCAGGTTCTGTGCCCGAAGAAGGCCGGGGTCTCATGGGAAAAGGTAGCCCCGCTGCTGTAATTCAGCGCTCGGAGGATTGCAGCATGCGGGGGTGTCCCACGCCAGAGCAGCTCGGGAAGGGCTGCAGCTGTGGGAGGGAATCCAGTCAGAGGAAGTTACTGACCCATGACGGAGCAGTGTGGGGAACACTGCGACCCATGGGAAGGACTCATGTTGGAGAAAGTTTGTGGAGAACTGTCTCCTGCGAGAGGGGGACCACGATGGGGCAGGGGCAAGAAGTTCCAGAAACTCCCCCCACCGACGATAAAGGAAGCAGCAGCACTGACTGCACCCCCTGTTCCCTGCCCCTGCACTGCTGCAGGGAGGAGGTAGAGATATCGGGAGCAGAGCTGAGCCCAGGAAGAAGGGAGGGGTGAGGGGAAGGTGTTCTCAAGATGTGGCAATGTTTCTCACTGTCCTACTTGGTTAAGTGTTGTTAGTGTCTGTAATAAATGTATGTTCTTTTTTTCTTCCCCTAACGAGTCTGCCTTTTGCTCATGCCCACAAAGGGTGAATTTTTTTCCCCATCCCAGTCCTATCTTGAACCCCAAGCCTGGCTCTCTGTCCCTTCTTATTGCTGGAAGAGAAGGGAGAGAGAGTGGGTGTGTGGTGGTTGGCTGCCGACCAGGCCCAAACCACGACAACCTGCTGTCCTAAAGTTGCTGACAGCTGAAGATGTTCGGACCCTGGTAAGACTGGTTCATACAGCTAATTCTACCATTCATAAACATCAGTCTTTCCCCCCCCGCCCAATTCTCATACTGCGACCATTTCACAAAGCTCTTGTTAAATATACTTCAGAAAAATTGACTGTAATCAATTAAAATATAATTAGAGGTGTCTTTGAGACTCATGTTACACATTTCTTGCTTTGTCTTTTCTATTTCTAAAATCCAGATGGAAATGGGATGGTAAAGTAACACTACTGTCTGCTAAATTAATCTGAGGCAAATTTCCTCATAATGCTAAACTCAAATTGAAATTCTTCATAGTAAAAAAAAAAAAAAAAGTTTTTTCTATTGAATTTCACATTTGCAAAACAGAAAGCTGAGGTAAAGTTACCTATGGTTTTATCATTACTTTGTAACATCTGAAAGCAGTATGAATTTTTTATTCTTGCAGTCAAATCCCTTTTTTATGGTATGAAGCTATATGGGATGGAGTAGTAGGGTTTGTTTCATTTAGAGCTCTTTCAATTTGTGTTCTGCTTAACCTAGTGAACTCTAGTTAATTAAGATGTTCCTATAAACAATTAAGCTTCTTGTAGGATTGTTAAGAAGATATAAAAATTTATGATGTAATAAAGTGTCATAAAATGATAAAGTGGTTAGCACATCACAGCAATTCATGTGCAGCAGCAGGGGTGTTAAAAGAGACAAGTAAGCAGGTATGTCACCTAAACACCCTGGAGAATTCAGGATGCACGTTGCAGAAGTCCACCACTGGTGCCCCATAAATCCACTGGTGATTTGCACTCTCAGGTCCCACAGAATTTATCCTGCTCATCTGGGAATCAAGCAGTGATCACCAGACACTCTTTTGCTCCTATCTGAAGCTATACCATGTAGCGAACTTTCTATTACTGCACTTAAGGGGGTAAGATCAATGGTTTCACTGACAACCTTTCCAAAAAGCAGCCTCCACTGTGTCTGGAAAGAGGAATTCCAAGTGTGAATAAAAATTCATTGGTTTTATTGCCTTTGCTCCATCTCACGTGTAGCAAGTCTATTTTTTTCTTTACTAGACTCTCTCCTTAAGAAGAGAGGTTAAGATATCATTGTCCAAGACATCTTCTAGCATTCTAACCTACAGTACTGTGTGTACTAAATGGGATGAAGCCTTCTCTGTAAAATGTAAATTTGGTAATGACAGGCACTAAATAACAGTATCTTGCACTTCTGAAGTACCTTTAGTCTAAACCTCTCTGGGCATTTTACATTTAGACAAGGGAGATCATAGCTGTAAAATGGCCTTATGTGTGTTTCAGAGTTGCCAATGAGTATCTGATGGTATTAATGCCAGTTCTGTGGGACTACAAAATCTGATTAGTAAATGAAAAGTTTTTCAGACAATAGAGTATTCACAATGAGAAAGGGCTTCACTTTGGGATGTGAATGTAGCCCAACCCAGCAGAAAACGGCACTATGCTTCAGAATGGGTCATGGTCTGTTCAAGGCTTACCAGGCATAGGGGCAGTCTTTAGCTGTCTGGACAGGGATAATCTCACCTGACCACATTCAAAGGACATTGGCATATTCAAACCCAGGTCTGTGAGGCAATAAAGTTGGGGAGAGGGAGAAAGGTCTAACCTCTTCCTGACTGGGGGTGGCAGGGAAGAAAAGAAAAAAGATTTTAATCTGAATGGACCTCCAGGGAAATCCAAGGAGGTGTGAGTGTGAACACAGATAAATTAGAGCCTGTGGTTTACCCCCAGGGAAAATCTTACTTGACACCTGAGGATGTCAGATTTGCATGATGACTAAGTCCTTGACCATATGAATATGTAAGTATCAGCTGAATGCAAGGATGGAAAAGGAAGGCTTTTTATTTGATCTTAGGGCAACTAAGCACTATTTCCTTTCTGTCACTTGTGTCTTATAAACCTCTGAAACAATATGTTTGTCATGGATGCCCTAATACTTGGATATTCTCATCTGTTTTTACCTCAGCTTGACTTGAATTAAGGGTGATCTCAGAGTAACCGAAAGCAAACACTACATCACATCAATACTACCAATGTGGCAGGCTTTAAAATCAGATACTGGGTCAGAGTACCCACAAAATAACAGAGTGCATCTTCTCTGTGCTGCATTGGCAGCTTTGGGAATTGTGGCTGAAGGGAAGCAAAAAGGGATGGCATAGGCAGAAGGGGGGCCTTAAAAAACTGTTTACCAGTAATGAATGTTAATCAGGTAAGGTTCCTGGAAGCAAATGAGTAATGAAAAATACACCTCAGCCTTCGGGGTCAAAAGGAAGTTGTAACAGATGGATTAAAATTATTTTGTCATAAAAGACAGGAAAAGCCAGGCAAGATCTAAAATAGTTTTGCTTTAAAAGTCATGAATAGCTACCCTTTGTTATCAATTAATTGTAGATGATTACTTTGCTAAAAAATCTCTATGTAAGTAAAAAAAAAAATCTATGATGTTCTCAAGTAATTTTAAAACATTTAAAATATTTAAATAAACTGAATAGAAGGAAACAACTATGTTTGTTATGCTAAAATTGTGATTTTTATATCCTATAGAACATTACAAAAATAACAGTTATTTTACCAGTAAACTATAACAATAGGATTACATCCACCCTTTCCTTTTAAAGTATTTGTTCTCTATTATCTCTATTTTGAAGTAAAGAACAACATGGTAGTTCTGCCAGCTTTTAGAGAGACTCTAAGATACCTGATGTGGTTTTGTTTTGTTTTGTTTTGTTTTGTTTTGTTTTGTTTTGTTTTGTTTTGTTTTGTTTTGTTTTGTTTTGTTTTGTTTTCTTAGAGATGGTCTTTGACTTTGCAAACCTGTGCTTCTTTCACTTAACAGCTTTGGACTGAGACAAATATAGGAACCCTGCTGATTTTTATTTCAACAGAGCACTCCTCTCCTTCCCACCTCATTCCCATGTAGCTCCCATTTAAAATCTAAACCTTCTTCCTGGACCTTCTTCCTTTCAGCAACTGCAGGGTAATGAAGAAATGCAATTTCTAAAATTTCACAGCATTCTTCTTTTTCTTTTATTTACTTACACTTGTCCTTCCTTTATTTTGTTCTCACTTCTTGTTTCTTATACCTAATAATTTCATTAACTACCATGTAGAAATTCAGAAAACTCAACCATTCTAAGTGAAGAAGTCACAGTCATGTCATGCATCTGACTTTATGACAGAGCATTCTCCATTTTCTAGTGGAGGTTGTTGTTTTCACTGTTAGTCTCATTTACAGCAAGACAGTACATGCATTATATAAATACTGGCAGCAGAAAACTTCCTTCACAAGGTGAAAGTGTAACCCACTCAGCAAGTTTCTGAGCATGAGTTTTCACTGGATGGCTGCTTTTAAAGTGAAAAAGAGTAATGGATTTGCCCTGTGTGCCAAAATCTACTGGTTAACATTTTCATTAAAACCGAAAGGAATATAATCTCAAAGGTACTAGACAAAAGGTGTGGCCAAGTCTTGGACTGGACATGGGGCCATATGTGGCCTCATCATACCTCAGAGGGGTACTAAAGTCTACTTGAATAAATAGACAAGCCCTGAGCTGTGCTGATTGGCATGATGCAGATGAAAATACATCAAAGATCACTACAGGACTAAGGAGCAGCTTTCTCTGAGAGAAAAAAAAAGAGAAGGAAGACAGCAAAAATGTTCACAAGATACTTCATTTCTTAGTAGATTGAACAGTGTGAAATTCAGCTAGTCCAAGAATGCACAGTATACCAAAAAAAATCTGAAAAACATGTCACTGCTGTCTGAGTTTTACCAGTGATTAGTCTGAGGGCAAAACAGAGAACTACCAGTTCTAATTTTCTGACACTCAGTAAAACAAGGTGACAATAATTTCTGACAAACTTATTATTACCCTGTGATTTTTTAAATCACTGTGAAGTCTGAGATACAGAAACTAAAATAAGTAGAATGAATGTCATAAATAATAGCTCTAGTGCACTATAACATATGTCATCTCAGCACACCTTTTTAGAGCAAAATGGTCATGAGACAGGGTAGACTGTATCTCCTATTGATAATGCATTGGGTCTTTTGATCTGTTGGACTAGGTATAATAAGCGTATTTCTGCTAACAGTACAGTAGTTGTTATTCTGACTTCAGTTTACAACCATACAAGGCAAAATGCAGTCAGTGAAATCAACATCTTTTTACTGCAGACTTGCTTAATTTCTTTCCTTGTAGGCTAAGATACTTCTTCTAGGAGAAGTGGGTGGCAAATAAAGTGGTGTTTTTTCATTATTTTGAATAAAGTTTGATTAAGTGATTTTTTGCTAACGTTAGTAAAATGTCATGACTATCTTCATAGTACAGTATGTTACTTTTCATACAACAAAAATAGTAGGAGAAGAAACCAATTCAAGCACTCAGGAAAGTCTTAAATTTTTGTAGTCGTCTTACTCCTACATTATTTAAAAGCCACAAAATAGCAATTGCATGTGTTAAAATAAACTCTCCTTAAAAAAAATTGACTATTAAGATTTTAATAAGATTTTATTTTCCACCATATGGACTATACAAAGTACCTTAACCATTAAAAAAAAAAAAAAAAGGTAGAAAAACATCTAACTGTTCTCTATTTGCCTTCTCGAGACCTTGGAAATGGCTTACCCAATTTAAACTATTTATTTTTTGTTTTAGAAAATAAATCCTTGCCTGAGCTGACAATATGAAAGCCAGGCTTCAGCTGAAAACAGATTACAACAGTCTAGCTATCCAAATCCCTTAAAATACCCAGAGATTCACACCAACAATAACCTGTTCTCCATTATGCACAGCAGTACTAGAGAATGCTGCTATGCTCAATGGAGCTTTCAGCTTCAGCCTCAAAAACACCGATGGTAGGATTACCATTGTAGCACATGGGTGCAGGGTCAAAACTTGATAAGCAGAACTTTTGCCAAAAGAAACATATATCTTGTCATAAAATAACTTGTTTGACAATTCTACTTTTGGCAAATCCAGACAGAAGAGACTGAACTTGTAGGAAACCTTGCCTTTCAAGATGTGCACAGATCATTTTAGGTAAGCAAGGAAAAACGTCAGAAAGACAATGGAAGCAGGAAAAAAGAAAGCAGGCCAGCAGTACGAAACAGGACGGCAGTTGCTAAGTGCAATAATACTGTGGTGGCTGTATGCCCTTTCATCCTCACTCTAAGAATTCCAACATTTTAAACAGCAGATATTCACATGATTTAACTCTGCACAGGTAAGTCAAGTACAGTATGAGAAGACTGCAGTTCTAAGCTGGTTTTGATCTATTAATTTAATTATGATTCTAGGTTATCAGAACTGAATAAGCACGGTACTACCTGTTGGAAACACCTATTCCTTGGTAATTACATTCAGTAAAGCACTACATCATGTGTCAAGTACCTGAGTTGAAACTCATTAATAAAAATCAGAAAGAAAACCTTTAATTAAAGCAGCAGGAAATACTATTTGCATTCAAGGAACAACTTCTGAAAGTACCATGCTAACAGTTTAAAGAAAACCACTTCTGAACAGCAACCTGATTCGGTCATTTTGAAATCCAGGTCCTACAATGCCATGAATTGATCAGTCTCCAGAATGATGCCCTCAAAATCCTGGAAAACAACTAAGATCAAGAATTGAAGTAGATGCATCATAGTCTCCAGGAAGTAATTTATAAGCCTGTGCTTTGAGCATGTGTATGAAACATGTATCTGGCTTGTCTTGCTCTGACATAAAATGTAAATACTCCAGATGAATGTACACAAAGTGTACTAAAAAAAAAAAAAAAAATAAAAATCAGAGCATTCTTCACTTGGTGCAGTAGTAAAACAAGCACTTTCTAATAATATATAGCTCTATTAAGTTTTCTATTTGGAATGATAAGCACTGAGATACGGGAGCAGGTGGTGTATCCCTAATCATCACATTAACCTTTCAACTTTCTGGATTTGTAAACCAGGGACATTTCTATTATACACACTGTGGTAATCTCAGATTACTGTTATATATTCTGATTTTGAGTTCAACCACCTCACAGGGAAGGATTTCTCATGAAAATCTGATCACACTCCTCTAAGATGTACTGGTTAAAAAGAAAACGCAGGATGCCCATATGCCAGAATGTAAGTGCTAGATGACTAATTTCTATCACCCAACAGGAGGACACCCTGGGAAACAGCTAGACAAGTCTTCCCTATCTGTGGTTCTGCAAACCCTTTGTGATTCTACACAAAGTCTGAAGTGTGCCTGAACTGCACAAATTTTGCAAGGTTTAGCGATCCTTCCAAGAAATGTTAGTCTCTTTATACTGTGACTGAAGATACCTTTCTGGGAATTAAGATGAGCAAAAATAAGTTGTGTCCCTGGAGAATCTAGTATATAATAAATCTGCAACCAGCTACCAGATTGGTGGTGTTAGGGTATTTCTAGGCAGGCCATATATATTACTCTGCAGTGTTACAGGGCTCCCCCACGGTAGCTGTATTCCTGCTTTCCTTTCCATGTATGTGAATATTTTAAAAACTTCTCTGGCAGGCTGTGCTGTTGAATTTGTTGAGCATTCACACTTGCCATATGTCATCATACTTGGGCACAAATATACACAGACATGAACTAAATAAATAGAGATTAAGTGCATCTTTGGAGGGAAGTACTAAGCTTCCACCTCAAGTCTCATCAAAATAAAATGAAACTTACAGAATGTTATCCACTGAATGTCTGGCAGAAGTGGAGAATGAAGACTGTGCTTACTTAGGTGCCAATAGCCTAGACCATGAGAAGAAACCTCCAAGACTAATTTCTTCTGCAAACATAGTAATTTTTTTTTTTTTCTTCTTGTTTTTTTTTTTTTTTTTTTCATTAAACCATTTTAGGTATGCTCCCTACTTGCTTTCTAATTGTGCATACAGCTCTCTCCTTCTTATGCACAGCTTAATCAAGACTGTCAATGAAAATAACTGCACTGAACACACCAAATAGTAAAGGATAAAATGGAAGGTCTGTAAGTGTATTTTGTTGCTTTTATATAGGATCTGGGCATTCGAATCCCTCCATTCTTTCTTTAGCTATTCAAACATGAGAAGAGAGGTTCAACTCATAAATCATATGTGCACACTTTTGTTAATCCATACAGGATAGAGCAATCTCATTCCGACATCCAAGTTCTGACTTACTGGCTGATGCTTCTTTGCAACGTGAATTCTACTGTGCAACCACACTCTAAACATTTTCCCTTTCTGCTAAGCCCTGCTAGAACTACATTACTTCCTCGAGGCTAGAATTTTCTTTTGAGCTGTACACAAGCTGTTGAACTCCAGTGGCACTTAAACCTAATGCCAGAATAACAGACCCTCACTTTTTCATCCTAAAAACTGCTATAAGAAAAGCACATGCATGCATACACATGCACAAACCCAGAGTGCATGCACATGCATGTACAGAGAAATAGATATAACTACTGTCTATATCACTCCAGCAGTTAGTAGTTAAAGATACTGGGAAGGATGGACAGAATAGAGAAGACAATCCTGAAGAGACATTTCTTACCATGTGCCACCCAGCCATGTTTACACTGATCACAGGTTCTCAGGTTAATCTTCCCTGGCTGAAAACATTCACACGTGCAATTTACCAGTGTACAGCGGATGGCCTGAAAAACGAAGCAGAAAACACACATGAATGTCTTTCTTCCTTCTTGTACAAATTTCTTGTGAGGGCTAGAAGGGTATTAACTGCACAACAAAAACCAACTTTCTAACATTCAAAGTATAGCTCATTCTTTTAAGTTGATGTTAATTTTATTTCAAAAACATACATCAGTATCCCTGAGCAATGACAACCAAAGTGCTTTATTCAATAATAACATAGTCTGTTGCCCCATTGAGATGAATACATTCCTAAACTCTTTAATAGAATTGCTCTATTTCCTTTAGGAAAAAAAAAAAAAGTGGTAGGATGAAGATTTTGTAGGTGTTCCACAAATTTCCTGGTTTTCATGAACTGCCTGAAGGACAATGATACCAGTGATGTCTTACCATAGCAGCGTATCAGCTTGATTAAAAACAAAAGTAAAATGAGGAAACAAAAACATACAAAAAGGAAAACTGCAGATCTCTCTCCTTCCCCCATGATATCCAAAGGTTATTCTCAATTTTCCTTTTTGGGGTTCATGTAATAGATAATTCTGCTACAGAAAGGAGTCACAGATTTTATGTGTTTCCAAAATAAGATAAAATTATCAAGGAACAAGAATAGGACTGGTTCATAAAACATCCCATAACTTTCCTTTGCATCTATTACTTTCTCCAGTATCTTTACCTCTTAGCTCTCCCTATTTGTCAAACATATTCCTCTGTTTTGAAAAAGATGAAACTATTCGAAATCATTGATGCTAAAACTCAAGACCCATGCCAAGATCTAAAATTTGCTTAAATAATTCTTATCTCCCTTTTAAAAAATATTTTAATAAATTCACAGGTTTACTTTGTCAGTGGCTAGCTACATCGACAGAAAAGTGAATATAAATTGAATGAGACTCTTTTTAATGTGTAACAGACACATGTTTTTAAATAGTACAGAAGATGACCCATGCACTTCAAACTGCTACTAATAAATTTATGGCATACATTTAGATGCAATTTGCATGGAGATTTCTGAGACAAAGAAGCCTATTCTGATCATTCACAGATTAACAATCTACTGTAACTACCAGAGCTGCCAGGAAAAGGTATCTCTATAGATTTAGATGCAATCAATGACTACTTGGGGGCTAAAGTGGGAGGAGGGTGATTGGTACCTATGGCCACTGAGATACTGAAGCATTATGAAGGCTCTTGCCTTTTTCAAACAATTAACAACACACACACACACACACACACACACACACACACCCCAACACACACCCCGCCCCGCCCCCCCCATACCCAAAGCAAGAATCACCTTAACTATACTGACTTAAAATTACATTCAACTTTAGCTTGACAAAGCTAAACTTCTTGGTTGCTGACAATGAAAAAGGTTCATTTATTTTAAATGTTTTATCTCTTTACTTATTTATCTGCATCAGACAGCAGTTTAAAGCCATTTATAGTTCATGGACCCATTTAAAGTCTGTATTTCTCTGACAAATTTCTGGTACAAAAGTCCCTTCTCCCTCTTATCCTATGTGCTCTTTTACTATCTTTTACTCTCAAAACCTAGTGGGGAAAAAAAATATCCTGCCCTATTATGCCTGACACTTCAGGGCCTCAGTCCCAATGTCACCTGTGCAATTACTCATTAGCTAGGTTATAAAACACTGCTGCATGTATGCGTGATTAAAAGAATTAGTAATATGAAATATAAGGGTACCAAAGAAGTGCTGACTGTGCAAGAATAATATATGTGTTTGTGGGTTATGTGAAAAAATTCTCCTGAAAGGTCCTGTTTCATGTTCAATAGTTTATTGACTCAGTAATATATCAGTTCTCCACTGGTCAGTAATGGTGTTCTTTCTCCAATATGTTCACTAATTAATGAACTCAGTAATTAATTGTACTGAAAGAAGGGCTTACAAAATGGTATTCTTATTTTACCATAAAGGTTTTCTCTTGTTCAACACTTTTTCTAAATCTCTTCACCGATGTGATACACATTTGTTGTATTTGATGTTACTTAGTCTTCCTGATGTGTCACTTACAGTATGTATAATAAGAGTAACATAGTGTATGTACACATACCAGATGAAACTGTGTCATTTGGTAGAGTTGTTTTATTAAGGCTCATCAGCATTTCCATTACAACCTTAACTATTTTTGGCCTAAAGGTTAACAGGTTGACTGTAAAAATTGGATTCAGCTTGAACATGAAATACAATGTTTCAGCCTAAGAGTTTTATTACACACATTCAAAAATGATCCATTTAGCCATTATAAATTATAAGATGGGGGCAAAAAAAGTTTAGAGGCTGCATGTTTCTTTTCCTCTTTCCTGAGTTAAAGCAAGTCTTGGTGTAAAGTGTTGCAGTAGATGAACTAATTAGGAAGAGTTCTGTCTTTTATGCATATGTCCCAAAAAAATAATGCAAACTTTTCAGAAACATGAAAATATCAGCTTGTTTCTCGAATAACTAAATCTGAAAAGTCTTTATGAAGACCAATGCATTTTTATAAAGCAATACAGATTGGTGTGAGACATTCCAAAGATAAGTAGCATGGCCAAAACATTCAGCCTGACCTTACTTGGCCACTTTTTTCTGTAAAGACTGTGTTGATGCCAGGTTGTGATCTGGTTTCAGTAGTTTCCCATCCTATCACTAAGAATCCCATGCATACTTCTAAGTGATGAGGATAACCCCTCAAGCTGCAAGATCCTCATGTGGGACTGGAAAAACTCATATTCTAGTTCGCATTTTGGCACGATCTTGGGCAAATTACTTTGTAAGCCTGATGCCTACCCTCCCTAAATAATAACCAGACACAACGATAGTAAAGTGTTGTTGTCAGGGTAAATGCAACATTAATTTTGAGGTACTCTGTAATTATGGAGGCTACTGAAAATCTGAAGCAGAATTTAACCTTTATTTCAAAGATTCATTTTTCACTTTGCTCAGTTAATCCGGAATCATTGTAACTACCAGATCACTACCATAACCAACAACAAACCAGCATAACTAGGTGGAGAGAAGAGTCAAGATGCCAGGTATAGTGTATGTTCCTACATGCACAGATGGAACATTAACATTCATTAACATAAAAGAAGGCATTGTCCTTAAAGACCTTTGCAATGCAACCAACATAGGTACAGAGCCTTTCAAGGATATGCATCTGAATTAATAACAGTATCTTTCTATTGGTTTTCAATAGCATTTAACTTAGGCATACCAGTCACTGATAGTTTGTGCAACAGGTTCAGGAATGACCCAGAACAGTGGCAGGAGATCAATGTGACATAGATTTACATAAAAAATCCAAAGCTTAATGCAGACCTTCCACTACCCAGCAGCAGGATTTTAAGGTACAGAGAGGATAAAAGTACAGTAGCTGGTTTGCTTGTAGGTAGCAGTGTGGACCAGTGTAACTGTGGTTGGCCATCTGTTACTGCTTAATATGACAGGGGTGTGTCCTGGTTTGGGCTGGAACAGAGTTGCTGTTTCTTTTTGGTATCTAGAATAATGCTGTGTTTTTGGATTCAGCATTGGGTTTGGTATGAGAAGAATGCTGACAGCACACTGGTGTTTTCAGCTGCTGCTTACATTTCAAGGACTCTCCAACTCCCTATGTCCTGCCCATGCACAAGTACACAAGAAGCAGGGAGGATGCACAGCCAGAGTATCAGACACAAACTGGCCAATGAAATATTTCATATCATGTAATGTCACGCTCACTATATAGAGGAGGGGTGGTCAGGAAGGGGCTCTCTCTCACTTCTGGGATTGCGATTGTGGGATCTTGGTATTTTAGGATCGCTAGCCGGGAACAGGCTGGGTATTGGTCAGTGGGTGGTGAGCAACTGCATCGTGCATTGCCCATTTATATTTCCTATTACTGTCATTGTTTTCATTGTATTATCATTATTAAACTGTTTCTATCTCAACCTGCGAGTCTCTCTTTACCCCTCCAATTTCTGCCCCATTCCCAGGTAGGCAGGAGGGTGGGTGAGCAGCTGTTGGGTGTCTGGCTGCCAACCAGGCTCAAACCACAACATGGTGAGGAGTGGGGATAATAAAAAATATCCTGGGTGAGTGTGCAGCAGCTAAATATTGTAGCCTTTGTTCAAACCTGCTTAAGAGTAGGTATAAAAATCCAAGGGTGTAGCAACGCTAAACTTTGCCAGAAAATGCTTCTGAAAGAGTATTGCTAGGCATTTCACAAATTATGCACTGTAATTCTGCCTTCGCAACATATTGCTAAAAAGGTTACATAATGGGACTCTCTGTACTACACTATTTTGTGGGGGAAGAAACAGAAATTTTTCCTCATTAAACTTTTCCTTAGAAACTCCTCCAGGAAAGACAGAAACAAAACAGAAGGAAAGGAAAAGAAACCAATAACTTTGCATAGCTAGCACAACAGTAAAATCAGCAGATACAGGCTCCCCCTGTACCAGCCAACAGTCAACTGTGTATGTAGAAGACAACTTGCAAGTTAAAGCCCTTAAGTAAGCAAGAAAACATGGTTTTCTACAGCTTCTTGAAGAGTGCCACTATGTTCTACCACATCAGTGGTCTGCAGATAACAGGAGTTCACAGACATTTTTATACATCTCTTCCACTGAGTTCCTAACATAATGCTTCTTGCATTTCTACCAAAATTACAGTGGCCCTTAAGGACCTGTGGAGGAAATGTACTGGATTTCAGCAGAATAAATAGTTTACACAACTAATTCCTTAAATCCTAAAGCAATGCTATTAAGGTTTAAAAACAAAATACACATATACAAAAAGAAATAAATGGTTTTATAAATGACACTGAAATGTTCAGAAATATCTCACTGCTGTAGAGTATAATCCAGAAAGCAGGGAACTTTACCGAGTATAAAAGCATGTGGACTAGTACACCTATGCACAAGTTTGTATGGCTAACATTAAAAGATATTAGACATGACTTCTATGGGTTTCCCCCAGACCAAGGATATTCATTTAATGTAGTTTGGGTGACTTAATTATATCTAACAAGTAAATATGATTCACATATTAATAGGAACAGCCTATAGCAGCAATGGAAAATTAATCTGTCAGTCTGCTGTGCAGAGCTTCCAGGAGATAAGAAGCAATAACCTATCATGAAAGGGATCACAGTATGGGAGAAGGAGGAGAACCCATAAAGAAGAGACATGATTCTTCCTCTGGAGTTCTTACAAGTGACCACAAAAGAGGGCGGCAGTTTAAAAAGATGCAACATTCTGGAGAGATAGGTAAGTTTTGCAGCTTCCTTCATCCTGAATTTCATTTCAGTCTAATAGAAATTCTTAATCTGTGATGAGGCTCCATAAATCCTGTGAGCTTAAATAGTGTCTTACTGAAGTCTCAACTGCATGCTTCTATGCGGTGGGCAGTGTTACCAGAGACTTGCTCTTAATGTCTTTACCTCATATTTCTTATGTACAAAAGGTATTTGAGAAATGTCTCCTATCAAGCCATCTATGATATAAGGGATCACTGTGCACCTGAATACATAATGGAGTCAACTATACTCTGTTTGCATGGAAGTTCCATCTATCTGTCTAAAGCACCTACCATACGTTTATCCTCCAGGGCTCATGAAATCTAAATCCACTGTTACCAATCACAGGAGCATGAGGCTTGAGGATGATTTTGTCCAGTGTTTCTGAAATCTTTTTAGTGAGACTTCAAATCAGCAAACTGATGCATAATTGCAGTTCATTACAGCTGTATTAAAATCAGTAAGACTGTTGAGTATGCACTCTGCACAAATGTATTATTAATCCTGCAGAACCTGTACTAGTTTGGATTACAGAAAAATCGCAGTGTATGAGATTGTAAAGTTCATCTCAAGAGAAAACACTCCTTCCCAAAGAAACTCAAAAAAAAAAGAAAAAAAAAAAAAAAGAAAAAAAATCTCTAGTCAAATCAGAAAAGCAGATGGAAAGAAATCACCACACCTTTCCTACATTAATTCCCAAAGTATTTTTCACTTCTAAGAAAACAGAAAAATTGGGGTGGAAGTGCTGGCCGTACTTTCTACAGAATTAAGACTATACATGCAGAAATATTTCTGTCTCTGCAGAGACCTAATGTCTCAATCATGTAAATCTGGTACAGAAATTTAAATTTTTAAACCCACCTACAATTTTTATATGGGTAATTCTTCAGCCAAAGAACTGGACAGAAAGAAGAGGAATGCCTTGATTCTGATCCTGTGTCTGTCACTGACAGATTCACTGTGTCGCGCTGGTTAAATCATTTAACCATTGAATTTCTAACTGCCTAATCTGTAAAAAGTGGGTAATGGTATTACTCACCATTTTCAGACATGAGACTAATGAACTGCTCACACAACACAGAGAAGTATGAGGACAAAAGGTAAGGTAGAAGCATGAAGCATTACTACACTGGCAGTTACACTGGCACAACAATGTTAACGGATTTTTTTTAATTATACTATTTTAGGTTGGTTCTCCATTGGTAAACAAATCATTTGGAACACAGGAATCACCTGGTGAAAACAATCTTAATTGACAGATGACCATTTTTAACTTCAATACCTATAGCCTAATAATGCATTGCCCAAAACAAAAAACAGTAACAGGGAATCTATTTTGCATTTCAATGGTCTTAAACATCCATGCAATGCAATGAGGTTTCTGATCTCTTTCCCATTCAGAGAAGTCTGAATATCTTCCAAGCTGTTCATTGCGTTGTAGGATTTTATTATCAATTTCATATCACGCTATATTAGTATTGTTTCTTATTTATGTTTATTTTCAGTAATACAATTTGAAAGGTACTAGCATTGTTATATTTCTCTGTGGCATTCAAGAAAACAGTTATTAATACAATATGAAGGGAAGAATACTAAGGACAACTCAGCCTTTAAGCATTTTAGAAAACCGCTTTCCACTCTTCTTGAGAAAGAGCTGGTAAATGAATGGGAAATAAGAAATGAATGAAAATACTAAAATTTCATTTGTAATGTTGCATTTAAGTTAGGAATCACTCTTCAGTTCTACCTTAGATACTTCAAAAAGTGGAAACCTGTGTCAAGGAATGCTACCTAGACTTTTCTAGAGAAAACAAATATAATGTAGAATAGCTTTGTTATTTTCCAGGAGCTTCTGTTCATCCAGATTCTACACACTCAACTCACAGTGCTGCCAATAGGATACTCTACAAAGACTGCAGGTACAATAACACTCTATGTTTCCATATCATGTAAAACTAGCCTGAGGTTCCCAGGCATCAAACACGTGGTTGTTTGCACTGAAAAAATTAAGACTGACAAGTGGTTCTTTGCTTAAAATTTGAAGAAAAACACATGGTTGATTTAAGAATGAGATTCCCTGTGCCTGAAAGCATGTTAGCAAATGCAGACATTTGTTCTTACAGATAAAAACCAGATTCATGTTATGAAGCCAACATTGTCAGTCACTGGAGTTCAGCCACGCACTTTTGTCAAGGCAACATCCAGTGCCAGATAGGTACCCAGCAAGGCGGATGCACACACCAATGAAAAGTCTCATATACCCTCCTCCTCCCATGACTCTTCTAGAGATTCACACTGCTAGCTCCACCCAGATCCTCACCTCAAGTAAGCACAACTACGGTCTCCCTGAGAGACCACAGGAGGCAAGTTGCTTCCACTGGTTTTACTGCCCTGCCCACCCTGCACCAATCATTTGCTCTGGTGAGACCCCACCTGGAGTACTGTGTCCAGCTCTGGGACCCCCAGTACAGGTAGACATGTGCCTGTTGGAGCAGGCCCAGAGGAGACCACAAAGATGATCGGATATCTGGAACACCTCCCCTATGAGGACAGGCTGAGGGAGTTGGGGTTGTTCAGCCTAGAGAGTTCTCTAGGGAGACCTTATAGCGGCCTTCCAGGACTTAAAGGGGGCTTATAAGAAAGACTGGAACAGACTTTTTAATACGGCTTGTAGCAATAACACAAGGGGTACTGGTTTTAAACTAACAGAGGATAGATTCAGACTAGATAGAAAGAAGACATTTTTTATGATGAGGGGAGTGCAACACTGGAACAGATTGCGCAGAGAAGTTGTAGATGCCCCAGCTCTGGAAATATTCAACGTCAGGTTGGATGGGGCTCTGAGCAGCCAGCTCTAGTGGAAGATGTCCCTGCTCACTGCAGGGTAGTTAGACTAGATGGTCTTCAAAGGTCCCTTCCAACCCAAACCATTCTGTGATTCTATGATTCTCTGTGAACTGAACAACTGAATGATTTACTATTTCTACACCATCCCTGCATGTAGCATTACTATTTTTATATGAAAAAATAAAAACATTCCCCAAATTGAAAAACTGTATTTAGCCATTGATAGTAAAACTATAACCATTTTTCTTCCTGCAAATCTCACTGACACCTCTGCAAGGGGAAAAAAAAATAAAAATCTCTGTTGGCAACTATACAAGATAAGGTATACTGAGATTCCCATACTGTGGTATCAGCCTTGCTATTCACAACTGACTTCCATCTCCTTACAGCAAATGTTTTCAGAAGTATGCAAACCAATAGTATTGGAAACTTCTGATGTAAAAAAAGAAAACTAAATAAAGCATGCCCCAAAAGGGGCATGCAGTATCTTAAAAGTATCTTAAAAAAGATCTTATCTTGCAGATCTTAAAAAAATCTTATCTTGCAGTATCTTAAAAAAGACATTGAGCCTGTGGATGTAGCATGCATGTGGAAGGAAATAATGTATTTTTGTCACATTACATGGACCACTGGATCAGTAATCCATGAAAGAAGATTTTATCAATAGGTCATAAATGATTCAGAAAGAGTTATTTAAATATATTAAATCAAATATCAAATCTATTAAATTTAATATATATTATTCATGTATTGTTTCTCCAAAAATTAATCAGAAGATGATGAGAATGCTTAAAGTCTTAAAGATCATCAGATAAATAACTCAGGTTCTCGAGACTGGTTTTGTTTGGTTTTGAACAGTTACAGTCTGTCCAGTAAAAAATACAAGTGAAAGCATGTAAATACACAAAAATATCACCTTTAACAAATAAATAAGGAACCTTATAAGAAAAACATAAATGTTCACGCAAAATTATGTTGTCAAAATCAGTGGTCAGATTTTTTATTTTCTATCTTTTTCTTATGTAAGTCAAAAGAATAAGCAAAATCTGATTTAAACAAAGTAAAATGAAGTATGGTCCTGGAATAGCTATTTCCTTCTGTCCATTTATCCAGGAATTCTCCTTTAAAAATATCACAAATTCATTGTTTATTGTCTAATCTGCTCTTCAAGAAGACTTCACTTTTCAGGCTTTTCTTTACCTTCTCAGATGTTACTACTTTCTGGATTCTAAATGATGGCCTTTCAATTTGGCCACAACAATTGTCGTGGTTTAAACCTGGCTGGCAGCCAAACACCATGCAGCCATTTGTTCACTCTCCCCTGACTGGGAGACAGGGGAGAGAATTAGAGGGGTAAAGGTAAGGAGACTTGTAGGTTGAGATAAAAACAATTTAATAATTGAAATAAAATAAAAATCATAATTATAATAAGGATAGAAAGAATAGAATATACAAACGAGTGATGAACAATGCAATTGCTCACCACCTGCCAATAGATGTCCGGCCCACTCCCAGCTAGCAACCACAAAGAGAAAAATCCTGAAAGTGCAATCGTGGAAGAGAAGAGCAAGATTCCCCACCAACCCTCATCTATATACAGAGCACGATGTTACATGATATGGAATATTTCACTGGCCAGTTTGGGTCTTTTGTTCTGGCTCTTCTCCCTCCCAGCTTCTTGTTCACCTGCACACAGGTAGGACATGGAAAGTTTAAAAGTCCTTGATCCCTTAGCAACAACTCAGAACATCAGCATATTATCAACACTCTTTTAATAGCAAATCCCATACTGAATACAAAACACAGCACTATTCTAGCTACTAAGAAGAAAAAACCCAGTTGAAACCAGGACAAAAACACATGGACTGACTGCACTGCATTTTAGCCAGTGAGGGTAATTATGAGTTGTACAGAAGTTACATGAAAAAGTTATAATGAAAGGTTTTATTGTTTTGAAAATAAGTGCAACGAATTAAAATTTATTAGGAAAGTTCGAGTAGTTTCTAAAAATATAATAATCTTTTCTATCTCATCAAGATCAATACTCTGTACTATGTACCCTGTTTTAAAGTTATAACCTAAAGCAATAACTTTTTATTTAAATTAATTAGAGATTCAATCCTGCACTGTTCCTTCAGTGGCCAACTCTCACCCATGAAACTGACACTGTAACCAAGTAAGAACAATCAGACCACACAACCTATTTTTTTTCTTTCCCACAAAATGTCAGATTAACAGGTGAAAATTTTTCTCTTCATTAGATAATGTTGTTCACTAACTATGTATTTCTTTTATTAATTTATCTTCTAAATTTTGCCTTTTCAACACTTCCTGAAAATAAAGCCATGTAATTGTTGCACAAAGGTTTGCTAATGTATACTCTATCCCTTATCCCGTATCAGATTATGTATGAGAGAGAAGAATTCCAGTAAGTGTGAAATAGAGAAATTGCTTTTCCTTGGCCAGAATGGAGCATTGTTATACCTATAACCACTTATTAAGAGAAAGAGAGAGAAAGAAAGTACAAAAAGAAATAAAGAAAATAAGAAAAAGAAAGAAAATAAAGACAGAAACCAAAGAAAGAAAAAAATGAAAAAAAGGAAAAAAAAAGTTATTGGTTTTCTCAGAAGGATTTTCTTTTATACATAGCTTTATCCTATAATTTTGTCCCTGTTGGGCACACTGCCTAAATTTAAACACAAACAGTCAAGCAATGAAGAAACATTACCACATTTACTGTGAACAAAAACTCCCAGTTGTACAGTGAAATTTTAATACATTTCAACTTATCTCTTTTACTAATGGGGTGAGTACAAACCCTGCAGGAATTCGCTCTGCAAACTGGTAATTACAGTAGACTCACTTTTTTATAATGCATATGTATAGTCAGACACAAGAACCACAGCTACCCTTTTGATGTAGGTTACAATAGGAATGTTTAAAAAAAATTATTAAAATCTACAGCAATTCTAGAGGAAAGCATTATTTCATGGGAAGTTGTCCTTTAGCTATACTCAAGAACACAAATATACATAATACAATATAATATACATATATTTATTTGCTTTTATAAACCAAAGCAGAAGCTTTATCAGACTGTTCTTTTTATTCAAGTGGGTTTGTTTTTTTCCCAATGTAGAGAATAAATCTGCCCCTACTGGTATAAACCTGGAGTTTCCATCCTACAGTATCATGTATGAGCTCAGAAAAAGATTTTTGTTCTCCCAGGCCTCTTCCTCTGCACAACCTTCAAATTTAAATAGTTTTGATCTTCAAACTTATGTCTCATTAAATCATTATAACACATATTTAAAAGCACTAGTTCAACTGCTTAGATTTACAATATACAATGTCCAACTCAGCTAAGATAGGACATTCTGTGTCTGGCAGAATATGTTTGAAGTGTACACAGGGAGAGATTTAATTTCATCCAAGGAGGAGGTGAAATCGAAGTAAAATCTGCTGCCACTGTCATACATAGAGAAAATACTTATCTTTAATACAATAATGACAAGACAGAGCTATATGTTAACTAAAAAGAGAACTAAGTGAAAGACAAGTAAGGGCCTGCAAAAAATATACATATTTTCAGGTCTTTTATGGTCTACACCATTTTGTTGTTTGGTTTTTGTTTTTTTTTTTTTTTTAAATGTCCATCAACCATACCATTTGATCCTGCAAATACTTACATCCTCACTGTTTACATATACTCATATTCATACTCTTCAAGGGTAGAAAAAATTTTTCTCAAACAAATCAATCAATTATTAAATCATTGTGTCCTCTAATCACAACATACAAAAAATTGTATCAAAATTCAAGTTTATGATGTTCCTGTAAACAGCCACATCTTCAAAACTGCTAGAAGAGCAAGCCATATATTTAGCAATTAATTTTAAAACTGTTTTGTCAATACAGTTTACATTTACCTATCATCTCTTTCAGCCAACTTCTGCATATTCACCAGTCTGCAACACCCAGCTTGGCAGAAACGAAATCTGTCCATCTCTGTTAAGCAGCTCTTGTGTATTTTGCTGGTTGGACAGCAACGTGAAACATTTGGAAGTTTCTCCTTCTATGGAATAGCATGTTCACTGTTCAGAAAAGTCACAGATAAAGTCACTAGACCACGAGGCTTCATTCTCCAAGCAGAAAAAGTTGATGTTACGAGGAATATTATGTAAGTAAGTCAGTGTCAACGATTATTTGCAATCACCAATGGAGAATCGATGGCCAAATGAAAACTGTAAAAACAGTGACGGGGAAGGTCTCTCTTGAAAGACCTTGAAACATGCTTTCCATAGTCATTATTAGAACGCTTAGAATTTTCACTTCCCTATCTGCTGGGCACTAGCTCTCTCAGAGATATAACTCTCTTCTTCAGAGATGGCTGCTTTTAGCAATTAAATTATTCTTTCACAAAAAAGTGAGTTGTTAACAACTATGGAATCACTTCTTCACATTTTTTATAACAAAAGAAATCTGGTCTTTACTAAATTTGAAGAGACTCCTTCTCATTCAGAATTAGGGTGTTCGGTACAACGTGAGCATCAGACTGAGGAAGGGTGCTACAATAGGGTTACTAACAAAAGGCACTGTACTTAATGCATGAATGTATGGTAAGTATTTTACTCATTCCTACGAGAAAATGAAATCTACAAAATGCTAGAAGGAAATGGAGTGAGAAATATATATGCCAGCAGGTCTACAAGTGTAAACATTTCTCACAGTAACAAAATGAATTTTCATAGCATAGAAGATAAATGCTGTATCACTTATGGCTCTAGATGATGTAATACTTAGGATATGCTTAGTCAGCAAGTCTTTGTTGAAAGCATATGGGAGGTAACACAAACTCATCCTCTGAAATTACCTTCACCACTGTGCATCATAATTAAGGTAACAACTCAGTCACAGTGGTTTCTGTCTGTCTCAGAGTGGTCAGAGGAGATATGCAGAAGCTGGATGTAGATTTCCAAATGCATATGCAGTGCTAAAACTTCATGAATTTATAGATTTCAGAACCACTGTGGAGATAAACAAGAGAAAATACATCCCAGACTAAGACTCTTTTTGTGTAGAAGTCACTAGATCTAGTCAAATTTCTAAATGGGAGAAACAATATCTTTGCAATAAATATGCAGCAATGGGGCTGCTTCCCTCTTCTTGAGTTACATTTAATTCCTAAGGATTCATAGAAAAATAAACTCCAATCAACTTGAAAAAGAGACTGCTCCCTCTCCTGTATTGTCATATGCAAAAGTGAGCAATATTTTTAACAATTTTTAATTTAAAAATTATTATACTAAAATCAGCTGTGCTAAATGGGTATAAAAAGATGGTATGTGAGACAATTTGGTATAAAGGGTTTATCTAACAAAAGCATTCCAGATAATTGACAGTGACCCTCATTATTTATTTCTTGACACTTTCCAATTTTTAGTGCTTATTTCAATTTGGAATTCACTTTTGAAAAGTGTACAGAACCTTCAATACCTGTAAAGGTTTGGTAGATCTCGATGTTAAGTAACTTTCTTCTTCCGTATTACTCCTTATTTATATAACATTATGTGAAACATTTGATCGCACATGAATAAAGAATAAATAAAGAAATAAAGAATAAATAAAGAATAATAAAGAAAACTGATAAGAACCCAGGTGGCTGTGGTTTAAGGAGATAGTCCTCAGTGTAACCTGAGACAGCAGAATGTAAATTTGCTAACAGTGAAGCTAGATAGATTTTATGTTGGCTGTACAACTCCATGCTGAATGCATGTGTTACTTTTATAAACAATTAATGTTCATACAAAATGTAAAAGCAAAGGAAACCAGTGGCTTGCAATGTATGCCTCAAACCCTGTTTGAGATGCTGGCTTTTTAAAATAATCTCTGCTTCAAGGGAGAATGGATAACCTTAAACTGAGGGATACAGAAGTATTTCAAAAACGGTTGAGTCCAGCTGAGTGCTGTACGTGCTGGGATGACAGCGATGTTCCCACTGCCACTCCTTCACGTCTGCCCAAGGATTGAGACACCAGCAGTGGCGTCTGTCACAGACGTCGTGCCGGAATGACCCTGGCTCTTCAGAGAGCAGCACCGGTGCAGGAGGCTGGCAGAGGGGAGGTGGCAATGGAGGGAGAACAGAAACAGTCTCTTTCTTTGCTGTTTAGTTGTGTAACTGATGGCTGTCTGAAAAATCTGTTATCTGTTTAAAATACAAGGAGCAGTAAGCAAGGAGAAAATAATTTTTAAGCACAATACTGGGGAGAAGACCAACAAAGCATAGGAAGCTTACCACATAGTAGCATTGGTTTTCACATGTGTTACCAGCCCTATAAATATTGTTGCCTCCTGTGCTATATCTGCATATTTATTGCTATGTTAGGTAAGAAATGTTCAGTGCAGCTATCATTTCTAGAGGTTTACACGAGTGCTTTCATTTGTACAATGTCCTGAAATTAAGACTTCCATGCAATCAAATTGCCGGCTATTTATACATTTGTGGGGGACGGCCGCCAGCCTGTTACCACAGTTTCTGTCACAGTAACTTGCCCCTGAGCAACAAATTTAAAGCAGGTAGTCAAGAGATGCTATATTACTTGCTTCTGACTTTATGAATTTAGTACTATTGTCTTTCTTAGTTCACAGTAATTGTTGCTGAATTGTGCCAAATGACTATCAAATTGTTTTTGAAAGATCAACATGCCTTCCTCAAGTTTTGCATTTAACAGGAGTGTGCGTGTGTGTGAAGACACCAGGTGATTCATTAGGAAAGCATGTCCATATAAACAGGAAATCTCACATTCAAATTCAGAATCAGTTTTTCTCCTAATCTCTTATCTTCTAATAGTTTATCTTCATCTACATGTATCTGTTTAAAATCAGTCAAGACAAACCCAGATGCTTGACTGCACCCAAGGGAAAAACATCGTCTAATAACTAAATTTGGTTTTGTTTAGATTTTTCCACTGCTTTTGGTTTTATTCAGTGACAGAAGTGGTCACCAGCCTGACTTCAATACTATCCACTTCCTTCATGCTACTAGGTGAATGGTGAATTTATACATTGAAATGTATGCTAAAGTATTACCTCTGGACCCTGAAGTCTTGTTTATCCACAGATATAAATCAGATTAGGCAATGGTGGTTATGACTTTGCTGCAACAACCTGCTCCTGCATTTCGGAGCTGGAATAAGGGAAGTCATACTCCCAGCATACTCAAACTTTCAGAATTCTGCAGACAGTGCAGGAAAAGCACACCAACTAATGGGGAATGATTGATATATATTTTTTTTTAAATAAAATATTTTACTAAATAAAACTCATTCATTCAGATGCATGTATTCTGCAGAGGATGGCACCAGCTATACAGATGTCCCAGGAACAATCAATCAGGCCACTCCATTCAGAAGAATGTATTCTAATGTGCTGCACTAAAATAAAAGCAACTTTTTCCACGTGGTGGCATGCACTGTATTTGAACATGTTTATCTTCTATATTGTTTTGACACCACAAATAAACACCATGCTCATTTGTTCCTTGTATTTTTGAGAACCTGACTGTCCATTTTGATTTGCCACTGTTCAACGCCCCTAAAAACCAAGCAAAACACACATCCTCAAAGACGCCAACTGAAAGTATTTAGTGCATTCCCAGCTTCTTTTATAAGGTCTCTCACAACTTTATCTAGAGGAATACAATATTCAGTGCATGTTTAAAGTTTCTTTCATTTTGCCTTCAGCCAAAGTGGTGTTGGATCACACCAAATCTACCATTAGCTATAATAATCCTGCTGCTACTCAGTACATAAAATGCTAAGCATGGGCTCTGCAAACAGGAATGCTCTCACTCCCTATGCAAAGACCAGTCTGCAGGCTCTAATCCAGCATGTATACTTATGTGCACATGCTGTGCTTGTGCTAAACCCTGTATTTATCCCTGTCATAGCACCCAGCAGTTTATTACAGGACAAAACTTACTTTGGTCACCATTTAATAGGTAAATGCTTTGCAGCAAATACTTACATTTTGCACATTTGTGGAAAAAGCAGACCAGCCTGGTAGAAAGTGAAATGGCTTGGTGTGTGCAAAACACTGGCCCAGAGCCTCTTCCCATTGCAATCAATAGGAGTGTTGTCTTGTTTCACTGAAGGCAGCATGAGCCTGTCATAGTTTTTTTTTAACACTTTTATGAAAAAGAGACTAACATAGTAACCCAGAAATCTGTCAGTAACAATCTCCCTTCCCCCAAGTTATGAAATTGATAGGATTATTATATTGGGATGCAGTTTCTAAATTATATCTGCTTTCTAGCATACTTCAAATGTATCAGCCCAAGAGAGTGCAGTGCAAAGCTATCAGCCTAACTATCTAACAGATGGAATCAAATTCTGCTCTCAGTTCACATTTTGATGCACAGAGACACTTAAACCTGTGGCAACCATAGCACGTATGAATGGTGCTCCTCATTCCACAGGCACTGCTATAGTTGCTCCTCAGTGTCCTTCCTCTCTAGGCAAATTCAGCAGCAGCTCTGATGAGAGCTCCCAGGCAGGCTCCTACTGCCACCTTCACAGCCACAAACACCATTCCCTGAAGCCCCTGCTTTCATCCAGCTCCACATATGCGCATGTCAGCAGCAGCTGTATAGTAGATGCCTGTCTGTGTGCAGGAAGAGTTAAATCAGCACACTCAGCCCTTAATTGCAACTTTTTTCTCCTGTGGGACAATAGCACAGGCCAGATGGAATAGGTTCCTCTGTCTAGACCTCAGGGTCTAAGTGATGGACGACACTAGCATAAAACAAGCATGCACATACAGAGAAGACTAAATTCAGCTCCAAGAAACTCATGTGTCACCTCATTACAGCCAGCGGATTTCCATGATGAAAAGTTCAAGTCATGATGAGACAAATGGGAGACTTTTCTCTCATTTTTGTGAGAGTTCCACCAGGTCATAATTAAAAGCAACATTTAGCCTAGCACAAATTAGTGATTGGCAAAACCAAGATGCAACCACAAGCACAGACTCTTTCTCCACTCCGTTTACCACCTAATCCTCTTTGGTGTGAAAACTGGTCTGGATATTGCATAAAAGCTGCCCTTCAGTTGAGATTTCCAAAGTTTTTGGGTAACAACTCTGCCAGACACACCACAAAAACAGACTGTTACAGTATGCTGATAAATCTGTTTCCACTCCTAGGAAAAGCCAGATGGTGCAGAGGTGTGTGATAGTAATTTCTAAACCCCAAAACTTTTAAAACCCCGGAATAGTTGTGGTTAGTTTAAGGATCAAATTCAGGTCAGTTCCACTTCATCCAGACTGATTCACTTCTCCCTATTATTACTTGATTGCCGTCAATGTGCTTGCTGCTGTAAAATCCTCAAAAAGAAGAGGAGTTTAACTTCAGGAGTTCAAATGCAGACACAGAGGAACAAGTTGTACTAAGTAGCTAAGAAGAGAAACAAACATGGAATTAACTTTTCTTACCTCTCTAAAAAAAATAATAAATATTTTCATCATAAAACAAATACACTCAAGCTCTCATTAAAGAGAAAATGGACATTCTTTATCAATTCATCTAAATTTAATTGAAGACTTTGAACTGCACACTGGTCTTTGGTATTTCAAAAAGCAGTATGTATATGAAGAAAGTATCATGCCAAAAACCAGGAAGTGATGCTCCATTAATATTCATTACATGCCAACACTCAAAAAAAAGGAAAGAAAATGGAAGCTGCCAAGTTTATTTTGGCAAAGCTGTATGACATGATTTGTATTCAAAGCAAAATTTAGAAAAATGTCCTTAAGTAAATGTAAATCCCTTTCAAATTGAGAAAAACCCACATAAAACAGAAGGAAAAGGCACTTCTCAGTTTTAGCCTTTTTTCAATGCTAGACTGTACATAAGCAGTGATTAGTGAAGTACATTGTCACAAAGGACCTACCAGCTTAAGTTAAATGTATTTTTTCCTGTCTCTGTAACAAAGGACTTGATTTTTTCAGTTATCAAGAAGTTATAAATTAATGCTATTCAATCTTTTTCCCCTCCCACCTATTCTTTAAAAAAAAAAAAAAATCTCAGCACCATTTTTAAATGCATGAGAACACCAAATACAGAGAATAATCCCAGTTTTCATAAGCAAAGACCAAACTACACAAGAAGATGGCAGTGGCCTTCACCATGGTGTTAGCATAATTCTCAGAAATAAAAACACTGATTCACTGCCTGTCCAGGACCGGAAGCAGGAAGGGGGCCAGTGAATGAATGCCATGCAGAAATTCCTAAAACTCTTCTGCATAGCTTCACAAAACAAATGAACCCAGGCAGCGCTCCACACACATTTGGCCACATTGCTTCTAGCACTTGAGTAAGTTTGTATAAAAACAGGCCAGGTATCTCCCAGCAGCACAGAACTGAGAGGTTGTCTTGTATCGTGAGATGCCTCAGTGACACAGGGCACAAAAAAATTCAGTCTATCAGGGAAGACAAAGTTCTGTCCTCAAAACAGAAACTGTGAGCCTCTGTTTATTCTTGTTTAAAATTTCACCTACTGATTGCAGCGGCTAGAAAAACAAAGGCATTTCTGAAGCCAAACCAGAAGATGATGAACAGGCCCTCACATGAAGATGTTGTTTCTAGCCCCATTGCACTGACTTCCTGAGTGACTTAATGTATCTTCTCCTCAGTTCCTCTGTCTTTCAACCACAATTAACAGATCGGGAGGAGAGCCTGAGAATTAACTCTATAAAGCAGAAATTCTCAAATTAGGAGAAGGCTGGAGAGCAGCCATGTACGCAGGGGCAAGAAGTCCAAAAACTACATCTTTAGAGTGTTGTTGCCTGTGCTTTTCTTCCACTCTTTTTCCCATTTGCCCACCTTACATCAGTTCTGCTCTTTTATGATGTCTTGAGAAAGCCTGAGAACCTTGTGCCAGCAGGCAGGCGAACACAAGGGGAGGAGAACATGGGCTACTGTAGGGGCAAAGCCATCCTCCCTGGCTACGCAAAGGGTTGTCTCCACTCCTTCAAATGCCTCTGTCCCCAGAGAGTGAACTGCACACCTCCTGGCAGCCTGCCCAAAACTGTTCCCACCCTTCCCAGGGGAGCAGGGCAGGCTGGTTGCAGCCAGGTAGCCCTAGGGCTGATGACAAGAGTGGGGACATCTTTCAGCAGGGAGCGGAAGAACAAGATGAGGGAGCAGAGGCTGCAGAAAGTTCCCAGGAGGCAGGGTTTGGAGAGAAGGAGGAGCTCATTAGACAGGGAGGGATAGCAGAGGCTTTGCTTGAAAGCTGTTTCCTCCTATTTATGAGAAATGACTGTGCTGGAATTTGGGCTGGCAAAAAAATAAAATCAGGTGTCGTGGCAGGCACTAGTAACAACTGCTAGACTGGGAAAGAAGGGCAACTAAGGACCAGGGCTGAGGAACTGGAGAAATATTGCAGCATCAGAGGATATAAATGACAAAGGTGGGGTAAACAAGCAAGTTCAAAATTATTTTTGACTAAATAGCAGAAAGGAGGTCTCATCTTTGAAAGCTTTGGAGGCCATTATTGGCAGGCATCCATACAGTCATATGGCTGTATTACTTTTCAAAATTATCATTCAAGCCTGTTAGTATAGCAGTTTAAAATACACCTTTTAGTTGTAAGCATATATGTTAATATTCTTCACCTCATTTAAAAATTTCTTCTCTTTTCTTAAACAATGACCCCACTCAGTAAGGACTACAAAGATGAAAAGCAGATACTTCCTAGGAGACTGGTAAAACTGATAACTCAGAAGGTACCTCACCTAATTACCAAGTATCTAATAGTTATTAGATAGTAATACTATTAAATGCTACTGAAATAAACATATAACTCCAGTAGCTCTGTGAATTCTCCATTAGTGTCAGCACCCAAATTCAATACTGTTGAAGGGAATCCCAGTAGATGAGAAGAACAGATCTTCTACATAATTCTCTGAAAATAAAATTGTCACTTCTGTGGTTTTTCTGATGCTTTCTGGGGGTTTTGGTCAGGCACAGTTCTTGAAGTCAAATGAGACTTTGTGTCTATGCTAGGTTGTTCCTTTTTCCTAAATCTTAAATACTTGACATGCTTTGGGAAATCACTGCTTATGAGAAAGTGATGACTTTTCAAGTGTTTAAGCTGTACAAGGAGAAGTTGCAGAACTATTCCAGTCCCCTGTAAAACTTCAAGGGAGTAAAAATATGTGGAAAGAAGCAGAACACCTGACAGGTAGTAGCGAAGGAAAGAAAGGATGAAGGAAAGCACTGGGTCAGATGTAGGGAAAGAAAATAGGGGAAGGAGGTGACAAAGGCAGTAGGCAATGGGGCAGGGAGAGAGAGAGAAATAAAAGAATTGGGGACAAAGATGCAAACAAGAAAAATTGAAAAATATGTTAGAGGAAAAGCATAGAACTACTGGCCTTTCAAATTTAGATTATTTTAAAATTCAGTATGACAAGGGGTAAGTACTACATGTTTGAGAGTAGTGGGCTTAATAGCAAAACGATTGGTTTGCTACAGGCCTGCAAAGCTCCCCTATGAAAACATGACATTGTACATCACGTGCATCCATGCTGTTGAAATGCAGACAGACATTCCTCTCCAAAAGTATGAAATCCACTTCAATGATTTCTAAAGTAAGTATCTGCAATACACATATCCCTTTCAAATGTCTTTCACCAGGGTCCTCAATATACATGTGTTACCTGGATGGTTAGCAGTTACAGTAAAACATTAAGAGCTCCACTTAATTCAGACTAATGTGTAAAGAACCTGCAATGTTCTTGAGGTTCACCTGTGCAGTTCTGAACTATAAGTGTTTAGCTACCTGGAACTTATCCTTAAAATTGATGGAGAACTTTCAAAAAAGACACGTAACCTGCAAGGGCAAAAATATACCTATAATTTAAGAAAAAATTACATATAGCCCAGAAGTGTGTTGCTTTAATTCTTGATCTTAAGTTCATCAAACAGTACTCCTTTTAACTACTAAAAGTCTCCTGACTTTTTACAGTTAACACAAAGTACGGGTGCAAACCATGGAGCAATACAAGAGCAATTCCCTGAGGAGTCACTTCTCACAGAACAGTAAGTTCTCAACACGCAAAGAACCGGTATAAGCAACACTCCTCAAAATTCCATATGTATGAAACCTGTCAGCAGGGCAGCAGATATGGCAAATATACTCCACGACCCATTAGATTAAGTCAGAAGACCCCTTAGCTCTAATGTCCAGATGGAAGAAAGTCAGACAAAGCCACACTCTCACTTGTGTCCACATTATGATGAAAAGTGGAAAGTATTTGTCCTACTAAATCAAGTAACTTATCAGACTAATATGATTTTTTTTTAAATAAATGTTCCTATCTGAGTATGACTCCAAAAGAAACAATAGTTATGCAATTCCATAGTCTATGTATCTACCTTTTAACCCTTCCACAACTTTTGAATCCATGAATCTACTTCCACCATCTTTGGTAGAAAGGTAGACTTGGCCAAGATACTTAGCTCTTATAATATGGTTGCACAAAGCATGACCTAGAAGCTGCATGCAGTCCCAAAACCCTTTTGTTTTGGCCTGCCAGGTACTTACAGCCTGGGCATTCCATTACACTTACTTAATAGTGAAGAGGTAGCAGCCAGCTGGTCAATCAGCAGCTCCTGCCTAGTCACACCACACCTCTTATTATGCCAAGAAAAGGTAGCTCTGGATTACGAGTGCTGCAGAAGGTGGGCTGGAGGGGAAGCTTGCAGGAAGATTAGAGATCTGTAATAATTTCCAATGCTAAGGAAAAATCTGTAGGAGATCTGTTTTTGCTAACGCTGCTGTTTACTGAACTGTCTGCCTGATAGATACTTCAAATTTATATTTTCAATCTTATGAGAAGTCTAAAAAAAAAAAAAATATCTCTATTCGTGTCAACCCTCGAACTAAGAATTACTAGACATCTACAAACTCAGAATCCTCCAAACTTTGGATGGTAAAAAAAAATTACCTGAGTACATGACATTGTGCAGGTTCTTACCAGTCATCAACAAGATGCAAGAGTATTCAGATTTCTGAGTACTGTGCAAAAAAAGGTAAATATAACTGAAGGATCAGACATCCTAAAATCAGATTTGAAATGGCATACTAGAAAACAGAGAGATTTACAGATTTTATAGCAGATGTTTATATAAGTTTTAAACATTATTTTCCAGAAGGTTTGTTTAAGAAATATTTCACCAGGTAGAAACACCTGCTTAAGCTCCTTCCTTGGTATTGCAGCCAGAACTCACCAATGTTACTGAGCCAATCAATATCACATAGTTTAGGTTTTCACAGATCTGTAGGCAGATCCTGAGCTGTTAGGCAAATAGATCTCTAAAGATCACAACAGAGCAGGATATAAATCAAGGCACATTTTCGCAGTCAGTTTTTGTGATTAACTAAATACAGTCACCATGGTTCAGTTCATTAAATATTGCAGTTATGTCTCATTCTTCCTTGTTCTCAGATGCTTTTAACAGTACAAAACATAAATGGAATGGCCTTTTATGCTTCATGACTATCCCACTCTTTTTTGCAGCAATTTTATTAATCTAATAAAAACCTATGGACATGTCATACCACAGACAGTAAAAAAGGATGTTAGAAATAATGAAATCACGACATTTGCTGTGGTCTTCACAATTTAAACTATGTCCAAAAATTTGAGAAGATTTGTAGAAAGAATTTTTAAGTCATGTTTATAGTTTTTTCACAAAAACCTTTAGATTTTTTCCTCCTTCCTTAGAAAAGTTAACTTCACAGCCCACACAGCTACAGCCTGCATACACTTTACAAACCCAATGGTATGCAATATATGCTAGCCTTTCACTTACTGTTGCTCATACTAGACAGGAGTTTTAAATTTATACCTGACTGCCTAGACAGTGACTGAGCATATAACTTAAAAGTAATGATCACATATTTAGTATTAAACTTGATTCAAATCTGATATTAGTGGAATATTTGGAGAATACCCCTTTGCGGTTCTGCTGATTTTAGAATTATTAAAAGCAAAGGTTTGAATACAGAGCCCTGGAAAACATAAAGAAAAGTATTCACTTAAAATACACACGTATCTAAATACAATGAATGGATCTGGAATGTGTGAACATTTCATATATAAAAGGTGTCTAACTAAAAACAAGGGAAGAGGACAGGAGCCTTAGAGCTAGGGAAGTTAGCCCCTACTCCTCATTCAGGTTGTATCAGAGTCACTGGTTGATTTACATTACTCTCTGCAAAAGTACTGCATGGAAAAGCTGCACTTTAATAACCACATGGTTAGGAAGAAAATGAAAAACTAAAGCAAGGACCTTACATTACATACAGGACCTGGTCAAAAACTTTCTTTTAATTGATTTCAGTGGGCTCTGGATCAAGTCCATATTGATTGAAGGCAATGTGGTTCAATGATTAAGACAGCACATTTTAGGTGTCATTCTTAGCCTAGTCATTCCCTGGGTTCTGAGTCTCAGGAAAGTTAGTAATTTCTTGTGTCTCACTTTTTCCATCCATGTAATAGGAATAGTTCTAATTCCCTTTATCAATAAAGGGAAGCAAGATATCCCTACAAAGGGAGATAAACAAGAGCTAAATATTCAACTTATCTAAATGTGAGACAAACCCCCTTATTTTTAATTAGAAATAAAATTTCCTGGAGCTGTGGTAACCTCAGATGGTAATTTATGATCCAGTTTCTGTGGTAATCTTTTATGATAAGTATCAGCTCTAAAATATGTTATGTACACGCATGCGTATGTGCAAGAGATTGAGAGAGACAGAGAAAGGCAGAAGACACTGTTGCTCACTATAACTGGCACTTCATGAGAAACTTAATTTGTTATAATAAAGCAAAGAAAAAGTAGCTGTCAGTTAAACTGCCATTTCTGTCACACTTTTTAATAATACTGCTCCTGTAATTACACTGTGGTTCTTTATACTTACTCAGTAAAAGCTTGCTTAGTTTTAGCATGGAAAACAATTTATGAAATCATAGAAACAGACTGAACACAGCAGTTCATTTGTTGAGGCAATTATCCAGATCCTTGTCAAAAAAGAGAGAGAGTAAAGACTGTGATGCGCAAAAAATGTTTCTAATTCTATGCTATAATACATACAATATGTCTGTGGTTGTGTTGGATTATGTTAATAAACTGCAGTCGAAATATATTTGTCACAACACAAAGGAAGGGTGCTATCAATTGTCTTGCCAGATATTTTAAATTAGTCACCAAAATGTCTAGCCAGGGTTTCCTCTATGACCCTTAGATGAAGGGAGAGGCTTACTGGACAGTTTTTCCTGTGGGACTAGACAGATTCTTCTAATGCTCAAGTATTTTGAATAATCTGGAAAATAACTGTAAAGTGAACTGTGGCACAGTTGCCTTTTTTAACAGACATGTACAATTCAACCCTGAACAAAAATCCAGTATTGTCTTTGGCTGGTTATCACTCAGAAATGAGTTTCCCTAATATTTCTTAGCAAAAATGGATGGGGGCTTTATTCCTGCTTTTGGGAAGAGCTAAGGGTGTAAGGAGTGAGATAGTACTCAGCTAAAAGAGCAAACAAATAATGGCAAAAATCTAAGCACATAGTCCAGAAAATTTCAACTTTAAAAAGTGAAAGAAGAAAAGAAATAAAATACTGAAAACAAACCAGACTTCTTTGATATCCTATGCAGATTCAGAAAGAAAGCTACTGTTTGTAAAAATTAAATCATTTGTATAAGAAGTTGGAAAGAGCATTTTAGAGCAAGATAGCACTCCAGAAACACATTTACTACTAAGAATTTTATTGAAATTAGTTACTTTTCATACTTTTAATATGTTCTTTCTTGTAAAACATCATTTGTCCTACAACATAATAATTTGTAACATGCGAATGGTTTTCCAACTATTTCTGAAAAGACAGAAATGCAGACTTTATATTATTTAAACTGACAGTGCACCAACCAGTTTCTTTTCTTCATCTGGACACTTCACACTTTAGTAGAAGATACTGCTGTAGACTCTTTGTGACCAACTTTGTTTTGTTGGACAAAAACTGGTAAAAAAAAAGACCTAGCACACAGGAGACAAAGAAAAAACGGCACTGAAGCACAGATCATGAATTGTGAGTTTGCTACAAAAATTTCACGTTTTAAAATATGGATGGAGTTTCTTCCTTCCCCACTTTCCCCAACATCTGGAGATAGTTTGGTGGAGCAATTTCCAGAAACCAAACAGTATCTTTGCTTGACTAGCTCTTTTCATTTGCAAATAAACAATTAATGAAATGGGCAACTGATTTCCAAAGTGTTCATATTAATTAGACTGTTTCCTGAAATTAAGTAGCTGTTCCATGATGCACTGCCCACATAAGTGGTACTATTATTTTTCCAAATATAAAAGTGTTTTAAAGATTATCTGTTTGTGTTTAATTTATTCTAGCAACAAGAGCTGAAACAAAAATGTTACCCACTTTAGAAGTATAAATACATTTGCATAATAAAATAAGGGAGGGACAGCTAAAGAACTATTCCACCTGAATCACTGAAATGCACTGTATGGACCACACTTCATCATAGGAAAATCTAGGTTGTATTACTTAATGATTGCATCTCTGAATTACTGATGAAATTATTTGAAGTTATGACAGTCTGTAATCTGTTTTTACTTTGAGCATGTAAAACAGGGTGGAGAAAAACTCTACTGTGCAGAGGTCTGAGTTACATCAATTACACAACATGATTACTGTCAATAATCAGTTGGGAAGCTTAAATGTCTGCTAGATATCAACTACTTAACTACACTTACAAATCCTGGTTACCATTTCTCACCAAAAGCTCATACTAGAAACTGCTCTTTCTACTCAGATTGGTTTTTATATGCTGTCCACTGCCAGGAAAAGAAAGCTCCTTGAAAAGTTTTTTTCAGCTGGTCCTCTATTCTCCAAAATTCTTCCTCTAGATTTCCTTATGGTACAGCTCTGCCTGAGCTGTGCACGTACTCACATAACATACTTTTCCATTCTGTGAAGGAAAATACCAGATTATAGAGCTCTCTCTCACATTCACTGGGGAAAAGGCTGTGGCACTTACAACACTGCCACCACTCTGTGTGTTTTGACACCTTCACTTTGTCAGCATTTACTGACTTAGTAAAGAACTGGGGAAGGAGAAATGTGCCCCAGTTTTATCCAGGACATGAACAGAAGTCACTGAGCAATGAGCTTAGCTTCCCACTGCCATTCAGCTCTAATGGCAGTGGTTCTGGGAGAAAGCCATCAGGATGGAGAGCTGGTAGGAGAAGCATCTTAACTTCTAGGCAAGATGTCTCAAGCTCATCATTTACCAATCATCGCCCCATCCAGAGCTGTTTCCAGGACACTTGGAGAGCAGCATGAGTCAACTAGGAATAACAACTACTGAAAAGTATTTATATAGCACAGTACATTAAATAAATGTTTTACAGACTGGAGCACCGATACTACAAACATTCACCTCCTGGTGTAACACTATGCCGAGTAAATTCTGTCACTAATAATTTTCCATTACTTCACATACACAAAAGTTTAAGATCAAGGCCACCTTTGCACAAGTCACCTAAGTACCTAGCCCAGGGGATGCTCTCTTTTCTCTCTCAGATAAAACACTGGTTTAAACTCACATTCTTATATAAATACACAATTCCCTACCCCTTAAATAAATGCTACTTTTAAAAATGCATGGATGATTTGAGCAACATAACATGCTTAAGCTGACTGGGGATCTCTGTCTGTCAAGCTTTCACACAACTGAGAGCGCTGAGGTTTGCATACTGGGGTGGAGGAGGGGGGAGGGGGCGGAAATGAAGTGATCTGAATCCATCAACAGTCTCTTTTAGTCGAGTCAATGAACAATGCTGAGAGATGGCAGAATGCAACTCTACACATGAAAGGAACCAGGAAAGTACTTCAGGCCACACTATTTCTGAGTAAGAACATACTCATAGAGCTTTATCGTGGTTTAACTAAACTACTTAGCAAAATGGATTCAGATGATCTTCTGTGTTTGTCCCTCCACCAACAAGCTCTAGATCTAAATACTACATCTGAACAGCAACCAGAGAGAAATCTGAAGGCTGTCGATTTATTTTACTGTAGGCTTCAGAAAGGATCATGCCTGACACAGTCCACCGTTATTACATTGGGCAAGTCGCTCTCCTTCTCCTTTGACTCAATTTATAGTGCTTCAAAACTGACAGATGTAAAGCACAGTGTACAAGTTGGGTGTTCTCTTTGCTCTCAGGATTCAAAACCAATCCATGGAGTAGGTAAAATATATACTGTTATCTGGTGCAGTATAACCAGAGAACTCAAGTCTGCAAGATTAAGTAGCAATGATGAGAGGATTCCCCAGTCTCTGCTTGAGGTCACTTTAACCTGTGGCCCTTTCAGGCACAGCATAGACCACATTGCTTCATTCACTCTGGACAAGAATTTCCTAAGATAGAAATTGAAAGGTCACAAATCATAAATGTCAGGAAGCAAGAGTTTGCAGGCCAACACTAAAAAGTACACACACAGCATCCAAATGAGCAAGCAGATTATGAAGCCATTTCAGGGGAAACTGCATTGATATACACTTTATATGTGTACTTTTAGATTTTAACACAGAAGGGAAAAGTAGTTCTATTTTTCATATGTGAAAATACTTTTTCCATGTCCTCTGTTCTTCTGTCTCTGCATTGCAATTGTATTTCAGTTGACCCTCAAACACCACAATACAAGTGAAACCACAGTACTTTCTGTTACAGGACAAGTCTTTCCACTAATAAAACTCAGCTCTGTAGCTGAAGTGAACTGCTAAAGGAAACAAACAGTAAGTCTGAATGGTAGATTTGGTAGTAAAATACTGGGGAAAAAAAATCCAATACTCCATATAAGAAACAAAGAAAACAAAATCAAATTATTGCAAAAGGCTATTGTTATTGAAGACTATAATTTGTTTTAAATTCAATTCCTGAGAAATGTAAAACAAATTTTAAAAGGTTAAAAAAATTAAAGACACATACCTATCTCGGGTCAATTACAAAAATAATGATTCATTTTCAGGTCCACATTTTCTGAAGAGTTTCTTAAGTTACATGTGCAGTTCTAAATTTAACATGACTAAATCTTCAGTCAGACACAAACTTCATTTGTGCATAAGATATTAAAAATGTCGGTGGATACATAAGAAATCTGGATATGTGTAAAGAGAAATGAAAATGACATTTTGAAATCTGCAATATAAATTAAAAATTGAATTTTCAAATTTATAGTGTTAAAACATTTTTTCAAACTGTTATCACTGAAACAACTTAACAGTAACAGGCTTATTGAGATTTACAGTATTCTGATAATGTAGTCACATTTTCAATATGAAACACAATCTCTCTTCTGACAACATGCCTTCTAACTCAAAATATTCTAGACAGGTAGAATGTGTATGTACTATCCCGATAGCTAACAAAAAGGAAATTTTCACTGCTACGTGGGCAATCATGGAAATCTTTTACAAAAGACAGAACCATGTAAAAGAAGTTACATGCCCATTTTTCATGTAAGACTAAAAGGGAGCACAAATTATTATTCTTATCAACTTTTATCACTATTTGTATTGAGTCTGATCTGAATACTCTAATTATTAAGTGTTAGTATCTCATTTAGCCTTTCAGGGAATAATGTGAAGCATGCTGTCAAGAAGAGTGGCAGAAAGGACAAAGAAATATAAAATTCCAAAATATAAAACTCTAAGCAGGTATGCTTGAGCAACAGGGTGGATAAAAGCCTATGTAATTACTTTATGCTACAAAATCAAAGACAAAATTTAAAAGAAAATAAGCAAAATATTCTAAATTCCCTCACTGGCTACAAACATAAAAAATGTCAGGAACAAGGATCTTTGTGAAAACATCAGTCACCCATTTACAGGAAGAAAAACTGACAAGAAGAAGAATCTTTCAGATAGTGAGCTACCCCTAGTTGATTAGTGAAAAGTAGTAAACACTGAAATCCAGTTCAGAAATAGTACACATCAAGGAAACAGCAGCAGTATTCTGTTTCTGTATAACCTTAAATGCTTTTATTCAGGACCTAAAACTAATCACATCCTTAGAGCTGCTGTGTAGAACTAGCAAAATTCTTTACTTTATGACATTGTTATTTTAGTTTGAAGAAATTTTTTCCCAAATGTTTATAGCACCATGCCAGTTACTTCGGCTGAGCTGACACAATGAGTTTAAAATGGTCTAATACTTTTGACTTACCAACAGATTAGCACATGATTAGCTAGAGTAAAAGGACTATTATTACTGCTGTTATAAGATATTAACACTTTTGGTAACGCATTCTAGGGATGCTATATATACTTTCCACATTGAGAAAGCTGAATGAAGACCAAGTTTTCTTAGTTTTAGTTATCCACAAATGATCTTGCAGTGAAGTAA
This sequence comes from Tyto alba, assembly GCF_018691265.1. Classification (NCBI taxonomy): domain Eukaryota; kingdom Metazoa; phylum Chordata; class Aves; order Strigiformes; family Tytonidae; genus Tyto; species Tyto alba. The sequence goes on from NW_024881318.1 coordinate 39,239,414, forward strand.
CACAATCCTCTTTAATTAATTTTTTTTAATCTTGAGTCTTCACCCGCATTTCCCTAAGGTTCATACAAGCTGACTAAAAGCTGTAATACAGGCTACAGAAACAGTCAAACAATTGCAGCATTCAGTCTTCCTTAAAACAGCGGGTTAACAACCAGCCTCAACTCATGCATACACACATGCACGCACAAACCCACACAGAGGCTTTATGATGAACAACGAGGTTCATGTCTGCAGTGGAGTGCGGCATTAATACACTTAGCAAGACAGTGCTATATTCATTGAAGCTTGACACCAGCTCTGTGAAGAAGGATTGTATTTGCAGGAGGATAGGAAGGGGAGGAGAAAAAGAGAGAGAAAACACCAACAGGAAGGAGAAGGATTCAGGGGAGAGTGTGAAGTGATCCAGCAGCTTTTTCATACGGTATAGACTTTGCTTTGGGAACGCAACAAAACAACAGCTACAGACTTAACCCCTTGACACTGGCAAGACTGTCAGCCTCAGTGCTAAGCACTCCAGCACTGAAATTCACACTCCAATTGCCAACAGGTTAACGATTAGGAAGCTTTTTCCTCTCCTGCCAAACGTGGTAAGTTCTTGTGGCTGTATTTCTGTTTTGTGTACAGACACTCTTTTAGATACACAAATCTCTCACTGCACTTCTTTGTTCTCTTTTTAAATTCAAAATTAATTTTATTATGCTGAAGTCTGTACAGACTAAAAACCATACACATAGCATGGAAAGAATATAAGAAAACACAGAGTGAATTAAAGGCTAGGATTTCCTCTGAGTTTGAGTCCTACTGTGTTTCTAGTCAACTACATGAAGGTCATAACTGATGATCAATAGTGAGTTCTGAGAAATCATAAATAAGCAAGAAAATCAGTTCTGTTATCAATGTACAAACCCAAGAACGTACTTGGAAGAAAACTGCATTCCTTAATTTTAAAACTGTAATTGTTTCAACTTTTGTGTAAAGCAACATGAAAGGGAAAAGAAAGAAGTGATGGATCTCAATTTTAAGTATTTTGTTAATTTGGGGACACAGATCACAATTCAGCACTGCTGGTTAGTGTGGTCACAAAGGTAGAAAGATATGACACATTTTTTCTGCATATGAAAAGCTGCCCTTTTTTCTGCTTAATTATTTAAGTGCAAATACAGGTAACAAAAACTGGAGTTACAAGGTGAGAGAAAAATTACAAGATGGGAAAACTAAGCTTTGACTCCACAGCATTATGTGGTTCCCCCTGTTGTCATACAGCCAGGGAAAAAAGCGCTTCCAGAAAGCTCACCAAAGATCAAACTGTCTCTGGTGACAGCAGTGTCCAAGCTATAAGTAATGTTCAAAGGATTCAACAATGCCTGTGACTGATCATTCTCTTTCCCTTGCCATCACCTGCTGATTTTGTCCAGGTGTTTTATGGCTATCTTGAAGCTCTGGAGAACAGACAGAAAGAAGACTTTGCCAATTTCTTTTGTCTGGGATTCTGAATTCCTTACACAGATGGTGGACAGCCACAGGCTGGCCAACTCCAGGCACAATTGCCTTCACCCTCAGAGGGAAAGCATGAGAGCAATATTACCTTCTCCCAAAGTACCGTCTGTAGTATGTCTGTGGTTAGGAAATAGGACAAGATGCCTTTTCTTAAGGAAAAAAAGGTTCCCCCCATCTCAATCCCCTGCTAAAACAGTATCAGGAGGGGGAAAAAAGCCCAAACCAACTGTGTCATTGTTCCCCCCCCCCCCCCCCCAAACATAAGACTTTGGTGTGTATTAGTAAATTAAGCATTCCTAAGCAACTCAAGGGGTTTGTCTAATAAGATAATCTTGTGTTAACATAGTTTTGTAATATGTTTACAGTCTCTCAAGTATTCCAAACAAATCCTGCTAAATCTTACTCACTAAGCAAACCGAGCCATTTCTGGCAGCAACTTTTAAAGATGGGCACTGGGCATGAGCCTCCTCACCCTTTTTCTCTTACTCTGTTTGCTTACAAGAAAGGCCATTACCTATGCAAATTACTGCTAAATGTGCAGTTACCTAATTGTGCAAATACTTATTTAGATATGTACTTTTCTCCTGCAGCGATGCAAGTGCAATTTTGAAACCGGTTATGTAAAATAAAACTGCTACACTCCCACTTCTGACCTCTGAAAGTGTGACTACATACTAGGGAATGGCGAATATGTAACAAAATATTTGTGCAACACTTAGGCACCTGACAAAGCAAATTTTACAGAAAATGTGTGACTACTTCCAGTTCTCAAAACTGGAAGGCTTTGGAAAAATATGTTTATTTTATATGCATTTCATTATGAAGATGCCAGATACAAATCTATGATATGATAAACATATCACTGACAGGTTCTCTGTCTTCTCATTATCTCAGAAAAAATATAATGTATGCAATATATACCTACTTAGGAAGTTTCAAAATATGTACTAGAAAATAAATAGGTATCTAAGACTCATATTACAGACAGACTTCACAAACCTCTGAGCTATACCCATCCCATATGCTGTTTCAGTTTTCCTTATAGGTGATGTGAATGAACTCTGAACTCATCAGCAAGATGTAAGACAATGTACTCCTCTTAGATCCTCAAGACACAGACTTGCCCCTCACCTCCCACCCCCCACCTAGAGATCAGTGTCAACATACATATAGGGAGAGCAGAGTAATGGAGCTGATTGCTGCCATGCAGATCTGAGAGCACAATTATGTCCTGCTCTAAATTATTTATTTTAGTGCTAAAGGGTGTAACATTTTCATCTTTTTTGGAAAAGTATACTCAGCAGTTATAAAATCTAGCATCATAAATGTTAGAGAAGGAAAGGACCATTACATCACCCTGACTATCTCCTGCCAAAGCAGGCTAGTTCCCTACTGTATATTTTCTAGCCTTATACAAAATGTTTCCAATAATAATCTGCTGATGTTTTAAATGCTCTGAATTACATTAACACTTAAAAAAAAGTCTGTGATTATAAAGGGAAAATGTAAAGCTCATAGAAGAGACAAACAGGTAACCTCAGAACCACAGGTCCCCTTTTTCTACCACCACAGTTACCAGCAGTAGAGCTTCTATACACTGTTTGGTCTACCAGCACATCATAACCCTGACCTAAGGAGGTCAACTTCAAGGTTGAAAATGTATCTTAGCCTCCATGGCTCATTTCATCCTTCAGCCTCCTGCTGTGATTACTGACAATTTAGCCAACATATTTATTTATTTCCTTACCGTACCCAAATACAGAGATACAGCCATATAATATACTGGTCATACCCATAAAAAGGCTGCAGTGGATGGCCCTACACAAACATCATCCGGAAGTCTTTGTGCTTATTTTTCCTACAAAGATGCAAAAAACTTCTCCATGGCTTCCCATGATTGTACAAGCATCCGAACAGACATATTCCCATGCCTTATACAAAACCCTGTTAATTTTAACTTTACCCCATTACAGCTTCCCCTTGAGATGTTAATTTTAACTTTACCCCTCTCATCTTCCCTAAGAGATAAGGATGACCAGAAGGGTAGCCAGCCCAGTGTCTGGCAGCATAATGAAATTGAGTTCCATGGATGAGGCTGTCTCACTGTAAACTGAAATCCTGTCAACTCCAGCACCTCTGCCAAGCATTTAATCCATAAAACACTACACTACACAGCTGTGTTTCACAGGGGAGGAGAGAGGGATATTTTTGTTTATTTTAGAAGATTTTTTCTGTTTCCTTTTTCAGTTTTCTGAGGCATGTATCTGTCTACTACACAGTGTCTTGAAACATTAAAAGGGCACATCACTGATGGTGGCAACGGTAATGTCACACCTGAGTAAGCAACATAAAAGAAGTGACTGTGGATGAACTGTTCCTAGGTGAGGGAAAACTGGATCCAAGTGTGGATGATGGAACTCACTTAAACTTGGCAGGATGATTGCCCAACACAAGAAGCTCAACCCAGGAAAGAAAGACTGGAGGATGGAAGAAGAGAAAAAATGTGCCTGCTGGGAATTGGACGGAGAATGCCATGCTGCCCTCAGATGTTAACAGCAGTCTGATGATGGCCTGGACTGAATTCAAATTGGTGACCTAAAGCAGAAAGACTGTATCTAACTAGTAATCCCCTGATCCATGGTACTTCAGTACTTTTAATCACAGAAGAAAAATTACAGTCCCAGGGGAGACTTCATTGGAGGGTAGCGTGCTAGATACTAATAAAATTTAAAAGCTTACGAAAAAAGATGCAGTGTCTTCCACCAAATGATAATGCTCTTATGTTAACTTTATCAAGGCTAAAAACTGGGGTGGGGGGGTGGGAGGGATTAAAAAAAATAATTCTTATAATTCTTGAATATTTTTCTCCACTCTTGTTGGATAGTGATTAATGGGTGAAATTTCTTCAGTTCCATTTTATGATTCAGTTTTTGATTACATTACTCAACTTTCAGGATTAAAATTTTACAAGACTCCCAGAAAGAAAAGGAAAAAAAAAAAAAAAAAAAGACTGACTAGGCTCAGCACAAGCCATGGGATGTAATTATATGCATTTAAAACATAACAAGAGTGTCAACAACATTGTCAACCCTCAATTTAATGGAGGCTTCACAACACAGCCTCAGAAGCTGAAGTTACTTAGAGTGCAAGTGTAACACAATGTAAAATTGGCTCCTTTTCTGAAATGACAGAAGTGGCATTATTATGGATAACACCAAAATACCATGGCATGCACTTTTTCTTGAGACAGTGTTGAGCTCCTAACTGATTAGTAAATAATGAAAGAAAGCATGGTATGCTTTTACTGTAGATACTATTTACAAAACATGACTACATAATCTTATTGAGTATACTGTGAACATCTCCAAAACCTTAACAAATTGTATGCCCAAGGTCAAATACTTTTGAGAGCAGAAACATATTGTTTTTAAAAGGTCTTACTTTTATTATAAATTCAGCATCTTTCCCGTATCATTCCCCCTTTCTAGTGAGATTACCTATGGATCATAACTATAATTGTCTTTCAATAGCAGGGTTTCTTAATACAAGGTGAGTTTTTTAAACTTCTGTTTAAATGACTGTTTAAATTACTCTTCAACGCCAGAAACACTCAGACCATGCTATGGACTGATAATATGCCAACATTTTTGTTTTTAATTTAAGCTCATTTTGAGTTTCATCAGCAAGGAGGAAGAAAGCCTTGAAATGGTAATGTTCATTTTATTTTCCCTCTATTCACTGACTTAAAATAAGAAAAGATAAAAGGATATGCTAAAAGTTTCAGCCAAAAAATAGTTGCTTCAAGGCAGGTATTTCTTTATGTCATGTTTCAGCCTGGAACAAAGTTTTACACACAACTTATAAACCTGAAAAAAAAAGGGGATTTATAGTTTAAGTGTTACCGATACAACCTTAAGTACAGTGTGCTACCGATACCTTTACTACAGCATTGCAAATGGTGCTGCTGAAATAAACCATCTCATTTTTTTTACTGAGAGAATGCTGCAGTCATTAAAGTATTCTTGCCCTCTGTATGCTTGAGAGTGGTCTGTCCATAAGTTATTAATAAACCATGGGAAGGTGCAGCAGCAGACCAACTATTCATATTAATGAATGCCTCATGAATATTCAGCTGCATGTTGACTCTTACCTCAGAGGACCAAGGGAACCAAAGTCCAGCCCCCTATTCTACCACTTAAACCTTCTCATGCTGTAATATTTTATTTTGAATAATAATGAGTAAATCTGTAACACTGTCTCTTGCAAAGCTAAGTAACTGTTGTTCCTGTACGAGTGTGAGTGAGGGACTGCTATCCGCTTCATAAAAAAAAAAAAAAAATACAAAGTAGTCATAAGTCTTTAGTTTAACTAGAACTACATTACCTCTAATTTAGTATCTGCACAGATTTATTGCTAAAGTAACAGTTGCTGTTGCTGGCTGCACCATTTCTGAAACTAAAACTACCTATTTTGTAATAATATTCCCCTTCTAGTCAAACACAATGCAGCATGGATGGGCAAATGCCCACACATGATTGAAAACACTCTGACTACTGTTTTCCTTCCTACTCAATACTTTTTACACCTGTTGACTTTTATTTCCGACTTTTCTGTATTCTAAATTGAAATCTCTCGACCATAATCTGTTCCAGCAACATCAGATACAACACATCACTGATGTAGAAGACTTCTGAGTGGGATTTATCACGGGTCTTGTTTCTCTGCCTTATTTGTCATTTCATTTTTCTTTCTCAAAAACCATTTTTCTTAACAGCTCTTCTATAGCCAAGATATGAATGCACATTAGATATCCTTTCAGGGCCAGCACGCACATCCTTAACCAAATCCACTACTTCCTTTTCAAACTGAACAGAACTCCTTCAATTCTATTCATCCTCTAAAAGTAAGAAGTGAGCACCTCTACATGTAATAACAGGCATCTGGGAAGCCAACTGGAGCAGTTGGAGCATGTATTTTGGTAAGCAGCTCTTAAACACTAAAGTGAGTGATAATTGGGCACAGAAACATAAATTGTCAGAGCAAATTAAGAAAAAGACTTTGCTTTTCAGTGTTATATGCAAAATTATCTATAAAATTACACTAGACATACATTTGAACAAGCAGAGATTCTTATACACTTGATCAAATTACCATAGAGTAGATAGAGAATTAACTGTGCTTTTCTTTTGGATAAAATTAATGTCAGCTTTCTGTCCTTAAACCAGAGCCAATGGGGAAACAAAATATGTTTAGCCCTGAAATAGCTGTGGTAATTCAATCCCTGCACTCTCCTTATTTTCTTGATGACAAAGAGAAACTCCCAACTGGCAAGGCCACCTGCACTGATTACTCCTCCATCCACACCCACGGAATAGGAAAATGAGCCAATGATCATTAACCTTAATTTCTTCTAACATAAACCTCAGGATTATTTTTTTTTGGTCAGGTTTTCTTCTCTCAAAATTCCCATGAGATTAGCAGGGAGGGAGAGAAAAAGAGAAAAGGAAAAAAAATGGAGGGGAAAAGTCATAACTTGGAAAAAAAAAAGAAAAAAAAAATCAAGAGAACTTAAAAGAACTCAGTGGCTTCTTTTCTTCTGTTCCACAGCTGGCTTATTATATCCGAGTGCTGTGAAGTTAAAGGGATTTTGAGGCACTATCATCTCTCTTGATAGCAACTTCTTTCCCTCCCTTGTCCCTTTCTCCAAACAATAAGGTAAATGCTAACGCATGGGTTTTCTGGGTTTTTTTTAGATTTTTTTTTTTTCCCCTGAAAGATATTCCTGGGTAAAGGTAGTTGGCAAAAACAAAGATGGTTCTGGATGTCAGGAATGCGGGTGTGGCCCCGTGTCAGGACTAAAGGGCCAAGCACAACTGGGTGGGATATTTCCAGTGTAACTACTTCAAAATACAGTAGAGAATGCATCACACCTCCTGGTCATCCACATTCTGTTACTGCCAAATGGAATAATTTTTGGTTCAAACTGTGTGGGACTAACTCCCACTGGCATTACATCACCTTCTAATGGATAAGGCACTTATTTGGACACTCTGAAGAATATAATGCGTGTGTATATATATAGATATAAAATAAATACTAACAATAAATATATGAAAATTAATCATGCTGTAGAAATAATGGTTTGTATAGCACAAATGTGTGTAATGAAAGCAGATACCCTCTTATTTTGTTGTCTCCAAACAGACCTAGGTAGACCTTAAACAACATTTTGAAAGGAATTACACATTTATAAAATGAAGAGCTTATCAATTCATTGAAGTATGCTTCACTATATACCCTGCTGAAGTAATCTTTTTCCTGCAAATAATTTTAAAAACATTATACAGCCAAATAAAAGCAAAAAAATGTAAAAGTTTTAATATGTATTTTTTTTCATTAGGATTGCTGAATTAAAAAGCAAAGAAATGTTCAAAGAACATAATAAAACTGTGATTGTATTACCTTCAAATGCATTACAACAAGCTGTTTGTCGCCTGCCAAACACATACAGCAGGGCTTCTGTGGAGACCAGGAGGCAGACAGTAACTTTGATCACGCAGACATTCCTCATTATTTCAGACCTCAAATCAAGTAGCAACAGTCAGGGGAAGAAAGGGGTGAGAGACATGGGGCTGCTGGGGAGGAAAGGGGAAGCAGACCGCAATTTTGTCCTAGGTTCAGCATCCTAATTTAAACAAAAACAGGCTGTTGGCATCTCTGTGCTTCCCTGCAGCCCCCTCCCTTTCCCCATGCTTTTCAGTCTCCTGGTTCACTAAAAATGACAAGCACATTTCTAGGCTCTGCTTTTTTATCAAGCTGACAAAGGTCAACAATACTAGCCAGAAGAGTGTTGAAGTATTCAGTGCCACAGGTCATCCTAATAGATACTGGAGGGACTCATTGCAACACCACTGTAAGCCAAGACAGCACGATTTTTAAGAGGCAGCACTTTGCACGTTCACAGCCTGGTTAATTTAATACAATATGGGCCTCTTGTTTGCAAAATATCATCGGCACATTTAAGAGCTGGTATCTTTCTGTGGGTGACAGTAAGGTGACTGAATTCAGGCATGTTAACAGATGCACCTTTTTATGCTCTGTTAAACCATGTCACAGACTACAGCCCCTAAGTGCATTCCTTTATTTATGCTGCAGCCACCTGAACTAATTATCAGAGCCAGAGCTGGTTCTAGCTCTATAAAGTCCAGTGGCTGTGTAGGCATGTAAAGAGACTGGAAGGGAAAATGGGATGGGGTAGGGGGAGGAGGAGAGAAACTCTTTTTGAAAGCACTTTCTTAAACACATGGCTTTGAAGTCTTCATGTTTTTTAATTGGTGCTATGAAGTGGGGGGGAAACTATATTAGCAGTTTGAGACTGTAGTACTGTTTGGTTCAAATGTGCTGTGTCTCACTGCCTCATACCCCCCCACCTTTTTTTTTTTTTTTTTTTTTTCCCATTTGAAGTTATGTTTACATCCAAACATCTATAAAATAAACATCAGCACAAAACTCTTTTCAACACTCAAAAATAGTGGAAGATGCTACCCCGGGGGAAAAAAAAAAAAAAAAAAAAAAGGAAAAGGTGAACAAAAGAGCTTGTTATATCTCTCAGTACAATTCTGGTCTGTTTTATCATATGTGGGCTCAGGAACACCCACTTACAGCTCTCTTTCCACTAAATATTCTAATACACCAAGCCTTCTCCACAAGCCTTTATGCCACAGTCATATTTTATCAGTAGCAGCAGCTACCTCCTTTCAAAGATTCAAAATTCTTAGCTAGTTTGGCTGTTTTTTACCAAATTAATGTCTTTTGCTTGCACAACTTCTTCCTGTACTACAGTTTTCAGTAAAAAAGTTAATGATCCTTAAGAGAAAAGAGGGGAAAAAGGACTTGATGTTGACAATTTTTTTTTTACTACTTCTGACTAAATGACCTTAAATAAAAAATTAAATCATTTGTCTTATGAGCAACAGTGTATTTTTTTTTTTTTTTTTACAGCGTATAATTTAGCTAATAACTAGTTGGGGCCAATCTTTAACAAGTCACATATTTCCATTGTCCCTTCACCCCCTGCTTATGCTTTTACCACATCCTAACAAAAACATGACCAGAACTGGTGAAAAACATACGGTTCCAACTAATGAATCACATACTTTCCCGCAAGTGCAGTAAGTACTACCAGCTGTGACAGTCTTGCTTTGGCAGTGGAAGCAGTGCAGAACAAGGCCGACACATCTGAAACCAGCTGTACTGAAAAACCACAAGCAATTTAAGTCCGTCTCCCTTCTCAGGGGCTTCTTTGTCTCTGTCTGTGTCTCTGCTCTGTCCCTAAAACTTGCCAGCCATCTTGTTTTGACAGAGTTCAGAGTTTCAGAAGTTTCAAGGGGGAGAAAAATCCGCTGATTCAGGAAACTGGGTTTCAAGAAAATGATAAGGAGGTCTTTGTCAAACCAGCACAAGTCAGGAAATTTAAAGAGACAGAGTATGCATCTACCCATCTGCTCTGCTTATATGACAGCTTAAAGCACGGAAAAAGACACATGTATACTTAAAACATGCGTATGTCCATAAATTTGTATTTGTACCTAAAATCACAGAATGATCTTCATGAATGGAGGGTGTGGTGAGGAATGCTGTTTTGAGATCTTGAGATTCTACCAGATTAAATCTGGGATGGTCATGAAACTCAGAAATCAATTAGTTAATCTCTAATTATATACATCACACCAACGGGAAACCCAGTATAAGTTATATCCCACCACATTGCCTTTTGTGCTGTAAATGGCATGTACTTTATTGAAGACTATTCCAGCAGTGTTTCAGAGAGGCTTTTAAAAACCTTGAGGGGGACAATTTCTTGATTTTTCTACACATAAAGCCAGGAACTAAAATTAACATAAACCTACTGTATTTGGCTGAGAGGGAGTGGAGAAAAAAGTAATCAATGTAAAAAAAAAAAAAAAAAAAAAAAAAAAGGATCAAAATTGACTTATAATGGCTTTCCTTTACATAAGAAATTCTGTGACATTCAGGTCTAATGTTCCAGGTCCATCTAGGACTAAAAGCAAGTACTGAATACTGAATATCACACTGGGAGTTCCGCTTTCCCCCCCTCTCATCTACAAAAAACACAACTCTTGCTTCCATCCCTGCAGAAAGGCAAGATATAAAGCCTAATACTTTTTAAAAAGTCAAGATCCAGATTCAGGACTGGTCTTTCCTTACCTTGCAGCTCACATAGGTATGCATTTTAGAGAATATCCATATAGAAAAGGGTGAAATTTCTGATGGAAATTGATTTTTTTTAAATGACACCTTTTTCAGAATTTTTTAACTAATTTAGATGAAATAATTGTCTCGTGATGGATTCTTGAAAATACCGCAATAGGTACATCACGCATCTATTGTAAGATTTGCCAACAGACACAGACATGCTCCCTATTTTGGGCAAGCAGTGAGAAAGGCCAAACCCCACAGCAGTCTGTCCCCTTTTGGTGACCCGTTTTTATACAGTGAATACATGTGCACACAAACACTGTAAACGTGTTTAGCAGCTTTAAGGCTTTTGGTTTTCACTGGGATTCATCACATTAGCCTCAAGCAGTAAAACCATTAAGGGAGCTATTCAGACTCCCTGTCAAGTGCAAACAACACTTTAATGCAGTGCCTGCTAATATGTATTTTGTACACACACATAGTTTGCAGGAAAACTATTTTAAGTATGGTTTAACATATAAATACATGTACTGTGATCTCTCCCTACCCAACGCATCAGTGATGTCATACTGACACACTAAGAGCAACTTAAGACCTACAAGTCCAATTATACAAACCTACCTCTGTAATCAGGAAGGGAATCAACTAACAATAATTTCAACTAGCAGTACTTAAAAATTATGAGAAACTTCTCACATCAGCTTTGATATACCAAACAGCATCATGATTTTAAGACCTGTTCGGATTATTATTCATTCCTAGATGTGCCATGTATCCTATAAAGAAGCTTGAACTTCCACCATTTTCAGAGGGTAAAGAAATCCCCTTCATGGTATTTGTATTCATCCCTTTCTGGTACATGGATATCAGCTCCTGAATCTATTTGTAGTTAAATTATTGTGTTTCCTATACCAAAGGTAACCCTGATGCTGTTCTTACATTACAACCGAGGCTCTCACCAGCACTGGAAAACTGGAAGGGATGATCAAAAGATGCCGAAATTCAACTCCATCTTCTTCTTGGTAAGACAGACTGAAGACAGCTCAGATGTATGCCCTCTAAAGAGCTGCACTGGATGGATTGGGATTTTAAAGGTTTATTTTGGTGGGACAGGTATAGCAGGTTATAAAAAGAACAGACAAAGTCTTTAAGGTATCCTGTATATTACCCCAACATCAGCACTGCACCAGCAGCATCAACGGTGCAGCCTTTTAGTTAACATAAGCTAAAAGCAAATTACGAACTTGAGCTCTTTACACACTTAAAAATCACCTTTTTAACTCAAGGGCAGAAAGTGGTTTTGTTTTAATGATTTACTGGTTTACTTCAAATTACTAACTAATAAAATATATTTCCTCTTAAAATGAAAATGGTCTTCAGCAGACCTGTGTATACTCAAATAAAGAATAGTCATAACAACTATAAACTGCTATCACTGAATTAGCTTTACAATTTACATTACCTTCTAATGCAAGCTTTATTATTCTGTGAGCACAAAAAATGACACCCATCCATTTTCCCAAATTTAAAAGAAAAAAAAACACAAAACCAGTCAAGCATCAAAAGAAAGAACTGAAAGAAGACAGAGATATCCACTATCAACATAGGAGGCATAACTTTTGCATAGTGTCTTATAACTTCATTACAATTATACAGCTAATTCTAAACCCCTGTTATCAAGATTTTACTACGAGAACTGAATAACCATATGGACAGTATAACTTTTTAGTTAACATTTTTTTACCTCATTTTTTTTCCTAAATGGACGTTTTATAGAAATTAAAATTCAATTTAATATAAAGTGATTCCAAAAATGACAGTATAAAATATAGTACTCTGTATGTTAGCACATCTCACTACAGTTTTCTGAGTAAAGCAAAATGTATTCATGAACACTTCCCTGAACAGGAACCAGAATCTCTGTTTGTCCTGTTTCAATTAATGGTTGGTTGTCAGTTCACCTTCTACACTCAGATATATATTTAAAAAAACAAACAAACAAACAAACAATTATAGCAGAGGAATTGCAGAGAAGAATTAAACTGAGGAATCAAATATCTTCTTTTTTTTTTTCTTGACCAAAAGGTTTTGAAGCATTAATCCAATCAATTATGATTCAAAACCAGTGTCACATGACTTATCCAATTGCAAAATTCATCCAGTGATTTCCAGAAGTGGTCAGGCTGTTTGAATTGAAAACTACAGGGTTTTTTCCCAGCAACTGTATGATTTATACAAACTGCAGATCATTTATGCACCTTTTATAAACCAAAAGGAAGGAATAAATTTACTGTACAAGTTCACAGTTTGAATAAGCCAGGTTATGATTAACAGCAGAGACTATAAAAAAAAAGTGATAGCTACCCTTGGTAGTTGGCTAATATTTAATGTTAGAAAAATCCCATTATTTCTTGTATGAAAAATAAGTATAATCATAGATTTGAACATGACAGTACTATTCACTGCTTCTCTGAGGGGTAGATACTGAAACCCATCTACCTTCAAGGACACCTTGATTTTCTTTGGAAATAGTTATCCTTCCCTCCCAGAGAAGGGAGCATCCAAGTCACTAGAAGATACTTCAAGGCTAGCTGTTCTTCAGCTTGTCAGATGGGTGAGACAGAGACACAGTGCTCCAGCCATGCAAGTGAGGCAATAGGAGAGACAGCTCAAAAGCACACCTGCATGAGGCATGTAAACAACAGCCATAGAAGACTGTGAATCTATAATTTAAATACATTTTTTAATGTTTCAATGTATATACTTTAATTTGCCCTTTGCAGTTACAGGGAAAAACACAAAGATTTTCCTCTCATCTATATATGTGCAGCTCTACAGTTTTTCAGTAAGAAATGTGTGCTTTTGCCCAAGAACACAAATTATGTAATATATATGCCATTGGTTTAGGGTTTGGGGGGGGTTCCTTCTTTTTTTTTAGAATCATAGACTCATGTAGGTTGGAAGGAGACTGTGGAGGTCATGTGGTCCAAGCCCATCCTGAAAGCAGGGATACTTTTAAGCAGCTCGCTCAGTGTCTTTTCTGGTTGAGTTTTCCTAGAAATCATTTTGTTGCATGGTTTATTTGATGTTTTGGGTTTTTTCTATAATTTTAAAATTATATGAATAGCAGAATTCTTGACCTATCTTATTAAGAATTACTATCTACAATAAGAAAAATAAACATGGGTGTTGAAAGATTTGCCCATAAAGAGATGGCACAGGCAGGATCAGAGGTCAGGAGCTTGCAATTCAATCCATCAAACACTGTTATCTAAGCGGTGTTTACATTGTCTTTTAAATAGACTCCATCTTCAAATTAGTCTTACCTGCTTAGCAAACTAACCCTATGCACTCCTTTCTAAGTAAATAATGAATATACAAAACATTGTGTAGGCTAATACTAAAGTCTACATCATCTCCAAAGGGAATCTTTATTTCCTTTCTGTGCATAGTTCTTACACGGTTTTTAAAGTCAGGATCTTCTTATATTTTGTCTCAAAGTCTCATCCAAATCAAAATTATATAGAAATGTCCTCTACAGTCTCCTAGTTTCTTGCCTTTTAGCATGTTAGAAAAGCACACATGACCTTCAGAAAAGCGCTTTCAGTTTTCCCTTATCATCACCACTATTAGGTGCCTAGTTATAATTCTGTGCAAATAGTTTTTACTATGTCTTCTTTTCTTCCCATCAAAAAACTCATCCCACTTTTTCAAAAGGAAGAGTAAAACATCTGAGAACCTGTGCAGCAAAAAGTATAATAGATATATTTTATATGTCACTACAGCTACAAGTCCTTAGATGAGTGCCATTAGTGATTTATTACAAATTAGTTTCCTTTTGTCTAAGATCCAAAATCATCTTAGCCAAAGCTGGCATTGCTGCAGATGTGAGCTGTGTCACTATATAACTGGCACAGCAATGGAAATACTTTCCTGAAAAATCTGACTAGCCCTAGTAATACCCACAATTTACATACATGCAGTCTACATAAACAGTTATACTGGATTTAGCTTGTGTTTAGCACTACTTGATAAAAACTATTACCAATGTGGTTAACATAAATTACATGTAGTCTACTCCATATGGAAACCATATTTTAGCAGCAACCAGTGTTTAATAATGAACACTCTGCCTTGCTCTCTCAGAGGCAGGCTCTTTCTCGCCTCTCTCTGGCTGCACATTCTATGTTTTAAGAAGATATTTAACTCATGAAATAAGTCATTTGAATATTCACACTGCAGTTAAAAAGGGATTAATTTTATCCCATGTTAAACCGGTAACAAGATGACCAGCCTCTTTAAAATGTAGTGCACTAAATTATTCTCATCTATAATTTTTTTCAAACACAGGCTGATAACAATTCACTGCATGAACATCATTACTTGGCTAAGTTATTAATGACTTCTAATTGTTTATGATAAGTCTCTTTACTTTAGCCCTGTCATGTAAAATTAATTAACCAGCAGTCCACAAAGAAATACAAGCACAAAGTAGTTCAATATTTTACCATAATTTTGTGTACTTTTATATTTTTAATAACAGTGACATCTTCTACATTTCATTAGATGTGATAAAAGGTGTAGGTTAAGCAGAAATCATGCAGGACTGCATACTAATGATAGGAATAAATGCCTTCTTACAGATTTCAAGCTTATATATATGCTTAGATTTCCCTACTAAGCTTAGTCAAAAAAGAGAATTTTTGTGTCAGGACTGTAAAATTTTAGGCTGGAATCCTGATCCTTTTGAAGTTCATGGCAATTTTGTTCTTTTGCTGTGTCCAAATTTAACCCTCAAATTTATAAAGTGTTTAATATATCAGTTAGCAGTGAGAAAAAGCAGGTTCTAACAAAAGCACTTCCAGAAAAATAAAAGCTATTACAACAAGAGCAGGACTACTCTGTTCCTCTGGTCTTTATTTAAATCTTTAAGATATAAGAAAAAGCCTACAGATTTTACTCAAATAAACTAGTCAGAGAAATGTAATGAAAACCATGAGCTAAAAAAGAAAAAAAAAAACACAACCAAACAATAAATGCTATTAGAAGGTAATGCTTAAGGAGCCAGATGAGATGCTATTCCTGGAAAATTAGAGTGAATTTAACAGAAAATGGTAAGATTGTTAAGAGTTTTAAACTAAGTTTTACTGTGTATAAATATCTCTATAATACAATTCTATACAATTCAGAAAGTTTGTATTAAGAATACAGTTCTTCATAGCTCACATACAACGTCAACTTCCAAACATCTGGTGAACTTCAAGGCAGAGCTTTCCATCTCCCCAGAGAGTTATCAGTTGGACTATAATGTTATCAGCTTTCACACACTTCTCAGTGAGATGCGATCTACTTGCCTGAGAACATAAGGGAGAGCCAGGAATTCCTGTTCCAATTCCAAATTTGTGGACTCTAAGATTTCTGGTAAGCCAAGAACTCCCAGCTGCCTCACTTTCACAGCCTCCAGAAACAGGGATATTTAGGTGCCTAGTTTTCAGACCAGCAAGGATTAATTACTGAATTACTGATAATTATATAAATACTTAAATAGAGTTCTTTGAATGTTGGTAGTGCTCACTTCACAGTGCCTGAAACAGACACTTTAATACAAGGGGGAGGATTTTAAAGTAGAAACAGCAACCAACATTGACATACAAATAACACCTCTCTTAGGTGCAGGCACAGTGGTGCTGTTTACAAAAGCAAAGCGGGCTTTCAGTTGCCCAGACAGTCAAGTTAGTGCCTTAATACAGTATAATTCATCATAATTCAGACAGCAGTTCTCTCCAGATCAACTAACTCATCAAAAGCACAATTCCAGTTAACTCAGTGTGCAGCAGTGACCTGCCACGGGATGCACAGAACACCTTGGTGTGTTCCCCAAAGGTCATGACAACCAGAGTTGTTTGGCTGCCTCCTGAAGACAAAGCTGTTTCACAAATCTAGTGAGCTACTAGAGAATACCTGGAGGATGTGGAATCTGGATACTACTCAAAGCCCATATTCTGACATAACTTTTATCTATCAAAGACCAACACCTGTTCCCAAACTCTGTACTGATAACTCAAACACAGTCTGTGTGCCATTAAGAAATCTGCATTCCAACAAAGCAGAAGGGAGTTGCTGAACACCAACAATATTTCTTGTGAAAAATGTGGGGAGAAATGGCAAGAAAAGCTCTGACAGTTTGAAGACAATGAAATTATTCTTTTAAGGCATTATTCACAGGTTCTCGTAGAAGTGTTTCAGTAAATCAGAAATCTCACAAATGAGAAAAAATTACTATATCAAGAAATTACAATTAGATGGCATGCATTGCTCAACGTTTGAAAATGTTTCAAAGAGGAACACTCATTCCCAATTCACAGTTGGAAAAAGCAAGGTAAACCAAGTGAAACCTGTAAGTAAATAACAGAAGTCCCATTAAGAAAGTTTAAGTTCCATAGATTTAGAAAAATCAGAATTCAGTGAGAAAGAACACCAGAAAAACAACTTGCTACTCATTCTTATTGATCCTCTCACTAAACTAAGCTTTCTTTAACACAAAGGTGCTGAAAAGTCATGTAAACAACACTGCAATGGTTTTAATGTCCTAATATAACAAGTAGCAAATGAACCCTACACTTAAATAATTATCTACTAGTGGTAATCTTTATCTAAAGCTAAACTGCTCTAAATTCTTTGAGTAAATGAAATTGCCCATTCAATTAAATTTCTAAGAATTTCTAGTCCCAAAATTTCACAAAAGCTTGCATTCTGTTTTGCTGATGCTTTAAAACCAGCTATTCATAATACACTGAGATTCCTGATATTCAGGTACAATTACAAAGCAAGCTATTTAATGGGGAGAGTTTATATGGATGGTTTAGGCAACTGTCTCAAAAAATGTTTAGTGTTCCAGATGAAAATCTCATGACAGATCCTCCTTCTTAAAAGCAAATCAGGTCTGGTCACTGATAGTGATTACTGAATTTTCAGATAGCAATCCACATTCTTAGAGAACCTTGCAGGTTTCCATTCACAGGGGATACGTATCTAGTAACAGTAAACTGTCACCTTTTTCCTTATTTAGCCATCATAAAATTCTGAATAAAATTGAATGCTATTTTCATAGATAATTAGGTACAGTTTGGGTCAGATCTACTTAACATGGAAAAACTGGCAGACCTCTAACTGTTATTGCAATAGTCTGTTACTACTGGCACAAAATGTAAGTATGTTCATACTTTTCTAACTTCTAATGTCAGTGTTCTGCTACTAATAACTAATGTCAAAACCAGAACAAAAGCTCACTGCTTGGCTTGTTGACTTCTGCACACAGATGTCAAACACACAGAGTTCATTAATGATTTCAAGGTGATGGAAACCAAAGAGATGTCCAAAACTGTGCTGTTGATTATTGGTTCTTTTCAGATTAGCATCTTCATGAATGCAGAAAGCACATTTAAAACCAAAATCTTAATTTGACCTACACTCTAAGTAATTTTACACTTACATACAGTATCAAGGGAAAACCCAGGAGAGTCTAGAATATGCAGGGATGTGAAAAACTTAAATGTAAGACTATTTTTCTAAATTTCACGGCATCAAGCAGTTATCAAAGAAGAAAGAGTAGCACTCAAGATAGAAAGAATACATTCACCTGTAAGTGAATGTGTCATGATCTTCAAAAACAGAGTATATAGACCTCTGTCTACATCTGTTCAAAATGTCTTATGTGGTCAAATTGCAAAAAGAAGCAACAATGGGTAGTTTACCTGTGTGACTGACATAAAGCTCGTATAGGAGATAATTTTAAATGTGCATAAGCATTAACTGAACATTACAAGGAGTGTGCAACTACAATGACGATCTCCCCTTCTAGTCAGCATGTATTTTGTAAAATTAGAAAAATGTATTTTAATGAAATTTCAGACCTGCAGACTTAAATCCATTCTAACTCTGGTGCCTAGTCAATCTACCATAATACAATTCTTCCAAGTAGAAAAAATAGTAATTCTTATGTCCAGATTTCCACATACTCATTAACATTTGTCTAGAAAAGGGTGGTAAACATACAGTTGTTTTATGAAGTCCTGAATTGCACTGTTTTTGCAGAAGCTGTGATTACTTGTTAGGGTAACAAAAAATGTGAAAAATCTAAACGTAGTCAACCCATAAGAGGAAGAGCCATCACTGGCAACCTTTGCTTCCACAGGAATTTTTTCAGTCTCTCATACTCAGTGTTTGTAAGCTTACATTCAAAACTGCTGTTGTGAAGTGTTTTCTCCTTATATTACAGTGTGGAAGGTCCACAGAAACAGCAGGGGAAAGCAGTTACACACTGATGTCAAACTCACAATTAAAATGGGGAGGGATAGTTTTCATATCCAGCATCCCTCAGTTCCACAAATCTGTAGCAGCACTTCAAAGGAGAGCAGGTAAATCACTTACAGACATGTGAGACTGTTCCCTTTACAATACCCCCTAAAATTATTCTGCTCAATAGTGAACAGACTAATCCTCAAAGACACGGAAGCGTTAGAAAGTGCTGAGAAGAATTAATTGTTACCTATACTTCTCTGGAAGATGTGGAGAACCTCGGAAGGTGGCTACCTAAACTATTCTTCCCATATGCTTATATGCTTTGAAGGCGGTTTTCTGAAATTCTTCATATTACTCTCCTAAATCACATTCCCTGAACTATTTCTGACTTGTCTAGAGTACAGCTACAGCAGCTGCATTCTCACAAACATCTACACAAACTCCACTGGCAGACAGCAGCCATTTTCTGAGCTTGTTTTGGTTCTTCCCCACATTATATGTCAATATTCCCAACATTAAGAGATTTATTCGCAAAAGTCACTGCGCAACTCAGGAGTTACAAAGTATAATTAGCACTATAACACCTGGGATCCTATTTTGTCTATGAAGAATCCAAAGTCTGGTAACTTTGTGTTTCAGTTGGGCAGCCTAGTTATCTAGAAATCATAACCATGCCCAGCACTCCCAAATAGGATCAACCCCACTGTAGACGCACTTCACAAATGGCTTTTAGGACAATTTATCTCTCTGGCAAGCTTTCAGAAACTACTGGACAATTTATACACTTAGTCTGACTCTTCAGGAAGAGTCAACTGTACAGGTGATCTGTTCATGTGCACTAAGCCGAAGTATGTCCCAAACACACTGTCCTTCCTCACTTTGCAGACTATCTGCCCAGTGCATGTGCAGTAGGCCTGGCATTTCTTGGATGCATGAGACTCATTGAGCACATGCTGCAGAGAATGTGAATGCATTTTTATGTCCAGGAAATCCTAGGCAGAAGTATAATGGGCACAGTTAAGCACCACATCTGCCTTTCAACAAGGTAATCAGAAATCAGTTCACCTCCTGATGGATTATTTGCCCTCATAATTAGAATTATATTTAATAAACAGGACTAGTTACAAGAACTGAGTGGTTACCCACATGATAATGATACCTTTGTTTTATTGAAAAACACCTCTTTGGGAGACTTTTTCACAATGAGAAATAATCCAGTGGTACAATTGCTCTGGATTGTACCCATCTGGAAAGCAATTTAAAACACTTTTAAGCATCCTCATTATTTTTTTGCATATTAAAAAGTATTTTCAAATAAGTAAAACTAAAACATTAAACAAATACTACTACCTATTTTACTTTTGTGTGGTATGTTATTGTATTAACTGATGTATTGTCAGCATCCCTTTTTATAGAAAATACCCTGCAAATCACAATAAACACTTAAAAAATACCACTTTTCATCAAAAACCATACTGCTATTCTGTACTTTTTTTTTCTCCCCTGAACAGAAACAGATTCAAGACAGATGCTTACAAATTAACTTTTGAACACTCCAATACCCATGACTGCAATCATTCCCTCTGTCAATAAGTCTCTGGCTGGGCAATTGGAAGACAGGCATCCTTTCCCATCCCCCACTGTACACAGATGACAAATTCCTTCATCAGCTCCTCCTTCAAGCACTGCAGGTCATTTGGGTAATTCACTGCATCTAGAGAGGCTTCATGGAAGCCACTGGCACCTCAGCCATAAACAGCAGTGAATCCCTATATGCTTGAACATGTTAATACATGCCTCCTCCCGCAACTTAATTTTCTAGGCTATTTTCTACCCTTTCTTCACGGCCCGGTACCAGCAGATCAGGATGGAAATGGTTCCAGAAAACTAACTGGAGACACTCCGTTGGAGACTGAGCCTTCGATCTTTGAAACTGAAGGAATTAGGAAATCCATCCACACTGTAAAAGCAGCAGGTACAATCTAACACACATAAAATATACACCTGTACACCCAAGTGCATTCAGGTTCACAGCAACATCCTGTTTCCTTTTCAGTCAAAATAATACTCCTCAGTAAGGTTCAAAAACATGGGAGGAAAAAAAGAACTTATCCATATCTGCCAAGTATTCTCCCACTATAAACGAACAATAAAAGTAACAAGTTGCTTAGCAACGTTTATCATTTGGCTTAAACCTTCTCATCACAGTTAAGATTTATCTTAATGTTTCATAAGCCAAAATAAACACTGACCCTCCACTGTTTTCACAGGTTGTTAGCAGAAGTGCATTGATTACTTCTAGGTTGTATTACACTTTCAGCATGGCAGTTTTAACTCTGCTTCTATGGTCATTTCTGCTGAGTCCCGATTAAAGCAAGTGGGCACACAGGGACAAGGACATCAGACACATGCACAGAAACATATGAATCTGAAAACTGAAGACATTAGTTACCATTGTTTAGGCATTTAAATACCAAGAATAAGAAGAGAACAAGCTGTTCCCAAATAGATTGTTAAAAGTTGCTAGTGATGACAATGATAAGAAAATATTATGTTTTAGGTAATGTTTCATACTATCTCCTCAGGTGCTTTAAAGAGAAAAGGGAGTGGATTCCATTAAGGTCCTAAGACCTCTTGTAAAAACATTGATCGAAGTGAGAAACCAGTAATCAGAATAAACACTTTGAAATTAGGCAATCAGCCTGACTACAATGTTTGCTTAACATTTCCTCCAATTTCTAAGCCATCCCTTAGGCGTCTTTCTCCTTCTGAAACAAAACCAAAATGCCTTTCGGACTCTTAAGTAGTGGAAATAAATGACTGAAATAAATTACAACTCTGCTAGATACTATACCCCTCCAGTAGTCTGCACCACACAACCATCACCTCCTCCTCTACTGCAGTGCGCAGCACTGCTGGCAAAGAGGGCAAAGGCAGAAGGAAAATTGCACCACCGTTATTCTTTAATTTGAGAATCAGCAGTCACAGCAGTAAAACCCCACAGAACAAACCCAAAGAGAACCACAGACCTATATTGACAAATACTGCATGAGCACAGAGGAAGCACAGCCCATGCTCTCCGCTCAGAAGAGAGAAAACCTCATTCAAGCAAAAAATAAATGGTTGCAAGACTTCAGGGACATAGGTAGCACTATTGTGCTGAATCCTGTTTACTCCTGGAGCAAGCTTGTTTTGATTTTTTTTTTTCTTTTTTTGAGATGCCAAATATGTTGTCTTTTTTTTGCTATACAACAATGGCCAACGGGGTAACAAAGAATGGTGGTGTAGACACAATATAAGAAACAAGCAAGGATGGAATAAAAATGAGTGGGAAATAAGGAGAAGAACAATTAAAAGAGGAGGACAATTAAAAGTGGGAGGAAAAAATGGTCAGTGGAAGTCTGAGATAATAAGGCCATTACAGACAACCAGTAACAGGGTAAAAAGCATCTCCAAGGCACTACAAAAACACAAAGGGGTGTCATGGGCAGGGAAAACCGTTTCATCCACAGAAGAATAAAGAGTTTGGTTTTGCCTTTGGGAATATTGCTCTGCAGTCCTCCATCCGCATGGCTGAAAGCAGACACTTCCCCCAAAAAACGGCTCTGTCTTCTCTGGATATGGAGCTGTATCTTCAACCTCATTCTCTACTTCTCAGAAATACAAACACACCCTGCCAAGTGCTTTGCAGAGATGTTCACATGAAATTGTTCTTCCTCATGCAGTCACACATATATTTAACGTGGGATTTACAGGGGGTCTGTTTTCTTGTTTCTACCACATAGAGTAACACTGAAATGATTTATCTTCCTAGTAATGTAAGGATTAGGATCAGATGTCACGAGGTAAACAGTCTTTGAAAGCAACTGGGTGATAATAGCTCTTCACAGCATAATTAGTAACACTTCACTAGAACCACAGACCAGAACAAGGGTTAAAAATAATGCTTCCACTGAATAGTATAAATATTGTTGTTTGTGAACTGCCCAAGTGTCACAGTAATTCTTAGGGAGGATCAAGTCCCTCAATATTACATCTTTCAAAGTTCTTTTAAACAAAACTACATGTGTATATATTAAAAGCTTTTTATGAATATTTACTCAAAATGCTTCTGAACTTTCTCTCTGTGTGTTTGTGTCTTCCTTGTGTTCACTTTATCTGAATATTCTGGGACTGCCTTCTGGCATGAAAGTTTGCAGAAACAACAAATTGAACACCAACTGGCAGCACTCTAGGAATGGTTTGCCAGAATGTAGGCATCTGCAACAAAGCACTGCAGGACACGTATTAGGTCATGAGGAAATGAGATGGTGTGCAGGTTATTAAGTTTCTAAAGTTTAGAAACTATTTGCCCACCATAAGATGCCTTTTTCAGATGAGTCTGGGTAAGTTCCCATATTTACACAGTCTAGATACATACTTCACAAAGAAAATTCCTATGATTTCAGCCAAATAAATATGAAAGAAATATGAATAAACTATACATGCAGTTTCCAAAGATTTAAAATTATATTGTCCATTAATATAGTGCCCTTCACCCTAAAGAGTCATGATGCTTTTCCCAAACTCTGTATATAGTCATAACACTGAAACGCCGATATATCTGGTTGAGGTTGTGTAATTTCCGCTAATGCACACAGAGAATTATGGTAAATTTTTAGAGAACAATGACCTGCCCAAAGTGTACTACTGGATTTTTTGGGCTTTACTGTTTTTTTCAAGTTGAGTGATTCAGGCCAATATAGTTACCATAAAAAGCACAAGATTGTTACAAATACAGAATCAAGAACTTTATATTTACCGAGAACGTACACGATCTTGATTCTTTTGAGAGATCTCCTGGTAAAGTCAAGTCCCTCACATGCAATTCATGTTTCTCAGAAGAGTAATGGTTGAAGAGTGGGTCCTGCCGTGATTTCAAACAGCATTCTCCAGAAGGGCTGGTATTCAAAGATTTGAGCCTAGTTTGGAGGTATCAGTCTCCTTGATCAGGTAAAGACCCCTGAGATCTTCACGTAGGGTTTGTAAAGGGCTTCAGGATTTGTCCTGTTTTAGATCAGAAAACTACCCTTACCCTTGAGGCTACCCTGTGAATGTTACAGTACTTGATGTACTGTAAACCATACTGGAACATAGAATGTGTAACGGCATTAAAACTGTAAGGCTCTCTTAAATCCAAACCAGAACTGATATGTGTGGATTGATTGTAAAAAAGGGAGTTTACTTTTCATCCATTTTTAATGGGGTACATAGGATATTAATGGGGTGTCTCCTTTAAATTACATGAAGTATATGGATGCACAATGTGTAAGTCCTGGGAAAATAAGGCCCCTATATATTCATTAGTGACAGTTGCTGAAATGTTTAGGCTTTTCATGCAAAACGCTCTGTTGTTACAAATTCTGTAAAGACTAACTGAAGTGTTTCCAGAGCTTTGCCTTCTAGTCTGTGTAACCGAGGCTTTTTATGCTTGACCTGCAGGAACAAAATCTTCTTGACTGCTGAACTGCTTGCTTGCCTGACTGCTTTCACATTAAAAAAATATTTTAAAATCTACATTTGAGTTTTTAACTGTATGCTAGTTGCTAAACTATTCTTAAGCCACAGAAGTTTTCAGATAGTAGTCCCATTTCAGAAAATCTCTAGGACTTCTTCAACTAATATGTAACATATAATCAATTTCTCTTTTTATTTAAAAATTAAATTTAAATTCTGAGATTAAAGTTAGAATTAAAATCATATATTTTAAGCAAATTTCTTCTACAGGGAAATGTTTGCGCATCAGTTTTGAATCTGAGTAGCTCCACTAAAGTTTCCTCTTGTAGTTATTTTGATACAATCAGGATTTGACTTCAGTGGCCAAAGTCAGAGATCAAGAACTGAGAAAAAGGTTTAAAAAGTTGGTGTTACTTAATAATTCTAATTGGACAGAAAGATTTTTAACAACAAATAAACTGGAAGATGTGTAGCAAGTGAATGTTGGCCAATTTATTTATGTTTCTGTGTTTTTTCCTTCTGATACAATTTTTCTAATCTTCCTTTCACTGGCATTTTTAATACATGAAAATACGGACATGGCATGTATGCTCCCATTCTCATAGGTTTGCTGGTAAGCAATTTATCCCATGCATTGCATGACTACTCATTTGCTCAAAACTATTATGGCTGTGAATAGCCACTACATGAAAACAAAGTCCTGATTTTACATATTTCTGCAGAACTTCCTGCTACCCCACTCTACAAATCTGGGCAAAGCAGAAACTTGTATAAAATGCAGTCAGGTGGAAGTCGCTAACCATTTTTTAGAAAAAACTGTCACAGACACTCTCTTTTATCCTTTTTTTTCCCTACTTTTATTCATTCCTTCTTTTTCATTTTTCTTACATATGACTTCCTTGTTCCCTACATTTTAGCACCAGTTTGGAAGACTTACTTTGTCAAACTTAACAAAAAAAATAATCTATTTTATAATTCTATCAAAATTTGAAACTTTTCCCTACTTCCACTTCTCTCCCCAAACCCACCAGATTTTATAATGTCATGCACAAGCTTGCGATAGTATTGCATTGCTATCCTGTTTAATATAGTGTCCAAAAAGAAAGCAAAAAAACTCACAAACCAATGGAAAGCCTTTAGGAACATCTCAGTTTCTAGCCTTTAATCAAAGTTGTACCACTTGGTCTATGAGTTTAGCAGTGTCCTCAGTTCTCTGGCTGATTACAGCTACTAGCTTATTAGACTGTTCTTCATATTAAATTACTGAAAAGGGTGATGTATTTATAATATACCTTGTAATGCTATAAAATGGCTCATCAATCTGTTATATTCATGGCAAGTCCACCTAAGGCTGCTAGTCTGTTATTGACAATAAACCTTGGGTGCATTTTCAAAAGACCTGCATATTAGATAGTGATTTGTAGACCCTATCCAAGAAATCAAACACAATACTAACAAGGTGAGGCATAACTCAGTCGACACTTTGAAAAGCAATGTAATTCCATAAGTACATCATATGACTATGACATACACAAAGAAAACAGACTACCTTGTTCTTAAGAATAACACGAACTTCAGAAGATGTAGTAACATTCAGTGCACTGCCACTTCTATATTTGCTTCACTGATGTTTCAGACAAATTAAACATGGTTTCTACTCCTTTTATTTGTGTGCTGTAATACCTGACATACACTGCTCACATTGTATTGCCTACCTCGCCCACCTTGTGATTGCATACTGCCACAAAGGAATTGTTTATCATATGGAAACTATTTACATCTCTGAATACTATACCACACTGAAGCCTTTGTCATGGCATATTAAAAAAACATAGGTTTTAAAATATTTTTCTTTTCAACCTGATAGGTTAAAAAATGCAAATTTAAATTATTCCATTGCCTCAGAAAATTACAAATAATTTTATCTCCTTTTTTTTCATTTAACGATTTTTTTTAATGTCAATTTACAATATGAAAAAAGATATTTAATATCAACAGTACTATAGATGGCATAAGGAACAGAAAAGGTACCTGTCCAATTTAGTTATGCTCTTTATAACAAATGCAAACAGCTTAAAGAGATGAAAGCATAGGTTCCATCTGAGTATTAACCATCTTCCTGGTGACAGGAAGTGAGTTAGTATAAAAGAAGTCTTGAAATTTTCTTTTAAGAGTGGATGGTTTTCAGAATGCCACATAAAGTATTGAAATCACACAGCCAATCTGCAAGACAGTTAATTATAAAAGTTTTGGTTGTACCCTCCTCTCAAAAGTCTAGGCAATTTAGATAATTTTCAGTCAATTACACATTGTTTGCAATGCCCTTCTTTTTTGCAGTTACTGACTGAAAAAAGGGAAATTAATTATAGACAGGAAGAAGTGGAACTCATCATATACAAAACACTATCAAAAGCAAAAAGCAAGTAAAAAAATTAAACTATTTTCTGCCAATATCTTTTCATTACTGCAATCACTAGGATTTGACTGACCAATGAAATATTTCCAATGACAGTGGGGCCCTACGTCTCTCTGAAGCAAGTTTTTTAATGTGTTTTCTACAATATAGTAAGTAACACATTTTTAAAATGAAGAGCCATATTAATATAGTAATATCTTTACAAAGTGTTAGATGGAAACCTGTTTTTTTTGAGCTAAGCGTTCAACATTATATGAATTTTCAAAACTCATGAGTTTCAAGGGTTATTTTATTTAACACTAGTTAAAAAATTGTAAAATGTTGTGGTTGTTAAGCAGAGGGACTTCTATTAACAATCTGCATCATCTTTTTCCAACAAGACAAAACTTCTCTGATGTGGTGATAGAGTGCTTCTGTGTCACATAATATGGTTAAGCGACAGCCTTTCAGCAGAAATGTAGATAGATTTAGATAATTTATAGTTTATACTGCAAGGCAGAATGACTTTCTATTAGGTTCGACGCTTTTCTTGGAAAGCTGCATATAGCATGAAATATGCTTTCAAGTTAAATTAGTAACTAAATAGTAGCAGTACTGAAAATAAGTAAATCTTTTAAAACAAAGCAATTCTATAATAGCCTATCATTATAACCTCTGTCCATTCCTTTCTTCATTTATCCTTCTGTAATTTCTTTGTCCATTGATTACATTAACTTTCTATTTTAAGTAAAATATAAGTGCTTACCGTCACTCAGTACTTTCTGTTCTATAAAGCACCTTAAACATTATAGATACTAAATACTGATCAGGTTATTAAATAGTCAGAAGACCAATAGCATTGTTTTTCAAGATGGGTTTTTAAATAATAATAGGATTAACTAAGATATCCGTAGTGAGTTTTATGCTCTATAAGCTCCCACAGCAAAAGCACGATCATTCACTGACCAAAGCATGATGGCACCTGCTGATGTGTGATGTCAGAACACAGAGCTGTATTAGAACTTGGCTGAAGGTGATGATAACTATAGATAGATTAAGGCTTTACAGAACTTCTGTACCTTCAGATACCAAACCAGGTGTACTTGTCACAAATTCAAATTTGTGACTCAGGTTAACTTTTTCCATAGGAAAAACATTCCTTAGTTCTGTTCATCTCTGAATAAATGGGGGTTGGGGCTGGGGAGGGGGACATAAAGGTATTTAAAAGGAAGGAAATAATATCAGTAAAACAGTGAACCCTTGAAAACACATCACATAAGTCTGCTGCACTGAAATACATTGTAATAAAATGCAAAAGAATGCTTAAAGTCAACTCAAATATTTCCCAGAAACGTGGTTGTGTTTTTACACGTACAATATGCCTGGGTCATTTTACTATACCAACACAAATAATTACAATTCTATTAAAACTTTCCTGCCTGTGATTAGTGCAAAGTGGGCTCATTTCCCACTCCCCCCACCAGGCTCATAAAAAAAATGCCAGTGCTTTTTCTTTGTGAGAAGTAGCAGTGGCTTTTTTTTCCTTATATGTTTCTGTAGACAGTTCTTGAATTCTTGAACGATTAGGTAGAATTAATGTCTCCTGAATGTTGAGGCACTGGAAAAAAATCGAATTCTCTGTCATAGGGAATGTGGTGCAGAACTGCTACCATGGACCTCTGGAGGTAGAGGCGGGAGCTGTTTCAGCAGGCTTGGGTTTCTCTCTG
This sequence comes from Tyto alba, assembly GCF_018691265.1. NCBI lineage: Eukaryota > Metazoa > Chordata > Aves > Strigiformes > Tytonidae > Tyto > Tyto alba. Next base: position 39,268,049 of record NW_024881318.1, read on the forward strand.
TTTACGTGAAACGGACATTGGCATATCTTGCCTGGGCTTTTCCTGTGGGGTTCATATGGTAGGCAGGGTGGGGAATAGTTGTCTGAGCCATACCAAGGTCAGCCTGCTAGAGCTGACAGTTTCTGTCTCTGTACAAAGAAAAGAATCAATACTTTTGGACTACGGCTGTGCCCTCAGTGTAAAACAACAAACATGCAGCGTCTGACATGTTTCTAGGTGATTTGTGGCAGAACCTCTTGTCTGATCTGTATCCAGGAGCTGCTGTGTTACCGCTCTGTGCTTTTCTTCTCTCTCTTGCCCCCCCCAGCTCTGTGATGTCTAATGCTTTACTCAGGTACAGAGGCGTGTGTTCTACCCTACAGCTACTTGTCACTCAATAAATCACACCTACAAGCACAGTCTGCACATAGTGATCTGGGCTTTAACAAAGGATCAGAGGGACAAAGTGCAGGCAAGATACTGTAATTATAACAAAAATAAAACGTCCAGTGGGTTGTAGCAAAGACACGGGCTCCCAGGCGCTAATAAAATGTTATTAGAATTGCAGTTTTGTTTCAGTCCTTCAGCTCCCATTTTTAACAAATTTTCCATCTTAGATTTCTTTTGTTCATTGTCCTTCCAAGATAAAACATAAACTTTGGGGAGGCGACCAAGTTTATATAAGTATCTGGTCCTGGATAACCAGATGACCCTGTGTACTACCTTGTGAGTCACTGTTACCTAGTCAGTGCCAGTATTTCTTTCTTGAGTTCTTTATCTCTGTTTTTGTGCCACATGGTCAAGCAAAACTGTAAATCTGATCCAAAAGCAAAACCAGCACTAATGGAACAGCTACCTGAACATAATCTGAACACAATTATTTGAACAGTTTTGAAACAACCAGGGTTTATGTAGTATGCATTTGTTTGGTCTGACAGTATAATCTGTGTAGAAATACCTCCCTGGTAAAATTTTAATGTACATCACGCAGCTATATTTGCCTTGGAAGGAGTTTTACACCAGGCCTGTTCTTTCAGCTAAATTACTTTCCAGCAGTTAACCTGTTAGCCAGATCGGATATGAGGGCAATGGAGAGTTATCATCCATCCTGAGTATTTTAAATGCACCCATTCATGCTAACCTAGACATTTCAGTCAAATCAAACACCTTGTAATGCACGGTGATTCACTACCATGGAGGTTTCAAACCACCCCAATCAGAAGATGTGGGTCAGAGGAGCTCTACACTTCCTTCCTATTCAGACAGCAACAGACAGGCCACATTCCCTCAGTCATGTACTTCAACAGCAGTGGATCAATAATTGTGGTTTAACAACAGGGAGCCACCAATCATCATATGAATGATTAAAGCATGCCTGCATGCACACTGCTTTTGAGACTGGCTGGGCCACAAGATCAAAGCCTGTACACTGGATTTAGTGCTGGGGGATGAGATCTGATTGGGCAGAAGCACAAGATAAGGGGGAAGAAAAGAGAACCATGGGTTAGGCAAACTCTGAAGCAAATGCTTCCAATTCATACTGGACTTGGAGAAGTGACATCATTGCATCTGCTCTATGCATTGCTCACCTTGGCACTTTCCCACCATTTTGAATGGTGGCAAGCTTCCACATACATCCTTTTGCTGGTGCTCATTAAATCAGCATCTTGCTATCCACAGAAAGGAGCAGCTTTGCTTGCATATTTTAATGAACAAAGACTTATTTAAGCACAGTCATTACAAATGAAAGTCATGTTGATGAGCTTGCAAAGGGTCAGCACTTTCTGACTAGGAACAACTGACCTTCTGCCCATACCGTACTTGCTGATTTCTCCCACTGAGGAAAGCAAAGGACTATCACACTTGCTTGCCCACACACAACAGAAATTATGTCACTCTCTCAAAACACCGATATTTTCTTGAAGGACTTACTATTACTGACCCTAAGACCACCCCTGAATAAACAGAAGGAAAAAAAAAAAAAAACAACACTCCACAGAAAACAATGTTAGAAACTTAACAACAGTCCTAAATCTGCTAAACATTTATTGCTGGCCTGAATAACTCCAGATGGTCCAGAGAGAATATCACTTTTTGATCCTTTAACTTAATACTCAAAACCATAATTAGAGCCCTGAATGTCAAACTCCTAATGATTCGCTTACTCTTCAAAATTCTGGCTAACTGGCTACACATTATGACTCTTTCAACAACAGATCCAATTCTTTCCTCAAGCGTTGTGAATCTGTACGCAGTTGGAGCTGTCTACTGGGAAACAACTGCATTTGCCATATGGTTGTCCTCCAAATAAACAAACAAAAATAATCCAAAACAAGAATTCTCACATTCTTTTTCTCTCGTTATCATAAAGTCCCATGGAAGTTGTAAGTATGATACTTCACAATGAATATACCAAAATAGCCTACATGGTGTTTTTCACTGAAGTAAAGGGAACTCAATGGTTGCCAAAAAAATTCCTTTAAATGACTTTTCTCTCCTGGTCTCCTTAACTATCAATGCATAGCTTTTGTTTTTCACAAAGCAAACCCTGCCTCAAAAAAGGAAAAAAGGTTTTCCATGGTCTGTCCAAACCATTCATGGTCTTCCTAGCAATCAAGCCAGTTTACAGATTGAAATCACTAATTCTCTCACATTTCAAGTCACCCAATACCAGTGCTCTGCAATCAAAATTCAGCTTAAGGGGAATGTGAGGTGGTGAGGTGGTAGAGACTTGCAGCAGAAATGTGCATCACAAAAAGTATAATAACACTGCAACAGCACTTTGTACAATGTCTCTAACTTCAAAGAGGCTTTGCATTGGCTTTTCAAAACATGCCACACACCAGGCATGCTGCAAATTCAATTCACATTTCATACAGCAGCGGACTAGATTGGTATGATTTTCAGCAAACATACAGGCAATTGGAGATATATCCCACTATTTGTAACTCATATACTGTAAGACCAAGTACAATTTAATCCGTAACATTTTTTCATGAATGTTGTTCCACAGCATATCATTCTATAACTAGCACCGGTGATCTCTGGTAGATAGTAAACCAAAACAGAAAATCACGGATAACTGTAAATCTGCTTCCAGCAAATGTCTGGATCCATCCTATCCTAATTATCACATTTTATATGAATTGTCACATTTAAATTAAATCTAACTATAAAAAATTGCAAAGTTTAAAGGCATACTGGTTCCATAAGGAAGGATAGCATTAGGAGGTCATTCTGCTCAAGTCAATTAATTGTGAGTTATGCTTAACTCAACTACCCCCCAATCTGCTTTAGTTCTTTTTCCACCTTTCCAATAGCCTAAGAAAATATTTTCCCTCTTAACACTTTCCTCCATATTTATACTTTTATACATTACTGGCATTAATGTATGGTGGGCACCCCTCTATGTAACTTTAAAACTATTTTAAGAGAATTGCTCTATAAGAGGAAGGAGCTATATGTTTAAATTAATCATGTTATAATAGCACAGTAAATTATAGTTCACAACTCTTTAATACTACTAGTGTTCTTTTATGAGATCCATCACCATTTCAGAGCTTTCCTATTCTTACATGCAACATACAATTTTGGTACAGCACACTCTGACCTCAATTTTTGGCAAATCTGCTATGGCATTTTTCTTGTTGTACCTTGTTTTTACACATCCAGGTCTCAATACTGTGAAGTTTTAAAAACATATTTAACTTTATACACCTAGGTAACTGCACAGATCCCAAAGGTCTGTGCATTCATATTACAGATGTTTGTCTATACTAAGGACTTTAGTCTTCTGACTCATGCTTCACAGAAACACAACTATGTGTGTGTATTTTTAGTACGTGGAAAACTTAGTTACTATAGATTAATTGTATCACTGGGTAAGATTTAACTACTATGGATATCACTCCACTTTATTATCTACTTCAGGGATATATTTAACTTTTTATTCGCATTTCATATTTCTTTTACATATTTATTTTTCTTTTATTGGATTTTATTTGACTTTATTTTAAGATGTATTATCTCACTATAATGTTTTTGGTCACTCACATCATGAGGCGTACTTCTGTTCTTGGGCTGTTATATACGCATGTTACCTTAATTTTCTTCTCATCTTCAATTCTCTGCTTTTTTTCCTTACAGTAATTTTGGCATCCCCTTGATCTTTCTCATGTCAGTTGCTGAAATTCCCTCTTTCTCTCTGCCCCACCCCCACCTCTCCTCTTAATGTGTACATGTGTCTATGCCATGTCACAGGGACAAATCTCCTACTATCTGTAAGTACAAATATATTAAGAAGGAAGGAGTATTATTTAACAGATCTCAAATGTATGAAAATAATTATATATATATTATTAACAGATTCTGAGTTTGTACGTGCTATACTGATAATCTGTGTACAAAGATACATTAGCAAAGTAGATATTGAATATACATTACTTCCTGATATCATTGGCCACCTTTCTTCCTGAATAAGACCAGTCATCTAACCTAAGCGGATTCCTCAAAACTATTTTCAGCAATGACTCTTTCTCCAACCCTGCTTTTTTTAAAATTAAAAGCTCCTCAAAATTGTGCACTGTAGGTACCAATATTCCCTAAATTAGACATAATGCATGTTTACAGTCTTCAACTTGTTAAGTTTGTACAGGTGTTATGAATTGTTAAATTATAAAATTCTATAGGCACTTTATATTGAGAAGCTACAGTGTAAGTCATAGGTACAAACCAAGCTGCACAGCCTCATAGAGATCTAATTCAGTTAGATTTTGTACCTAGTCTTTGTAGTACATACAGAAACAACCTGTAAAAGACTTCACCATGATAAAATGAGAACTTGAGCTTTGTCAAATTGTCACAACCAGATGAGAACAAAATTGACACTAAAAAAAGCAGAAGTATCTATTTCAAGCAACGAATCTTCAGAAAACTATTTTATCTGGGCTACACAGCTTTGCTTACATTTGTCTAATGTGGTAACGATTTTCAGTTTAAGAGGTGAAAAGTGCATTAGTGCTCCTTTTAGAAACATAACCTTTAGCAAGCAAGCATTAGGGAGGCTAGGAAGTGAAAAAGTTTCTAGCAGCTATTAGTGAAAGGACATACAATGGGACTTGCCATCCTATGTAATTTTAGCCAAATTATGAGTTTTTACTCAAAGAAACCAGCGAGCAAAATTATCATATCCTATTAAATTTTGCTGTTGTTGCTGCTAGAAAGTTGGGTTATTCTGTGATCATTAGAGCTAGCATTCTGGATGCTGCCCTGATCCAAGTCTGTGCCCTGTTGTGGAATGGACTACAGAGGCCTGTAAAAAGAGGATTCAAGTCTTCCAGTTGCTGATTAGGGTCTTTGACTTATCACATTTATTTTCAAAAAGGAAAAGCCTACAAAAACTTCACTTTCTATGTTTATCACTAAAATATAAAAGAATCTGACAGTAAGCCATTGGCTACAAAAATAATCCAAGTGTATCTGCAAGAACTATTGTAATAGTTATATATAAAGATACACACATATATATATGTGTATATATATATTTAAATCAGAACATGACTTGCTTAGAACAGCAGGACATAAAACTTAGTTTTGTGTTTACACTGTACCTCTGATTGGAACTTGGATAGAGCTACTGTTGCTAGTTGGAATAAAATGTATGCTGTAATATTGTTGACATTACTCATGCTGGACAGACTGTAATGTAAATATACATTTTCCTACAGCTAGAAATATGGTTTTGATAGATTCTCAGACTTTAAATTGATTGTAACTCACAGCAGGCCTCTGCCAAAATGAGTTGATATTTCACAAGCATATGAATGAAAAATAGATGACAGTGGATCAAATCTGGATCTGAATAACTTGACCTAGTGGTTTATGATATTGTAATTTCTCTCCAACCTCTCCCACAATTTTCATACAAAGGAAAATATCTCAGGCTATGCTGAAAGGGAATTAGAATTAGTCATGGTATCAACATGCTTATATTTTAAAAGACTTGCAGACTAATAGCTATTCATAAACCACATTTCATATTTTTAGGTCATAATGTAATTATAAGGTATACAATACTATATTGACTGGGTTGATTGAATAGAGAGAGTCAATATTACTAGATAAAGGATGACACAGAACAAGATACAAAGTAAACATTAAGCCACAGAATTCACTTTTTCAACCCCAAAAGTCAGCTATTTTCAAAGTAAACATAAACTTTGTCTCATCTCCCTGTAGTACCCTTGAAGTTAGGAAGTGTCTTATTGCCTGTAAGTGCACCTCAGATTCCATTTTGTCTGCAGAAGCTTCTCTGGTTTTGTCTACAAAGTTGCATCATGAGGCTCAGATCCCATTTTGTTATGCCTTGTTACCAGTATTTGGTTCCACTGGTAGACTCAGTTATCTGATAAAAAATAGCTCTCCTAGTTCTCCTAGATGGTTAATAGCTTTCAGTGTGAATAAAGCAAACGCAACCCTCTCATACTACTACTGATCACATAGGAAGCCTCTGAAAAGGGTAACTTAATTCAGTCTTATACAACTGAACTGCATTACCTCCTCTTCAGTTTCCTTCCTCAACGTCTCCCTGGTTGGCCTTCTTCTACATGGCACCAGAAATTTCAAATATGCAAAGCAAAATGAAAATTTAATTAAGCACATGAAATTTTAGCTAACATAACTCTCTTTTCCTGCACCCCTTCTTTTGAAGTCCTCTTCTTAATTCTGGATCAGTGAGTGTACAGTTCCTGATACATCATTGCAAATGGTTGGAATGAAGATTTACAGTACTTGCAACATCCCATTCTAGGATCGCTACACTGTAAAAATAAGATTTGTTCTGTGTTTGTACAGTGATCAGGCTCCTGGACATTAGCTAGAGCTTCTATGCACCACTGCAATACAAATAATTAAGAGTCATAACAAAAAAAAAAAATAACTTTTTTTTTAAAAGGTAGTTAAGTCTTGCTTTGACATTAGTGCCTCTAGTTAGTCAAGCTGGTGACAACAACTAGCACTGTCATTTGTTTCCAGTTTTGGAGATTCTGACCTACTCCTCATTACTCCTTGTACAGAGTAGAAAAGAGCAGGAAGAGTACTGGGTGGTTTCTACAGATATACATGTGAGTACAGCATTAAAGAATTTAGCTTCACCCTAAGGCCCTCTGCCTTCAATCTTTGATCTTGTTTCATCTGCTTATCCAATGTCTCTTACCTGGTATATTATGAAAATAAATACATAAATAAAAAGTATTCCACTATGGAATCAATAAAATAAGCAACAAAAAATAAACCACAAAAAAAATCTGGTTGCCTCACCCCCACTGTAATTCATGAAGAATGTTTACATAATTCTATCCTCAAAGTCAGACTTTTACAAAATCTAGCAGCTATCACCTACCTATGAAATGCAAAATCACATGCAGAACCCTTTCAGCTACCTACCATATGATCCCAGAAGCATGCCCCAGTAGCATATCCTGGGATATCTACCTGTCTCCAGCACTGGTTGCTATTACTACTTGCAAAAAGAGAGTTGGGCTCGATGATACTTTTGGGTCCCTTCCAACTTGATATATTCTACAATTCAACTAAGAGAAAACCTTGTCCCCAGACAATTTCAGCTTAAATGTCTTTGCCCTTTTCTGACGGCAGCCTACAAGTCCCAGAAGGATGGAGAGATAAAGTGTGGTTGTTGCCACAGTGTGGCAGAATGGCAGCCATCTCTTTAGATACTAGTATCCATGCTGGTTCACCTGCTCCTTCAAGCCTCCCTTCTAGGCAACAAAGTACACCTACATGTGTGAGAAAGAATAACTAAGTAAAAGAACTCAAGCACCATACAAATTAAGGATCTACATATATTTAACTTTGAAAACACATAAAAAACTGAAAATCAGGGCGGAAAGGGTAGATTTAAGGCAAAGAAAGTGGCTGATGTGGGCAAATGATATGAGAGAAGGAATAATTCTTATCTTCTTCTTTTGCCACTCCTTTTTAAATAAAATTATTATCTTCAAGATTATTTGCTCCCAGATCTAGGAGTGGTATCTATCCAATTATTTGTATAATTTTTATCATATATCTAACCAAAAATGAGCAGCCTTAGTGTATGCAAAACATTCTGCCAACCCCAGATTATTTCCTGTCCATGCAGTCCCAGTTTTCCACTATAAACCTCAGCTGCAATTGATATATCCCTATTTTGGTAAAGGCAGAATAACAGTTGACCTGATGAACTTCTAGAAAACAGATCAAATGTAACTCTGATTTGTCTGCATGGCTCAACTCTGACTGTGAAAAAATTGTGCTTACTATCATTGCTATGCATAAGGCCTTTCAACAAAAGTCCTGATATAATGCTACAATGAATTTGTGTGCTTATTGTAATGTGGTCTTATTATCCATTTTTTTCTCATTAAGAAAACACCAAATGATTAATTAATGGATAATCTGTTCAGAAAACTTCAGCAACTACTGATTCATAAACCACAAGAATGAGACATAGTCTAAACAATTAATAAGGATGGTGCTAAGAGATCACTACTAAAAAGTTGCTTCATTTAAGAAAATCTAGAGGCAGATGCAACATCCTCTTCAAAATGCTTACATTTTCCAGTAACTTTTTTTTTTTTTTTTTTTTAATTAGCATTAGGCCAGCCATTTTTTATTTCTTGGCACAGAATAAATCTTAAAGTACCACTTCACCTTGTCATATATGGAGTTCTACTGCATCCATTCATTCTAAACTGGAATAAATCAAACACAATTTAAGGATAAATCTAGGAATGCCTGCCACATCAGACACTAATTGCCCAATTCATAAAAATAATATTTGTAAGTGAATCACATGGGTTTTGTGCTACCTGTTGATGCCATAGAAGGAAGCCTGTTTCAAAGCTATTCCCCAAAAGAAAATACATACACTTGGCAGCAAACCACTGGGAGGACGTAACCAGGCATACACACGATGCATATGATGATCTGGAAAAATGTTATGCCACTTTTCGTGTGATAGCTGCTACTGAAATGGCACTCAGAACAATCTTCTTTTTTTAATTTATTTAATAGGAATGAAACCCTATTGACCTGCTCTCATAACTGTTTAGTTTCCTAAATGTCACTGAAATCAGTGGAAGCTGCAGGTGCACCGTGTATTTGGACACTCAGAGCACGTGTGACTCCATTAACTCTTCAGAACAAAGTTAGGCCCCATTCCTTCCAGTACTCCAAGCCTGTAATTTAGTTAAAGTGTAAGTGTTGATGCCAAATGTAGAGCAGTTCTGTGGACTTGTCAATTGCTCAAATGCATGTATTTCATTTGTACTGTATTGTTTTAACAGTAATAAAACACTGTCACCAACATTTGAAGGAAGTTTTTCACATAATTTAAGCACTGATTTTATGGTATGTTGCTAAAATCATGGTTTGTGTGAACATCAAAGAACACCTCTTTGGTTTACATAAAGAATATCTAATAAACCTAACCTGCAAGTGAAAACTTTTTGTTCCAAAACAGCACAACACAGCACTGCATTTATAATGAACTTTGCTGTGCCTTGAGAAAGCAATGCCTGGAAGGTATCTGTACTTAATGAGACAGGGTACAATGGGTTAAAAGAATACAATTCCCATCCTAGGAAAGAAAAAAAAAACAAAACAAACTGTAACTGGGAGTTAAGCATGTAGCTCTTTTACACAGAAGTCTGAGCAACTTCCTTCAGAGTTCTGTTATCAGAATTGACAAACAAAAGCAACCTAATAGATGACAAAAATATAGCCAGCAATCTTGTTCCATAATCACAATATTTCTGCTATTACATCATGAACTTCACAGAACAGCTTTACAAAACAAAGTAAATTGACTTAAATGTGCATTTATCTTAAATGTACAAAATGGGCTCAATTTACATCTCGGAACATTTTTCAGCCTACTAAATGATTTCAGAAGGATGGGGTGGCTTGTTTATTTCTGTGAGAGAAAACAGGGTCCTCAAAATCATATATTATAAAAATTAAAGCAACTTGAACAGTTTGCATTTCACTGCAGCTGGCAGACTAACATTTATATTCATCTAGTACAGCCACCCTCGCCTCCTGTTCTCAGGGTTTACTTTTACACTTAGGCTGCTAAGTTTTAACAATGTCTGCAGTAGTATCTGTTCACTCTGTAGTTAATTTTGTTATTTCCCACTCCTCCTCCACTGTGTCACAGATTAACCCAATTATTTAGCTAATCTAAAACAAACATACAGAGACAGTGTTCCTCAGAAGTATCTCTGTTAGCCCGAAGAAACTAGTCTAGGGGACACAGAGCTTTTATTTATTCATTTTCTAGTGACATTACTGAGGAATAGTTTCTTCACAGTTTCCAGCAAGATATAAACAAATGCGGTTGATGCATTCTAGGGATTTGGCAAAAGGAAAGTAACAATCTAGAAGGCCAGAGTATAAATTGCAGGGATTGCAAAAGCCTTACAAAATAAAAAGTTCCCCTTTTCAAAGGATGGGGAAGGACCTCCAGTATCTCAGACACAGCAGAAACAACTAAACCCAAAAGTTTTCATTTTATTTTCCACAACTACAGTGCAGCCAAACTGCATGCCATACACATAATGCAAAGACATTTAGAATATATTCAAGGTGTGGTATGACCTACACTACAGCAACTAAAACACTCCAGGGAACAAGTATTTAATATACTTTTAATTTAGAAATACTGATAATATTTTGACTGTCCAAACCCAAACTTTTCATAATCACTGGCCGGGAGTTCATCACATGCAGGCGTATTAAGACTCTTTAACCTGGCATGCACCAATTTTCCATCTTACCTGGAATCATAACTGGGATAAAAAGTGCTCAGCACCTCCAGGACTCATGCTGTGTTCAGTTCCTTACAAGGCTCAGGTGTTCACTTTCTGACTCCTCCTCCCACGTGCTTTCTCAACATCTTCCCAGTACTCCAGAGAATGCTCTGATACAAACCTGAGTTAACTGATAACCACAGCATCGATTTATTGGTTTCATGCAGAAGGAAACACTGGTACAAAATTTATAGTTAAGAATTTAAAAATGTTTTGGATTGTTATGACTGTTATAATATGACTGTTACTGCAAGTTTTTCCTTAGTATTTCTACACTCAAATAAACAGTTACTTCATCTACAGGGTATTCAATGAGAAGGAAAAGCCTTGAAAGTTTTATACACTACAAAGACTGGTGATCCTTACACTGTCTTTTCTCTGATCAAATATAATTTTGCACCACCTGCTGTACCACTGCATCTCATTTGGGCACCATAAGACAAGATAAAAGAAGTAACTTACAAAAAATACAACTAATTTTAGTGATGAAAATAGTTTTAAGGTCTAAAAGAATAATTGATTTTTTTTAAAAAAAAGGACTAACTTCTGATGACTATCTTGGGGCACTGACTCCTTCAAGGGAAGTGGAAAAATTGGCCTGGGATGACAGCCCTACCTCTATTAATACCTAAAGGCATCCACTAGGAATTAAAGTCATCTGTTTTCAGATGATGAAGCACCTCAATTCCAAATAGGAATTGAGGAAAGAAAACCAGAAGTCCACAAACAGGCAATTGGACAATGGAACGAAGTTAGCACCATTTTAGAAGCTGACCATAACGTTTTCTCAGAAAGGCAAAAGCAATACCCAAAAATTTACTCATGCTTTTTTCTGGCCACAGGAACAAACTCCAACAATATTGTGCTGGTAACTGGCAGAATTTAAAGCAGCCTTCCAGCTGTACCATTGTGAGCAGCCTACCTGCTTTCTGGGCACTGTGGTACGTATGCTGTCAATAGCCAGAGCACAGGCTGTGACCTCTGGCTGTGTCCTACCTGCAGCTAGAGGCTTCCAGTATTTTTCCAGGTGTCAAAAGAAGCAGCTGGTCTAAATCTGTAACTTCTTGAAACTTCTTTACTTTAGAGATGTGTATGAGCACCACTTCCCACCATTTCTGCTTACTAGGTCACTAGTCAGCAAGTCAGATTGTGTCTGCTTGTTAAGGTTAGAAACAAGTTAGTCTGCACCTCACACCTGTTCAAAAGAATTTAGCCTTGTACAGCCATTTTCTCTGCAAGTTCGTGAAAGCTGATAATTCTTTGGAGAATGTCCAAGCAAAAAGCAAACTGAGACATTTTACCCAACTTTTTTCAACCAGTTCAAAATTATCTATTTCCTTATTTCCCTGAAATCCAGTGCAGTATAATATCTCTGTTTTAGAAAGTATCTCATGCACAGATATTAATATCTCATGTCAATAAATGCCCTTCTCTCTTTGAAAAGATAAAACTAATACAAAAGGATCTCTCTATATAGGGGTCCCAACCACCTACTTGTGAATATCTCTGTCTTGGTCCAGTTCCCAAGTTAGCAGGCCAGTAGGTGAAAACTAACAGATAAACCAAGCTAGAATTTGTAGGCAAAAGCTTTGTTTACAAGATAGGCTGTTTTAAAACGGCACAGTAAGCTTCACAAATCCTGCACTATCCTTTGCTTTATCCATCATCATCAGGTGTGATCTTAAGCAAAACTTTATCAAAGTAACATACCACTTTCCTGCATGATGATTTTACAAAACACACTTTCTGAATGTTGTTCTACATGATGTCATCACACTGTAACTCACTTCTACTCACAAGCTAATATAACTCATTTATTTTTTTTAACTGCACACAGGCTGCTAGACACATGTGCACAGCAAATGGAATCTGAACTTAGCTTAACAGCCTCATTTATTCCTGATGGTTTAAATTATTTCATCACAATTAATGACACCCCCTCAGCTTCCTGTGCAGCACTGCCAGATGTTCAGAGACCACAAAGCCAGTCTCTTCTTTGACGTCTAGTGACAATCATCCTCTGAAGGACGTTCCCTCAGTGCACAGGCCGGATGACACCTCCATTGCTTAGCACCTCTCTGAGTAACCATGGTGAGAGAAGAAGGAAGACATGAGAAACCCGCCAATGCATTAGTACGGACAAATTAAGGGAAGCTTTCTGAACTTGAAGGACCTCACCTCCTCCTACTGGAGTTTCAAGCCTGATTGTTTTATGACAAAGACAGACAACTGTTCACCTTGACCTCCAAGGTGTTAAGTTTCCTATGTTTCTTTCAAAAATTATCTGTCCTTACTTTAAAGGGGGAAAAAAAAATAATAAAGGAGAAATTTAAATTGACACAGGGGCCTTAAACTCTTACCTACAACATTATCTCACTATCCCATCATCTTCAAAAGCAGAATACAAAAAGCCCTGAATCTTAGAAAAGTCTCACATACATTCAACTTGTTTTGTGGCTTTTATTTTGCTCTGTGAGCAGAAGCAGAAGACTTTCCCTTACAGTGCCCCTCTCAAAGATTCAGGTATTTTTCTCTACAAGAGGAACCTAGAATCCTTACATGGGAAAAAAAAAAAAAGAAAAAAAAAAGTGATGTTGTGAGTCTGGACATTCTGAAAACAAGGATATGGCTCCATGTCTTTAAAAGGCATGGGTGGGAAGGGTAACAACTGTGCCACTACGACACAGGAATAAGAAAACAGCAAGTGTCTTACATTTTTAAGATTAAAAACCAAGCATCTCTGTTCCTGAAATTCCATCTACTATTTTGAGCACATATGGGAGACATTCTATTGACTTTTTTTTTAATTAAAAAAAATGCTGATCTGTGTCAGGGACTGAAGGGCTGCTCAGTTTGCCAAAAGCATAGTATTAAAACAGAAAGGTCACCTGTGTTAGCCCACCCTATAGGAAGGTCAGGAGCTGGAAAGTCTGTCTGTCTCTCTCTCTATTTTTTTTTTTTTTTGTTAAACATACCTAAAGACAGACTTGGAAGGGAAAATTATCCCCCATCAATACAGACTCTAGATAGCAGTGCCAGAAAAGCTTTGTACATGAGTCTGATTATGTGTGTGGCCACTCCAGAATTATTTCTGTTAAGATAAAAATTAGTTCCTCACTTAGATTATTAAAAGTTACTTTGAAGGAAAGTCTCTTCAGAATTTTTCTAAAAATCCTGTACCAAAGCTGGAGGAAAGAGAGAGCTAACACATCATCTATAATCTGTCACAGGCTTGGGTTTTTTCACGTATTTTTAAAATGTGTTTTAAAAACTTTCACAGCACAGAGTTCATCACTGATGTTCTTTTAGTTGCTCATTACAATGACTTTAGCAGACAATCCTGTAAAATGTTATGTTTTGTGTTCAGCATCAGGAGGAGGACAGATTCAAATAATGTGACAACAACAGGAACTCCTGAGCAGTCTCAAACTAACATTACCTCTTCTACACACATATGCATATATATGTCTGTGTAAGTTTATACATAAAACGCACACTAACAAAGAAACCAAACTTACCTAGATGTGTACAAATAAAAAAAACCCAACCTTCTCTGAAATGCATTGAGATTTATGGAGAGTCACATGGACTTCATTCTGTTGTCTCTGAATGTTTTACTGGGGGGAGTGGAGGAGTTGAATAAACTTTAAACTCTCATGTAGGGATGTATTGCCTGTGTGTCCCTGGCAGATGTGGAAAGGAGATTAAATGGGCAAGTGAGAATCGAATATCCCATCACTGCAGGTTTGCAAAGGGGAAAGAGCACTGCAAAGATCTCACATCTGGCAATCATTTGTCAATAGCTGGAAAGAGAACGGCAGGAAACTTTCTGGCTCTTGTGGAAGATGAAAAGACAAAAAACATGTGTCACACATGCACAGTGCTGGTACAATGACTACTACATTTATTCCCTCCCCTTATTTTTTTTTTTTTTTTTAATTTAATGATCTTCAGATATACTTTACTCTGTGGTCAAAATCATGCAGTCACTTGACTTGTTAAAGCTGCAGTGTATGTACATTTTTCAAATAAACCCCAGGGCTGATGTTAGAGAATCAAAATCATTCAAGCATAGGCTGCCTGGTACTTTGGGCAGGAATCCTTGTGGTTTAGTCAATAAACAGAATCTAAATGAAAGACACCACAGTAACTAGACAGTAATGTTTTGAATAGTTAGTTCTTAACCCAAAAAAGGAGAGAGTCAGAGAAACAGATGCTGACCAAGTGGCCAGATACAATGCTACCAAGTCCACAGAGATCACTCTATTCCATACAGCATCTGCATTTTGAACACAAGGTCACTTGCTGTTTCTAAAGATAAAGTATTTTTATTTATGGCTATTTTTTATGGGTCTGTAGTTCTGGGTTTGATTTTGGTTTTGTTTGGGATTTTCCCCCCCCTTTTTTTCCAGGGAGATTCTGTTTACCCTGCAGAAATATCTGCTAAATAAAAAGTATAAGGATCACTTTGCCATTTCTGAGCCACAATGCCAGATTTTACTGTCTAATTCACAAATATCATGTTGTACAATATTGTGAACACTCCTAGGGAAAGAGTCATTACAACATACAAAAACATAATAGGATTGTATTCACTGGTACAGCTGATGGTCCTTCACAGATAGCTTTCAATTTACTTTTCTGCTGCTTTTAAGAGAAGCTGCTGCAGCAGGAGTACATCGTGTCCCTGTGACTCTGCAAGTAAATGCTGCAGGTTGTTTTATCTGGCAAAATCACAGTAGCTTGTCAAATTGTAACAGGAACAATATCTCCCCCCAAACAAGTCTGATCATGGTTAATTACAAAGCAGACCAGAAAGCACCCACAATTATTCATTATTACAGGAAGCACCTTATTTAAATTTTATGGAAATTTGCACTTGCAATCCCATATGCCTGGGAAAAAACAAGGGAAGAGAACCCCACTCATACAAGGAAGGCCCTCAGACATCTGAAGCATCACAAGATACTACATATAAACTGGGAAGAAATGCTGCCTCAATATTTACATCAAGACATCACAACAGTGGTATTTACGGAGTCCAACCAGCATGCAAAATTGTTTTCAACTGTTTTTAGTTTAAGCATATGAGTTGTAAACATCAGCAAAATGCAATGAAGTGTATTTTAACTAGAAAAAAACCCAAACCTATCCCTATAAAGATATAGATAGGTAGACTGATAGACAGACAGAGGGACTGACAAATAGATATGTATATATCTATGTGTCTGCACACAAAGACATGTATGTATATATGTCTGTTCTCCTCAGTATGCTCCACAGTGCAATAAAGTTTCAGGTTCCAAACTTGCAGACAGGCAGAAAGGAGGGGCAGAGGGGTGAAGCTGCTTTAGGGTAGTCCATCAGTTCCAGCATATCAATAAGAGCATATCATTCAGTCTCATTGGCGTAAGGAAGTAAAGCAGAGCGCCAGGGAAGAATATGCTTCCACATGGATGGGTGTGGGTAGGGAAACATTGTTTGCTGTGCACTGGGGCAGAGTGTTATTTATTTATTTATTTATTTATTTAAAATTCCATGTGTGTAACTGAAATAATTCTGCTGATTTAGCTCTCATTCAGTTTTCCTCTAACAATTAGCTATATATCAGATGCTAGCTTTACCCATCCCATTTATGCTTTGAGCTATCTCAGTCTCACTACAATTGAGAGTACAGGCTTCAGAGCATAAATTTACATGAATCTTTATTCTTGGTAATATGAGCAGCTTCAGAAACAGGTTTAACTTTGCTCTAATACTTCAAGATCACAAAAGATAACCCCAGGGATGAGTTAGCTCAGAAAATGGTTTCCAAAAACATCAAAATAGATTATTTCACCTCAGATCATTCCACAGATCCAGTTTACAGCAGAGCCTAGTAAACAATTGTGACAGTAGCAATGAAAACATAGGGAGAATGAGCAAGGGTACTAAACGACACAGGGGCTAGGATGGAGAAGGGGTGTGTTTGCTATCAGTGAAACTGAATTCTGAAAAATTCAGAACAGAAGAGAGTAAAGCATTGGAAATAATGCAGCACACTGAAAAGTTCTGCATCAAGAGCATGTGGACCTAGAAATGGAGTAAGAGAGGAGCAACAGTGACAATATTCAACACTTTAAAAAAGATTTCCATGTTCAAGACACTGCCTACAACATTAACAAACTACTGCTCTACTAGGTATGTACTGAAAAGATGGCAAGGCTATTATTTAGGCTGGAAGTAAACTTTAATGATTGTTGCAAGCTTGCCATCCTGCTTGCACTACAGGATTATGCTTGGTTTTATATGTTGATAAAACATTATACACACTTGCATCGACATATTAAGATACAGACACACTTCTCACACTGCTCACTGCTCTGCTGTGTAGTATTTTAACAAGTGAGAAACACCAAGCCATTGACCACCATGGCAGTATCTCCAAGGTCTCCTTAGCCACCAAGGGAAATGATTTAGGCCTGGAGTACACTCTCTAAGTGTATATATACATATATATATATTTATAAAAAAAAAAAAATATGGACTCTTTATGATCTGTCTTATGTCCATTATGAACAACCTCTCTCTTGATCACTGCTTGGACAACAAGGAGATGGCACACTCTCATCTGAGTAGGTTTACAAAATCAAATAGATTTCAGTTAACTATATATGTAACCATTAGTTGTTGTGGGGTTTATTTTTTTGCTTTTGTGTTGAGGTCTTTTTTTACAAAAATGTCAAATAGAAAGGGAAAAGATAGGGTTGGACAAAACCTAGCCTTTAAAATCTGACAATTTCTTGATCAAGGGAAACATTCATCTCTTTCAATGCTTGCAGCATAAGCATCTTGTTATTTTTAGTGGAAACAACGGCAGTTTCCAGCAGTTGCAGACCCAAGTTGTGATGTTCACTAGGCAACAACACACATGCAGAGAAAATAAGGTTATAGCCCACTGCTCTCCCTTCTAACCTGGGCACAACTACCAGCTCTAATTCTGCTTGAGATAACCTTCCAAATGTCCCCTGAATGTCCTCTCTATTGAATGAAACAATGAAACATATAGATTCCACCAAAATTCAAATTATCTGCATCTCAAATCCCTACTTTTTTCATTATCATCTTGCATCATGTTTTTAAATTATTGTTGGAGTTCTCTACACTGCATGTTGCCATGCAGTGGTAGTAGAGCTAAGACGCAAATGAACTCGGGCAATGAAAACATCTTGAACGACTCTGAAGCAGTGAGTTCTGCTTTCCAACAGCAGAGTAACTTACCTTATTTTGCTCTTGAGAAAAGCAGCCCACACAGAGCTTTGTGAACCTGCAGCTGGGCTGCTTTTGGCATGCAAGCTAATTTGGATTGCTCCACTACCAGGCACACTACTACACACACAAACTGGAACACCTTGCATTATTCAAGCTGCTTTCAAATAAAAAAATGCCAGTGACCAAGAGATCCTGGCTGCTAAAACAAAACGGAAGGCTGTCTCCATTTTTCCATGGTTGACCTATCCTAATTCTGAGCATAAATCTACACAGGAAACAGGTTACATTCACAAAGCTGGTGTGCTGCATGCTTTTTCATGTCACAAAATCAATGCCATGTGGACCATTTTTTTCACTGTACGCTCTGGATAAACATTATCGTGCAGGTATGCTTTTGCCACAAAAGCAGTGCCGACCAGAAGATGGCTACTAACTAAACTGTGGCTTGAATGTCAAATTAATATTCGTTATCTACCAACCATTTTGTTCATACTCTTTTTTTTCTCTCTTAAATGCCTCAGCTTTGTAAGTACATTTCCTATTAATGTAGCATGAAACTTGTAGTATAAGGGTTTTCTCACCTATTGCCTGGATCATGTCACTCCCCTCTTTGATGTGGAAGGTAAAGGAAGCTGATTCAAGTCCAGGCTCTTCATCCTAAACTTCAAGGCTCTGAACAAGTCTGCTTCGGGCTACATTTCTGTTCCCCATCATACTCCTTTCATTCTGCTCCCTGAAGCCCATAGCCTTCCTCCTCCCTTGTCTATTTAGCCAGCTCCTGTCTTTAGACATTCTTCCATGTTCTTTTTCACACCTGGGCAGTTGCTCTCACTGCATTCCACTTGTTCTTTAAAACAACTAATTTCTTCTGTGAAGCACAAAAACCTTAAGCCACCTAGGGAAAGTCGTCTCTGTCCTACCATTAAATGTCCAACACAATGCTCAGAGAGACAGTCATCCTAGGGCCACTGTGAGTGTTTCATGACTGGATCACCCTGAACATCTGTTTAGGTTATGAGGAGAGGCCCATCTAATACTGCCTGTTTGTATAGTGCTAGGTATACTACCCTTATAAAAAACACACTTTTAGTATCACCATTAACAGTTTAAAACCTTTTCCTACAAACAAATCTTTCTGTCATTGGCTGCTAATATATATATTTTTTTTTTCCAGGAATTTAAATAATTTCAAATGGAAAGGATACTCTTGCAGGATAATATCTACACCAAGGCATTCACAAAAACTGGTGAAACAGGATGTTTAGGATATTCAAGAGATTTAGAATCAAATCTATGAGGAAGTTACAACAATCTTTTACCTTCACTGGCAGTATTACTGAGCAGAAGTCATGAGAGAAAAAGGGATGGTCTGAACAAAATTTTAGACCCATCTGGAAGGAGAAAGTTGAAATACCACAGATATATTGGGAAGCCCTTACTCTGGAAAATAAAGTGTGAAAATACTTTTGTTGAGACATTATGCCTTAAAAAGAAAGAAAAAAAAATCCTGAGGGCAAGAAACCTTTTTTTTCTGTCATTGTTTGTCAGATATCAACTGTGCAAGACACCAATCATGTCCAAAGAACTTAGAAGTCTGGAAGACAAATACCAAAAGACAATTTACACTGTGACACTGAAGGGAGAATTTCTTTAGGCAACTTCCCTCTGCACTCCAATGTAGTGGGTTCTTTTTGGAGCTCATAGACTTAGAAAAATACATGTGTCTTTAGGAAGGCACCTGAAAAAGGATAACATGTCTCGATCAGATTAGGATATTTTCTACAGCAGAGACATGGACACTAAGACTACACAGATGTGGCAAAGGAGGAAGGACATAAAGGCACTCCAGAGCTATCATAATGAAATGAAAGCAGAAGTGCAATTAATAAGAAGGCTAAAACATAGTACCATGTCCTATCTGAATGTTTATGCATTCCCTATGTAAACCATTAGTTTACAATGAACTCTTAACCTCAGATGAACTAAAAAGCAGTAGTTACCTGATACACAGTTGTAATATTTCAGCATTACCAGTGAGATTCCTTTGCCAGGAACTGAAGATTATATGGCACAAATTGTGACTGTTCAAGCATCTGACCTCTCCAGTATTTATTCCATTTCACAATTCTCAGAAAAATCTGTTTCACAACCCATTTAAATGGATAGAGAACCCATGTCTCACAGAAGGTCCTTTCATTTTGGGTAGTCTAGCAATTGAAATCCAAGAATATATCCAAAGAGTGGAGAGTTTGAAACATTATGTTATCTCTCACCATCAAGTGCAATGTGGCAACCACAACTGACCTCTTTCATCTAGCCCAAGTATTCACTTTCCAGAAAAATACTGCACAGGCAAAATTCTCTGTTTGAAATGAAGCATTCATGGGACTTACAATTTTCTCACAGAATATTTAAAAATGTACCTTTTCCAAGACCAGAAACAGATCTATGAGATCTACTATTAACTGTATGAACTATAATTTTTTGGTTGTTTTTTTTTTTTTTTTCTCCCCAAAACAGACTTTTATATGAGGTTGCTATTTTTCTTATCTAATCAACTACCACAACTTCAGTCACAAGCTATGTTCTCTCCATAAACAAGACCATTGTGGTTTTTAGCATAATCACTAGCCCCTGTACTTTGGCATCCCAAAGTCACTTTGATCTGTGACATGACATAGGCTTATTCCTGTGTCTTAAGACTCAGGTTATCTTATTTACTGTAATGCACGCTTTTACAGCCATTTTCTAGCTCAGTGCATTCTGAACTACAAGAGATCAAAACACTGCTGCCAAGATCAGTCACTTTCTCCAGGAAGCAGACCAATATTGTATCATTGCTCTTAGTTTCCAATTTAGACCCGTATCTAATTTGAAATTACCATCCTCCTTTTCAAATTTCTTCATGGAGGCAGAAAGACTTAACGAGGTACCTTTACATTTGAATTTCCAGTGGATCTGATTGCACTCCTATGATTCATTTTGACAATGTATTTTAACACCCTACAGCTAACAAATAACATGGTCTTAGTCCTCACTTCTCTTATCGGTCCTTTTTCTTTCCACTTGCACTGTTCCATGTATGTGGGACTTTCTCCATTACCCTTTTTCAAGCCATCAAGTCATCTTTCTTCAGCTCTCACCTTTTACTTTCCTGTTCAGTGTGGCCAGCTCAACCCCAGTGACTTTTCATTTTCCATTACCACATCTTTCTGTTCTTCCTTAACTAAAGTACCCTACCTAACCTGACGCACATCTCTCTGCATTTATAATCCAGCTTTTACTTCTCCTCTGCTTCAAGGATTCTCATGCTGTTTAAGAGCATGGACAACATCTTAAGAGACAAAATGCTGTGTGAAACAATTCTCCTCCCATTTACAGTCATGTGGAGCAACTCCCCTCCCACCTGCAGTTACTTTACATCCCACAGTGATTGTGTACATGGGAAAGTACAAGCAGGAAAATGTTCATGCAATTCAGCAGTAGAAATCAAAGAAAAAAGCCAGCACCACACAACTAGTCAGATCTCCATAAGCCATCAGAAAGTGCTCTACAGACCATCAAAAATGAATGAGCCTGTGAGCTGTTCTTCACCCCACTGTGCCATCTTTCTTTTCTACTTATGATCATAACTACAATTGTTTAAAACAATATGCACAGCAATATAGCACAGTATAATTTCTGGATCTGTTCTGTACTTTAGCTCTCCAGACTCCCTGGACTCCCTCCATTCCTGATTATTATATGCAGTGATCCATTATATTAAGGTTCATACTAGACCTGAATTTTCCAAAACAGTCCTTGCTATCTGCAGAACTCCAGAGGAGCAGACGGTAGGTTTTGCATCAGTGTTAAATATATTAAAAGTTGAGGACTTTATTGATTTTAAACTATAAAAATTAACAATAAACTAGCATCATATTTCAAGCTAGGGAAATTTTCAAACTATGGGAGGCAAGAAGGTGGAGACAGGACTCTGAATGTTGGCAAAAAGATACCTGTACACACAGAAGCTCCCCAAACATATTTTAAGTCACACAAAAACATGTCAAAGTCTATCTCCCAGGAATGAAAAACTGTTCTCCAATAAGTTTAATACAGAAAAGTACACTACAGTCTGTTTTGTCACCTATATTCCCAAGAGGTAAAAATACTAAAACCAGGATGAGAACAAGTACAATTAGCCAAGTATTTAGTGCCTTTCACTTCATGAATTCTAATATTATCCAGGTTTGTGAACCTCATTTGACTGATGGGAGAATAAATGGAATTAAACCCTGTTATTACTCCTGTTATTTCTTCTATTTAAAATAAAATTTGTACCTGAATTGTCTCTTTTTCTTTGGTTCTTTTTATTGTGTTATGGAGTAGATGGCGGGCACTGTATGAGAATTCAAATACTTTGGACTCTGTATGTTATGCAAATTCATAGTTTGAGATTGTTTGATACTGTGCTGCTACTAAAAATTCTGAAATAATGTTCAAGCTTTAATGATTGGATGATATTTGTCTGATACAAAGCTAAATTTCTTTCTGTCAAAAATACAGAAATTAATGAAAAGGGTCTTTAAAATGTCCCTCTTGATCCCTGGGGCATAGCAGTGCTGAGAGCACAGCTACTGTGCAGTATCACTCTCAAAGGAATAACAACTCTGTGTGAAAGTGCTATTTACAACTTGCTTTGTGTTTCATCAGCAGAAACAAAAGACAGAACAACAAGCATAAAGGCTTTTCCCCATCTATCCCTCCTGACCTTTATCCCTCCCACCCATCCAGGAAAACTGGGGGGGGGGACACACACGACACACCAGGGGTCACAGCCTTTTATGTTTTGTGGTAATACTTATTCTGAGCTACAGGAAAAATAACTGCCCAATCCTTCACTCCTCCCCTCCCCACACAACTACGGACATACATACACAGAACCGCCTTTCCATACCAAGTCTGTCCAGTGTCAATAAGGGCCTGACTATGGAATAAATTAGGAGTGATGCCCTGATGAGGATTTGAAAATATAGGCCAAAGAGAGAGAAGCAGTGGCAAGAGGTAAAAGTGAGACACTTCAATGACTGGTGCAGCTAATGGAAAACGCCCAGAGGCAGATGGCCCTTCTGAATAATGAGATTCAGAGTGCCTGTTGCAGCCAATGTCAGTGACCATCAAGGAAAGGATGAGTACCAGCATTTGTGCCGGGTCATAGGGAGAATCTGCAACAGGCAGAGCACTGGTAGGAAGACATGCCACCATTGTGGGAATGTCACTGTCACTGTGGAAGATTTTCTGTAGTTCCAAAGGGGCTTGAGGGCTGCCAAAAAGCACTCCTGAGACTCCTGGGGAAGCACCAGCATATTCTGCAGTCCCACAGATGGTGACAGGAGCCTGGATACTGAGAATGAACTGAAAGTTCAGGAAAATGCACGAGGATAGTCTTAATTGCAATTCTTTTCCCTATTTCATGGAGGCAATTTCTATCCTTTAACAATTTTTATTCTTCACCTGATGCTTTTTGTTTTTTCCCCTCACTGGAAGTTTTTGCTGTGTCCCACTGGCACCAACAGAACCCTTGTCATGACAGACACGCATTCTTTCAGAAACACAGAGCAAATGCAAGGATGAATCAGCAGATGGTCCCTACACTCATGTAGCTAGCACAAAAATATCCAAGAAGAGTATCTCTGAAGCAGAAGGCAAAGTCTGCAGCACTTGCTTCAGTTCTGACATTTAAGATATTACAGTCAGGGAAGACACCTGGGCAGATCAAGGAACTCAGGTACAATTACCTATGGGCCTTAAGGACTTCAGTAGAAATACCATTTCAGTCAGTAGTGTAATGACACTTTGTATATCTATACACTAATTACCAAGAAGGAGAGATTTTGAATACAATATACAATGTTTTCATCACTAACAGAAAATTGCAACAGAAGATGCAGCCTGGAAGAAAAGAAAAATCCCAAGAAACAAAGCATGAAGGCAAAAAATGAATCTGTGATCCAAGAGATCATGTTATAAGAAATGCACTGCTGAAGGTCATACTTACACCTGATTCCAAATTTGCAATTATCGTTCACGTTGCACTCATATCAAATGTTACAAACATGTTTTCTCACCAACAATTTAAAGCGTATTTTTTAAAAACATTCGATAGATGATTACCTGGCTTTCTTCCTCGTGCAGCTTTCTTAGAAATGGGAAGCATATCAATAAAATTCTAATATTAAATTAATAAGTTATTTGGTATGGAATATAATAATATGGTCTTTGAAGCATGATCAATGAATCAAAGTCGTTTTCTCTGTAGGTGAGGCATGAATTTGGTTGTGAAGAATGGAGGAGGAAAAGAGTGAACATGAGTTGCTTCATGAAAAATAAGAACACTGCCAATACATACCTCTGTTACTGACTATAGTCATTAATTTAAAATCTATTCCCCCCCTGTTACATGAATTTTTCAAAGCCTCAAAAAAGAAGTATTTTACTTTTGCTTTGCAATTAGATTGTGTCTAAAATCTTCATCATGTTCTAGGTCAAAGATTAATGGAACTTCCAGCAAAAGGCCAAGGAGATAATACACTGTTGGATGGAATGGAAATGCAGTGAAATTCTGCAGTAAACAGCACATCTAGCAGCTCTCATTTTTTTTGGAGGATGATGAAGAATCTTCATGCTAGATGTAAGATTGGATTCATGTCCCCTTCCTATCTTTCTGTCATTCTGAGTTCTACACATAAGTCCTGTCAGTTCAAATTGTTGAAGGTCGATGAAGTGCTTCTGGAGAAAAGTACTGGAACTGAAAGAAGCTAGTAATTTACACTTGTGATAGTATAACGTGGTGGATCCCATGTCTGTATCAGTCAGCAGAGTCAATCTCAGTCTGTGGCAAGTACCAGTTGTTTGGCAGTAGAGAGGAATGAAGACTAGCTAAACAAACTAAACAAAATACTAACAGCTAAACAAAATAAACTAAATACTAATACCCTAAGTCTTTTAACATGCTATTTAGTCCCTTAGATAATGCTAGACGTGTAAAAGGGAGCAATGTGCATTACTCTGTGAATCAGCACAACTGTTGGCATGTTTTCTTGTCCTTACCCCTGCTCATCCCACCACAAATAACACTAATCAAGTGACAGTGTTTATGCAACACTTACTACTGTGAAAAATCATCTCACATGCAAGACCAAAACAAGAACTAGATTAATTTCTTTCCTAACATTTTATCATCCTTCTTCAGTTTCCAAGTACGGAGCAACCTGTTTGTTTGCTTCTCTGTCTTTGTTAAAGACAGCCTACTCCCCAGAAAACCTTGTTTATTTGTTTTAAACATGTTTTTACAGGCCTGTTAATAAAATGGGGGGTGAGGTGCAGGTAAAAAGTAGTGCCTGGAAGTGGCCTCAATACTTTGTCAGCTGTGGTGCCAAGGAAGTTCAGGCTTAGTCCCCACCCAGAAGATGCAGGGGTATGTGTTTCTGCCTTCCACTTCTATCAGAGTCTAACAAGGTAGAGGAGCAATCTGCTGAAAACATACTGACCAAATTAAAGGATATCACTTGGTCTGCCTATGGATCCACACTGTCCTGTCCTAATTAGTTCTGAAAATCCCTGCTTAGGTTGATGTTACATCCTTACCTAAAGATACAAGAAAACAGCAAGAAACAATCCAAAAATAACTAAACTTAATAATTCACTAGCAGAGTCTACACTCTAAAGCAGTTTTGGAAACATTTCTACAAGACAAGAAAAGAAAATTTCCGAAACTACTATGGGAATTTTATCTTCACAGGACTGAAAATATATGATCCTTGAAAATATTTCTTTTTTTCTGAAAGAATAAAGGACAAAAAGTGTGAAAAGAAATTAAAGCATATGTGCTTGCTTCAGTTTACATTTTTCTTCTGGGCCTTACCACTGTCTGATTTTGCCACTGATTGTTGTGAGCATAGTCAGATGGTAAGTTCTCTCAAGTAATAAAGCTTACAAACTATCAACATTGCTACAAAGTCAATGTGAAACAACAAATCATTTATGTACCTTTCTGTTAAAGTTTTCCTGTAGATACATGTACACATTGTTTCTTCCATTTCTCTTTTTCCATTCTTTCCTAATGCAGACTCCATATATAAGCCAAGTATGTAACACTAAGCACATGAAACATCACTCCATGCCTAAATGCTTTGCTTATTCACAGCCCAAATATCCAAATATTTTTTTTCAAATTTGGCCTTGAAAGAACTTGTTAACAAAAATTATTTACATACCAAGGTTTAAAGCTATGGGGGATTTTTTTGAGCTACCTGCAAAATAAAGTATTGCAATTATTTAAAACTCTAAAACAGCTGGGAAGATTTTCACCAAAGAGTAAAATAATATACTGAAAACCCACAAAACAAACCCCACATCCTTAACAGAGATGTAAGCATGAAAAAAAATCATATGTAGAAGTGATGAGAAGTCACTGATTTTTTTTATTATTTTAAATTCAGAATAGTTCTGACTGCCACATAAGGTTATGGTATATAAAGACTTGACTTAAAAACCTATGTAAAGAACTGTGCAGCTGGCAATAGTCAGTTCTGTATCTTCAAGATATTTTTCTTTTGATTAACTTTTCTTGATGTGGTATGCATATATTAGAGAGATACAAATTCATCCTTAAATGACATCTCAAGACATATTAAGAAAGAATTCTCAAAATGACAATTTAAACTTTCTTAATATTGTAAATAATCTTTCTAGAGAAAATAGGTATGTCATCCCCTTTCAAGATCTGTCTTTATTAGGAAGGTTCCATCAAAATATATTAATCCATCTAAAACTGGATCCAGTTATAGTAATCGAAAACCATAATGTAGACATATTTAAACAAGTTCTACCCATGTTCACACAGATCTAGTTCTGAGTTCGGACACCCTACTGAATTATCATGGTTTAAAAAACTGTTGCACAGCAGTTTAGCCATGATACCCAAATACACGTGCATCTGTCTCCCACTGTAAATGTGACATAAAATGTAGGTGATTAAAGTTCTGTGAAAGAGGTTTTTGCTCACACACTTTTACCTCACATTTGTTGTGGTAAGTGCATGGCACTAATTACCATAGCTCAGCCGACTTACAAAACCAGATCATATTCTGAGACAGCATTCATTGAATTACTGGTTTAGTTCAACGTAGTTATAGCAAAATTTAAACTGGTTTAAACAAGCCTACATTAGAGCTTATAGTAGTATAATTAGATGAGTATATACATGTATGTATACATAGATGGCTATACAGATGTGTATATAAATATGTGTATATAGATATATGCATACATATGTGTGTATGTATATGTATCCACCTCAAAATAACTTTTTTTTTTTTTTTTTTTTGGTGAAGACCCAACTACTGGAAGCATCGAAGTAAAATACACTGTTAGTTTCTACTTTATATTTGCAAACCAAAATATAAAAGCCTGAAGTTAGCATATTCCAAAGTATCAAAAGGCAAAAAAAATTGTTAAATGTATTATTTTTAACCTCTTGATCTTTACACCAGCCATACTATTTTGTGAAATCGAAAAAGTGCTTAGCAATTAATGTGTAGCACTCTGAAATTCCTAGCCACTGTGTACTGCACATTATTATCTCTTTAACATAACAGTAAAACCAAAATGGTTCTCTACCATTTTGTACATTGAGAAAAGTGACTGCAAAATGTATGAAATGCTTGTTCTGATTTGAGTGGAAAAGTCAGAGTTAGTTGTACTTCCACATTACTATGTATACAGATGAACTGCATCTTCTGTTTTGGAAATAATTATATAACTTTGGTTTATTTTGACATCAGACTTGTAGCTAGCAATGTAAAGTAAGACCTTCTGTCAAATTACCTCTTTACAGAATGATATGTGAAATCTATTTGCAGGATATTTCCAGTCTTCATCCCAGTTTTTAGGAAGGAGTTATAATTTACTGCAATTGACTTGGGAAATTATTTTTAACAGTTACAAATAGGGGAATAAATAAATACTTACATACATTATATGAGCATATATCGCTGGTCATTAATCTTCAGTAACTGCCATTTTTAAATTTTCATTTGCAGATCATCAAAAGTAAACTTTTAACAAATTGTACTCAGTACAGTTCAAAACAGGTAACACATACTCAAAGTGAATATTGTTCAGAATTTATGAAAGGTGTTAATGAAGGTTTGTGAAATTTCAAGTAATGATTACATTTATAAATCATTCTTTGCCTTTTTGGTCGATGGCTTGTTGAGTTTATGATCCTCCATAAGCCTTGTCAATTTAACTGTTTAAAAACACCACCACCAAATGATCATAAATAAGAACTAATCAGATTAACATCTTGTTTATCTGACAAAATTATCTCTTTTTAAGCAAGCAAAAGAAATAAACCATACAGCCAAATGTAGATGTCCTAACAGTTCTTATGCAATAGACAAGAGAGGATATAGTTTATTATAGGTTGTTTGGGAATTTCTTTCCTAGTGTTACATTCTTTGAAGGGAAAATGTCATATATAAGTGTATTTCCTGACAGATATGTGAACAAATAAGAAATTACAGTGTGAGCATCTGCTTTGTAATGTAAAAGATTTCAAACAAATCAGGTATTTCTCTTCGCTGCTAAGGTACACTACAGTAATTTTCAACTGCAGAATTCAGAAAGAGTAAATTGTACGAATCAGTAAAAAACTATGTATGTAAACATACACATGTACAGACAGGCTAAGTACATACTTACATAAGATACAAGAAGTTCCTCTTTATTTATAAAGTTTTGTCTTATTTTAAGTAAGTAGGCTTATTTTCTCCATGCTAACCTGGCGGTACTAAGCATCATTAGTTTTTATGAACTCTTGCAGATACAAATCCTTGCATGTAATGTTTGCTATCACTGATACTTTATCAGTCAGAAATCAAATACATTATACATGGCCAGATGAGCCCTTGCAAGAAACCATATCACCTAGCAGTAAGAATGCTAACAACATGAGCAACAATAAACTTAAGTTTGTACATAACCTTTGAAGTGACATGGTTACTGCAAAAGACTGCAAGACACTAAATCTTCTCTGTGATCATTTCTCACTTGCAAAACCAAAAGTCTGTCACATCACTCTTTAATGTCATGTATTCTGTAAATACAAATACCTGTGCTTATACGCATACAGCAACATTTCTGCACCCACACCTAGATGTTTAGATAAAGATGTAACACATAAAGATCTAGAGCATTTTGTCCCATACGGGACCAGACCAGTCTTCACTTACATCCTTACTGTTTCTTTGACTTTGGTGACTTTACAAGAGAACATGCATGAAGTGTAAGAGAGTTGGTGTGTGTGTGTACACGTGTGAACAGCACACAAATTCCATGACAAACTTGTCCAAACACAGGTGTCTACCTTTTGTAAAAACGGTCTGATTTTGAGATCCAGACTACCCACAAACGTCACTTAGGTCCCAATTAGACTTCCATATACATATCCATGCAGACTGTTTTCACACTAATCACCAGCAACATGTACATACAAATAATTACAGTATAACATCTACTATAATTTTATACTACAAAGAGTTCTGAAGACTTCACATAAATTTATAAAAAAGATCACTTAAAAATCATGTACAGCACATGATTGGAATAGCCTGAGACCATATAAAAACACTGAGAAACTGAAAAAAATCTAGTATGACTCAAAGCAAAATTTCTTTCCAAGGACTATAGCTGCATGGCTATTGTTCCAAACTCCCTATTCTTGCTCTACTAAACGATCCTGTTTAAACTTTGCTAGAAGTTATTACTTACAACTAATACAAATTGGATGGATAAGTTTATTCCCTTGAAGAAATAAAATCTCATTAACACACAACATTGTTACATTTCATTATTTTGTCCTTTTTCAGTCTACAATTAAAACCTCCTGAGTCATGTCAACCATTAATACAAAGATGTTTAAAAAATGTAAAAAGGAATGAGGGAGTAGTAATGGTAACATACAGTACCATGAGCTGCTTTGGACTCCTAGTGTACAGTTAACAGATCACTCCTGGCCTTCAGCAGACAGGGGAAAAAAACCAACCTCCCCCTGCCAGGGCTCTGGGCTGGGGCAGCACAGTGGGAGGGGGCTGCGGGAGAGGTCTGGCAGTTTACAGGAGAAGTCAACCCAGCTCCCTCCCAGTGCATTCCTTCCCCTGTATCTCCCAACCTCTTCGCGTGTGTCTTGTCATATTTTCTTTAGCTGCTAATTGTCTGGACTGTGAGATTTTAAACAGCCACAGCTTAGGAAAAGTGAAACCTGTCTAAGTGACTATCGCAGCCCATCAGCCTTGCACTGCCGGGTAAAATTTTCCAAGGGAAGTGCTCTTCTGATAGTTGCCGAGTCTCTAAGTCACCCTCCCTCCCCCTTTCCCCACCACACACACTCCCCTTGAGGCCTGAATGCACTTGTGGCAATAAAACATTCATGCGACTTGGAATTTTAACACAATGCCATTTCCCTAGTTTAACCTGAAAGGAATGCACTAGTCACAACAGACTACATCATCCTGCCATTAAGCCCTGCCAAGGAACCGCTTTTTTGGCTGTGCTGGGCCAGCTCTGACGGGAAAAGAGTACACAGACCCACACACAGAGCACAGAGGGTCCACCTCTGCTTCCTCACCCTTATCCAGCAACACCCTGCTCATAACCATGACCCCTGGCCTGTTTCAGCACTGTGACAGCCCTGTGATGCATGTGTCACTTCAGGACTTCTGCAGAGTCACGACACTGAGCAGGCAACTCCAGAATTTCACTGACTTGCTGCTCTGTCTCAACAGGCACTTGATCATCTGCCAGAGGGTGGTTGTTATTTTTTTTTCCTTTTTTCTTTTTTTTTTTTTTACATTTTCCATCTTTTTTTTTCTTTTAACATAGACACTATTGTTACTGTTGAAAGTTCTCTGTCTAAATCCAAAGACTTTTCCTCCACCTATATACCTTCACCCCATCCAAACAAAAAATAAAGGAAAAAAAACAAACCCAACCTTTCCAATTGCCTGTGATATTCAGGTTATGATTACTGACAGAACAGTTTGCTTAGGGGACTAGTTACCAAAGCTACTAGCACTTTAGTATTCTAGTGGCATTTTATTTTTTTCTGTAATTAAAGAAAAGGGGAAGAAAAGGCAGAAGTATTTCCTTGATGATTTACAAAGAATGCTGATGGGAAAAGGAAAACAGTGTCTCATCTGCCCTCTGTTAACCCTTCTGTGTAATGTCAGGATTGCTGCAAATACAAATCAGAGGTGTAGAGCAGCAGAATGATGTACAAGGAATATCTACCTGTCATGTTGATTTCTGAAACTATAAGCACAGATTTTTAAGGCCTGAATGTACTTACTTTGTCTTGTTCTGAGTGACAGGCAGCACAGCCAACTTCACCAAAAAGAATTTTAGTGCTCCTTGCCCTTTTTCACTATTCACTTTAACTCTTCTGCAGCTGAATTATCTTTAAGTGGACAGAGTGCACTGAACAAACAGGCAAAGAAACATTTTCAAAGACCTAGAAATATACCCTCATCTCTTTTGGCACTTGCATTAAAAAGGGAACCAATACAAACTGTCCTTCTGTCCTTGTTCTGTCCCTTATGCCGGACATTACAGATGTCTGTAAACCAAATTAGGAGATAAAAGCATTCCTAGTTCTGCAGAACACAACATTGATTATAACTCATGAAAGTTGACTATCACTCCCTCATGACTAATTATTGTGTTATCATAATTATTGACATGCCATTGTGGTTCCACAGATGCTTCACAGAGAGACCCAAGAGGACAGGTCCTTCTGCCCAAGTCGTTTACAAGGGTAAGGAGTCATTACCATGCAAGCAACAACTATAGGGTGCAAACAGAAGAGGAGGGGAAAGAGGTTACCGCATCTGAAAGCCCAGGAGATGTACTTTAGTGAGATAGCATCTTGTTCTTACATCATAACATCTGGAACCATATCTCCACATGTAATCACCCAGAGGTCAGGGGAAACAAGCACAGGTTAGAAAGATATTCCATCAATACACAACAATATCCAAGTGCTGTATTTCAAAATGCACAACAGATTAACAGATCTGTTGATGAAGAATGCCTTGTGTCATTGGCGTTGAAAAGAATTTTTCTGTGATTTCTCCATTGAGAATCATGTTTCCAGAATGCAAAGGAAAACAATTCCTCTGGACTCCAGGTTTGTCTGACTAGAGTGTATGTTTTCAGGAAATTCGAGCTTGATTCTCTGTTTTCTAGAACATGAGAGATTTTACAAATGCCAAAGCAGCCACAGTGAACAGTGGTTAGTATCATATACTTCAGAGAAAGAAATCTGATGTTGGACAAATATGGGCTAGGCTGCCCACAGAACAGACTTTATAATCTCCACCCTGTTATGGATTAGTTTACAGAGCGATGTGAAGATGTAGATAATTTGGGAGAAAAGCTGCAGTTCTGCAAATGATGTTCTGGTGTCCACAGAATTTCCTTCTGGTTATAGCACATAATCTCAACTTTTCATTTAAACTACAATTAGTACTTGTGTTAGGCTCTAAGGAACGAAAAGGAATGCTTCCTTACACATACAAAACGTTTTTCAATATGCTTGGCTATACAGAGTCAAGTTTGCTTTATGTTTACCATGAATATGTAGCACAGTGGTGTAAATATTCAATGTGAAGAACTGCATTTGGAGCAAAGACGAAAGTTAAGTAGGTATATATGCAATCAAAGCTGTTCCATTGTTGAAGGCAAACAATACTGTAAATTTAGTCTCTGGATGATAATATACACACTCAGAATACAAAGCTCCCAGAAATTGTTTTTCTGTCCTGAAAAATCTGACTTTGTTACTAGAAATCCACAGTTGTTCTTTTAAAGGTATCCTCTTATATTTCAGAAAATTTTCAGCATCTAAATGACCAAAATCCATGAATTGCAAAATAATTGCCATCTTTTTTTAAAGGGCCTACTTTTAATTCTACCTAGAATAAGTGTGAATGTATACAACATTTCTAGACAAGGCTGTAGAGTTATACAAACTTATGCCTGTAACCTCAAACATATGTATGTGGCCCAGGCTTTCTAGTCCTCAGTCTTTCTGATAAGGAGAACCTAGTACTTTCTACTAAATTCTGCTTTATACAACTCTGTTAAGTCTTTCCTAATGGTCTTCCACCTAAACAAAAAATCCCCAATCTCCCTTCCATCAAAATAATCTAACAGTTCACCCCAGCACAGACCAGTCAAGTAGGGCTGCCTTAATGTATCATATCCATTCAAAAAAAGGGAGGATAAGGGTTAGACAGTTGTTTGTATTTACCTCTGGTTTACACAGCTCTGTGGTATCATAGCCATTCAAAAAAACAGGAAAAAATCCAATGTTTACATTATACTTCAGAGTAAAATTTACTTGAGAGGTGGTAGAGTTTAGATTCCTCTTCTGCCAAAACTCTTTGACACTGGGTTGAAATACATATCCAGATAATCTAGAGTACCAGTACAGAACTCTTTCTTGTTTTGTTTAATGGATGCCTAAGAATTTTCTTACGGGCATCTTTACAAAACAGATATAAACTGCTCTCTAGGATATATGATCTGCTTCTTTTAATTATCTTTCACAAGCAGCTTACACACGGAGCATGTAGACTACAGATGGAGGGAACACAGCTATGCTGCAGAGGGATCAAGATGTCTTTCTGGGCTGCAGGACTGAAAAATACAATTTAATTCTGACTAACAATACAGCAGTGGTCTGTTTGGGGCTACTGAAGCAAGGACTTTTTTTTGGTACCAGCAGCACATCACTGCAACAAAAATTAGGAAACAGGCACACAGCGCAACCTGATGGGTCTCTAGGGCACAGATGAGAACACCTATCAGTGGTGATATATCTTGAAGTTCCAGTTGTATTTTCTTGCCTTCACTTCAGATGGATGCTCTCATGGACCAACTTTGATACAACTTAAACTTCACTGCAGAATTAATTGACTTTTCTATCTTAAGAGTGGTCTGTTGTCTGTCCCTTGACCTCCAAGACACCATGAAGTAATATAAGCAAGTGCCAAGAGGCCACTAGGCTTCCAAGGCAAACTTGAATGCTCAGAAAGGCACTAAATGAGGCACAGTATCTATTATCTTTTTCAGGTCCTCTGAATTCTCAAGGATTTAAAATTAAAATGATGCAGGATAGGAAGAAAAGTGATATCCTTGGTTATTCACTACTTTACCTGTTTCTGACAGCTGACAAAGTGCCCATCTGGGAAATATGAAAGATCCTCACTCAAGCTCATCTCTGTAGAAAAATCATCAATGGTATCCACTGTGTACATACTTCCCCAGCATACCAGGCATCTTACCACTTCCTAAATGTATCAGAGAAGGCTTGGTTCAAGCTGTTCTGAACAATCCTCAGCCCTTAACACTTTCTATGAGAAAGAAAACACCCTGCGATCCTGCTGCATTCTTTAAGCTTCGGTCAGGAGCAGTGGCATTGCATGTTATAAACTGTATTTTCTTTAAGCTAATCAGGCAATCCTTGGATGATAGAATGGGTGAAGGTGGCAAGCAGGTTCCAAAAGTCTAGAAATTTCTGTGCTCCATTAACCTTTAGTCTCCTCACATGGTAGAAAGGAGATGGTAGAGCATCAGAAATCAACCCTGTCAATCAGAATTCTACTCGTATAGATCATGTTGGGAAGCAGAGCTATACAGAAAATAAATACCTCTGTCGGCCATTTTTCTGAGGGAGGATGCCTGGAGTATTGGGTGTTTGGCACAAAACTAGAGAGGGTAAGATAGTAGTCTGAAGAAAGAGAATGGACTATTTAGAACCTAAAAGCCAATAATTAATATTAGGTAGTATCTCTGAGCAATATAAATAATATTAATTCCTTGATGGAGGAGGGATATTTAGCACCAGCAAAAGCTCAGTGGAAGTTGCAAGAGAATTAACATCTGGGTGCCTGTCTTACTCCTCCTCCACAACAGTAAGAATCTTTTCCTATTTAGGATTTGGAATCAATGTAGGGGCTAGTGCCAGAGGAGACAGCTGCAGAGGCCAGAGAAGGCAGCGAGTGAGTGAATTCACATCTTCACTTAAAAGTTTTCTGGCTGCTTGTTCAGGTTCCCATATCGCTGAAGAAGCATCTGAAATGACAGTCCTCCACTGAATTCATGGGGTTTGGATACTGAGGAATCAAAGTAGTACAGCCCTTCTGCTCCCCCTCCTCCAAAGAGCTGGAATGAACTGCTTATTCGGTTGCCAGGGCTGGCTCTGGGGGCTCCCATAGCACCATCTGCAGAGAAGCTTTCCCAGGGGGCTGAATACAGACTTCTTCCCAGGAAGAACTAGTGGAAACATGTGTACCTTCATGCAAAAGCATAATTCTCGGAGAAACTCGCCTTTACATGACATGGTAGAAAATGGCTGCCTGCACTGGGTAGGGCATTTGGGCACAGAAAAAAAGGCTGCTATATGAACTCTGCTATTTCCATCAACTACCTGTTGGCCTACACTCAGAGATCCACATAACAAAAGACTCTTTATCTGAAGCCTGGCCACCAGTGCTCCTTTCCTTTGTCCTTCCATCATGGCACTAAAGTGAGGTCTAGAAAATTCTCTCTCAAAGCTTGGTCAATACTTGTAGGACAATCACAAAATAATCATAGGCAGGCCTGCATCCATTTCAAATCACTAAGCGCTGTGCAACCAGATCATGACCCGACATTACTGACAGTCATTTCAGTAAGCAGAAGAATCATTGTTACTGAAATGAGGTTTGCAGAGTGCAATGGCTAAAATGTAGAGAACACTTTGACAACAGGAGCTGCAGCGTAACCTGTCATTCATGTTTTTTTCTTACTGAACAACCATAGTTATGAACTAATGTCTACAAAATGTTCTTCATACTGGGAACTCACAGTGCTCCTGGCATCTTTGGCAAAAAAAATGTGCACAAAATATGAAATAACAGAAGAATTTAATCGTGGAACACTAGCAATACCTCATATTAAATTCTCTACAGAGACAATTCAGTCCCTGTGGTTAGAAACAGGAGTGCCATTTTGAAATTCAGTTTCTGTTTTGCCACAGTATTCAAGGTAGTAGCTTAATTCTCTATTTGGGTGCCAGCTTCCAAAAGAAACAAAGTCCAGTTCCACAGAATTTATGTAACACAATTTCTTCTTCTTCAAGTGCTCTCAGATAATTTGAAAATGGGAAAGAAGAGGTTCATGATGATTTTTTTTTTACCCACATATGCATATGTACTTAAAATTTCTTTGGTAGAATATACATAAATGAACCTCCAGTCAAATGCATATTTCTGAGTCAGTCTCCATAAGTCCAACTTCTAATATGCCTCTCATAAAAATAATAAAAGTCTTTATTAGAAACTGATTTTTTTTTTTTTAATATAAGGAATGACCACTCCAGCCATGTTTATTGTCAGATTACCTGTTGTGATAGTCCCTTCTCCACATTTTCTTGTTCCTTCATTATGTTCTAGTTAAATTCTAAAGTCTGTAGGAACAAGACTGTGTTGATTTCTGTATGACAACAGAAGATGTGAGCACATCATCAACCGAGGCTTCAATTCAACCAGTGCAAAGAATAATCTTAGTGAAGATACAGAACCACAATCAGGATGCAGCTTCACAGCCTCATGACAGAGTCTGCTTAAAATCTGTGGCTGCTACAAATGCCAAATATCTTACTTTTTGTCTATAGCAAGATGGCATGGGTACTTCTGGCAGCTTTAATATAATCCATGATATTAGATATTCCTGGTATTAAAGAACAGGTGTTGCACTTTTGAACTGAATTTGGGACAAGGAAGGAGAGACGCCTCTCTTAACCGTTGGTGTCAGTACTGTTTCTATCTGGTCACCTCTTTCATTAGTCCTTCTGCAGGTCCTTGCTTTCATTTCATCTTCTTCTCAAACAGGATCCAGAAGCTTCTGCCAAAACCACCACAAATTATGCCTCAGCTGACACTAGGTGCTCCGAGGGCATTTATGCAGCAATCGTTTCTACCAGGCCCCTAGGCCGAGTGCATCGCTTGCATGATTAAACCAGTCTCCAATGGTTCATAGCCCCTCTCTGCCTAAATTAATAGAAATGTATCTATCTGCATACACCATGTATCAGTTGCTTTTCAGCACGGTGTCTCGTGTTTATATAATATTAACACAGCAGGGCACACTTGGTTTGTCCTCTGCACACTGCACAGTTACAGTGGCAATGCTGGCAATGCCCTCTGAAAAAAGTAACATGTTCCTGTGAAAACATAGGAAGAACTACTGTCTTCTGATTCTGCTCTTCATCTCACTGGTGGCTTCAGTTAGACTTGACAGGCCAGTTTAAAAAAAAAAAAAAAAAAAAATTTGTTTAATCAAATCAAAGTTGTTTCATCTATGAAGCCATAATTCTGTACCTGTTATCTACCAAAAAATATCCCTATGGAATTAGGACTGATTATTCAGCCAGGATATTATGATAATCTTAGTCTGCTGAATTTAGGTTTTCAATGTAAGCCATCTCCAAGGCAAAGAACGCTTTTTAGTTTATATTTGAAACTGATATAAATTCAGCAAACAGCAAATACTCTAGTTCTACTGTGTTGGAAGACTAATAGATGCATAACCTTTGAGAAGATAAAATGTAAATTAGGCAAGGAATCTAATCAATGCTTTCGTGCAGTCAAAATGTTTCATTTTTTTAATAGCAACTAAGATTTTCAAAATATGGCCCCTAATTAGTCCTAAATATTATGCAATTATTAGAAGATTGTGCTACTAGCTATAAACAAAATAGGTGACCAATGAGGATCTTACTCGGTTTATCTGAGATTTCGAACACTGCTCACATTCTGTTTCTGATGCCTAAAAAAACGTATCACTTTATTCACCTGCAAGAAGAAAAGGTTTCCCAGAAGCACTGTATCCCAAACAACAAAATCTGTCATGGTCTAAAAGACAGAAAGAAAAATTTCTGTTGATTATTCCTGAAGTGTCCATTATCAGAAGCATAGCATGGGAGAGAAATTACCTTAAACTCTCAAGGCAAACAATGGTAAGAAAAAGATAATCAAAATAGTGCAGGAATAATGAATGTGCATCATAAAAGAATGTTATTTCCCTCCTCAACATTAGCTCTAGAAATCTGGTTCATTTATACCAAGGAACCACAGATAAAAATATGACCATTTTATTAGCCATCTTAAATGAAATGTAATGTTAATTTCATGTACATAATCTTCATTACTGCAATACACTTATTACTAGTGTAATTTAGTCAATTAGGTCATAGCTACAAATCTCAGGTGCCACCATGAGAAATATAAAGTACGAAGTTGCACTGAAAATGTTAAAAGTGAATAGTAAGATAGCAGTAATAGGGATGGACTGAGAGGAAAGAGATGGTGGGAAAAGGAAAGCCTTAAAACCAGCTAATTACAATGAGAATAAAAACCCTGTTATAAATAGCATATTTCAATGCAGACATGTAAGCACAAACTATCTTTAGATCTGTGCAGACATTCATTTATGAACAGCTAGACAAAGTACTAGAGACTCTAAAATTCAGATCTAAGATACGCAGTTTAATATTGCATTTCAATAGCATTTCTGATTTGACATATATTCCTTCTCTCTTTCCCCTTTGACTCAGCTGCTGTATGGGAGACCTCGGCACAACACAAATTAAATAAAAGAATAATGTGTAACTTCACTAGAGAATGAGGCTGGCAAATGCAGCCATTCAACCTTGCAGCCCATTGCCTTCTCCCCTCTACCCTCTGCTTATTGCTTCCCCAGTCCAACCAAAAATATTATGCACGCATGCAAATGCATATACACGCACGTGCATATTCCGATCTTTATGCAATGAGAAATATGTTAAATTACTCAGCTCGGCAAGGCATATTCGGTGAGTCTATTACCTGGATTAGCTAAAATAACAGAGGGGAAAAGCTGGGGTAAGCAGGCTGAAGCCCTGTGTGTGGCCAAGGCAGCAGGAAGCAAGGCAGAGAGAGAGAGAATGAACCCAACAACACAACAGTGGAACAGGCAGCTGGCCTGAGATGCTAATTCAGCGCTTTAACAAATCAATGCCACTTGAAAAGTACAATGCGAGCCCTCACTGGGTAGATGTCAGGGGACCGAGAAAATGCATTCTCAAGTATTTCACATTAAGAGGGAATAATGTGTTAATTTATAACTCTTCACCCTATACACTTGGATTATCCATCTGTGTCAGTGATTTGACTTCTTAAATTTATCAAAAACATGCGCAAAGGGAGGCATCTTCTACTAAAGCAATGGGAAATAGCAATTCAGTAAGAGCCTGCCCTATTTGGTTGTTGGGTGGAGGGCTGTTTTTTTTTTTTTTTTCCTTTTTTCCTTTTTTTTTTTTTTTTTCCTTCCTTTGGACCTTTGGACAAACGAAGGCCTTGCCTTAGTAGTGGCTGATTGCATTAGGTACCATCCGTCAAAAGTGACACTACAGAGCAGCAAAATCTTGAATCAGCAACTGGAGATGCCATCATCAGAATTTAGTTTAAGGAAACTTAGCAAAATTCCTCTGCACACCTAGCAGAAGAGAAGCTGCTACGATTAAAACACCATTCTAAATGCCAGCTGAGATCTACAGACGCTACCTACTGAAATATAAAGGAGAGGAGGCTGGGGAGGAAGAATTAAGTTGGGTTTGTTTTGAGATGGCTTGTATGTATAAGGAGTTGCCATACAAACTTGAAGTAGAACTGTAGTAAGAAAAGTGTTACTCGTTGTCTTGAGGTCAGAATCTTGAAACCATTTTTTAACAAAAACCGGGTTAATTTTAATTACACAGACAGCACGGTTCCATATGCATAGAGAATCCAATGTCAGTCCACAAAACACTAATCAAACCTAAATTGCTTTTATTTGGAAAATATGTCTGTTTCACAATTTAACCCTTTTGCTTAACTTTGCATTAATTTAAAGTGCCAAGTTACCTGCATGAGAATGAAGTCTGGATTATGTCTATTGAACACGTACAGCATGGACAGTGGCAGTGTACCTTGACACTTAAATATCTTCAGCATAATGCAGAGGAGCAAAATCCAAAAAAGGAATAGGGAGAACATGTCCTAATTTGGATCAGTTCAGTAATATTTAACGCAAAGATACAGTGTTTACTGACCAGCTTCAAACAAACAGTTATCTACCTGTGGGTTAGATATTAACAAACAAAACAAGATTTAGGGAGATCAAAAATTTTCTAAAAATTCCTGGAAAGCATAAGTGGCTTTTACCATTTTAGATTAAATTTAAAAGGCATGGACAACTCTCTAGGTGCTTGCATAATTGCCACTTCTACTTCATTGTATTTGTACTACACAGCACCTACATTGTTGCAGGAAATATTTTTGGTCAATTATACAATTGCAGTAGAAACAGACACTCTCTTATTTTCAGAACATTCATATGTAAATAATATTCTGATGAATGGAAATTAGATGCTATAGATGATATGTAAGTATCCACATCTAGTAAAAGTAAATGCTACTTCACTTAAACAGACTTCAGTACTACTGCTTCTGCCATCCCCTGCTTCCCTAGTACAGGCAGGTACAACATAAGATGAGAGTAGGTGGCCTTTCGGGGGGCTTCTGATGGCTGTGAAATTAACCTGGAGAAACGCAGAAGCTGGAAAATAAATCTGTTTTTGACAGGAAAGTGTTTTGTAATTTCATGCTTTCACATGGGGGCTTTGTCTTTTCTTTTTGATTATTTCTTTTAAAAACAAAGACCTTGGAAATATATATTTTCTTTTCCATAAAGAATGCAAAATGATTTTCTTTCAAAACAGGTCACCCCTTAAAGAGTATTTAATATTTCTGGCACTGTGCACCTCTTTTCTTTCTCTTCACATAAAACCTTATGAAGGATATAACATGCATGCTTCATAGGCTTGTTTAAAACCCTAAAGAATCCTGAGGGGGACTTTAGGTCTCTTTATTAATTATAACTCAGAAAGGTACCACGTATGCGCACTGATTGCAGAAAGTCTGTATCCTAGCCTCTCGCACAAATTTCTATTCCTGTCTGTCCCATCCAGACTTCTCCCTAATATAAGCTATCTATTATTATCATTATAGTGCATTTAATCCCCCTCTGCTACTCCCCTTCCCCCCTTTTCTGGACTCACCTAAGGGGTTAAAAGACTAGAGTACATTTGTGACTTGTCAGTGACATATAATACCCAGGTCCTTCATGCAATCAACTTTTACTTGACATGTATTTGCTCATCACAGGACCCGCATTACTACTGGGAAAATGAAGAAAAACCTAAATTAACACTTGACATTCAATATGGTCAAGTCCTTAATTGGCTGGGCTTCCTGAGAAAGCAATTTTCTATTCCCCAAACTGTTCGTGTGTCATGTGTGGAGTGCAGCTCTTGGCCATCACTGCTGTCCCTCGCTCACTCTAATGAGAGCAGATGAATTAGTGCTACGTGACACGATTTTAGCAGGGCTCCCTCCTTCCCTCCCCCCAGTCCTTTTCCTCTGTTAGTGACAGCTGTGTGGCGGGGGGTGGGGACAAGGACACTAAGAAATGCCAGTTCAAATAGTTCTGTGAAGACTGAGTATTTCTGAAATATTAAATGTTTTCTTGATATTCCTGGAACCTTACAATTTAAAAGCAATAGGTAGGGAGAAGTAGCAGTATAAAGATACAAGAAATTAGCTGAGTTTGCCTGGATATGAATTAACTTCTAGCATCTCTCATCCCTCTATTAACCTGTAGCAATCTAATTAAAATGGAAATTTCCTACACTGGAAAAGTAGTTTAAAAATGTTTAAAGAGTCACTAGATAGACGAATTTGCAAATTTTTTTTTTTTTATATCTATTTAATGTAAATAAAAAAAGCAATTTTACAGCATGCTTCCCTGTGTGTCAGATCATGTACTAGAAAAGAACATTTGTGTGTCCTGTTTGGAAATGACAACCATTGCATTCAGTTTATTTTTAGTATATATGAAATTTCTCTCATCCAGCATGGTACTGCTCACTTTACAATACAACATTAAATTCTAAAGTGGTTTAACTATTTGAACACCAGTGGAAATTCCATAAGGAATTTAAGTCTCTCCTGCGTGTTTGACAACTGATGGGATAATGCAATTTTTATCAGTAACATAAAAATAAAACAAATTAAAGGAATGTAAGTAACTGGAGTTTCAGTTGATATCAAAGATAGTAAATCAAGAAGAAGAGACTAAAGAAGCAGGATATTCAGAACAGTTAATTTACATTGCCCACAAAAAAGAAGGAAGTATATACATACCTGAACATTTACTATTGAAATGCACAAATGACTACAAAATAATTTCCAGCAGACAGTTCTGTGGGTCATATGGTTTCATATCTTATATGTAACAGAAAAAGCAACATTTACGTCATGTATTGTGAATGAATTTTCAAGAAGTCTGGCATTGCACAATAAATTTTAGCAAAAAATTCTAAGCGTTATATTAACGGTATAGCTGAATTGCCTCTGGAATAGTTCTTGTCTCAGAAAAAAACCCAAGTAGCGTTGCACTTTGCAAGTTATCTCTCCAAATCTGAGTCTGGCCTTGTAAAGTTACATTAGTTCAGTAATATAACAAACAAGTGTGGACTGTTAGTTACAAGACAAAAGAATGACAACATTTTTTCTGTAAAATACATTGATAAACATGCATTATCACAAACAGAAAGGAGATATTTCACTGCAGGTTTCTGCAGCTATGACAAAGGTGTGCCACTTTTTGTGGCTATGGTTGTAAATATTTCAATAAAGCAACAACAACTGAGTTTAAATATTTGCTTCATCCTATTTGCTTGTGAAACATCCTTTAGGTACTTCTGTCTTTTCAAGCTACATTGAAGGAACACATATGGCTTTGGCCACAAGAATTTCTAGAAGACTTTAAATGTTCCCACTTCTCAGGTGCTGAAATAAGGCCTCAGAACGTAACAAAAGCTCCAAAAGCCAACTGTGATCAAAACTTAAAATCACTCACCCTCACTCTTACATCTTCACACAAAAAACCCCACCAAACTGAATGAGACCACTGATCATACCTGTATCAGCAGAATGTTAAACTCCAGAGTAGTTTACTGACAAGAAATGACTGTACATTTGAAGCACTTGCTGGTGAGGAGAGATGTAGCTAAGGTTTTCTTTTAGAACAGAATCCAAACTTTACTCCTATGACTTTTTTCAAGTAACAAATACTGTATCAGAAGCATCCCCACGAAACAAAAGGCATAGTGATCTAGCTAATAGTGTTGTGGTGACCTCTGAGACACTGACTAGTCCATCAAGCACTATCTGCAATATATACAGCATAGTTAAGAGAAGGATTATTAACTGGCCTAGAAACTGAAGAACCATTTCAGTCTTAAAAAGAATATGAACTGTATTCACCAACTTGTACAGCTTGAGCTTCGGAGTAGCACCAGTTAAGAAAGACTTCTACTTCACAGGATAGGATCCAAGGATTATCTTGAATATATGACACCTCTCATCATAAATTCACCCCAAGTTTTGGAAAACTAAAATGAAAGAAGCACTGTACCATAAATCATCTTTACTATCAGGAAGACCACCTCTACTGCTGACAGAGTTCACAG
Source organism: Tyto alba (assembly GCF_018691265.1). NCBI lineage: Eukaryota > Metazoa > Chordata > Aves > Strigiformes > Tytonidae > Tyto > Tyto alba. The sequence goes on from NW_024881318.1 coordinate 39,311,846, forward strand.
ATACAGTAGAGTTCTTTGGAAACACAGGACTATTGCCTAATGGAACTGAAAGATATGCATTTAAAAAGGCTTAGATTTCCCTAAAAATATTAATTCTACTTGGTGTAGGCTATGCAGCACCAGCATCCTGATTCAGCATCCTCAGTTTTTAATCATGCAACCCTCTTCACATTACTGGATGAGAAGTAGAAATGACAGCAAATAACGGGTCAGAAGACCTACTCGCTGCTAAACTGGAAAGCTCCTTTCCTTACTGCCTACAGTAAAACAGCCCATTAAGAGTTGCTTTTTGATTAAAAACAAGTAAGTAAGTTCAACTATGGCAAAGTGACATGTTTTAACTTGACATTTTTGTTAAGGATGAGTACCCTGAGAAGCTCACAAAAGAGTGAAGAGATTCAGTGGAACATTAGGATTTACTATATATACTCAACGCCACTGTCACTTCTGTGCAAAACACGTCATCCCAGAAATATCTGACTCAACAGCCCTAAGGTTATTTAGAATAGAAAGTGAGATTTTTACATGTTTCACTTTGATGCCATGAGAGCAGCTGCATTAAGTTCTCTCAGTGGTTTTCAAAACCCAAATAAAATGCTTGCTCTGTGTTTTAAAAGTTACTGTGTAAATGTGTGCCACCCACCCAGTCTGTAATAGCTTACATTCACCATTTTCAGAAAAGATAAACACAGCAGAGAAGGAAATGATAATATAAAAACAGCCTGGCACGTGAAATGAGGAAAAGCATTGTAGACTATCTGGCAAGACAAAGCACACAAATGTTATTTTGTGAAAATTAATAGCATCTGAAATTATACTCCCATCGCAGTATTCTCCATCAACCTCAAGCCAAATTAAAGGTATTTTATCTAATTCCCACTTGAGAGGTTGCTAAAAGTGGTAAGTCACAGCTGTGTTGACACTGAATGTCTTGAACACAGAAAATCAACGTCACACTGACACACTTTGCAGATGCTTTGTTACAAGCAGCACCAGTCACTTGATTTGAAATACCTAACCTAGCTATAAAACAAACTCTTAATCACCAGCCTCTTCTCCAGTTAAAGTCTTTTTTACAGTTCTGGAAACACACCAACACCTTATTATGTTTATGCTAAACTTATCTGCATTTTGATTGGAGTTTGACAGTGACCAGTGGTTCAACTCAGTCGTACCTTCAGACACTGACGAGAACAGGCCCCACTTACTGTTTTAACTAGAAGCTCTCTATTTTTGTTCCCACAGAAATCTATAACACAGTGACCTTCAATTTAAAATACAAACTAATTAACTATCCATTCTGTTGAAAAAATGTTGGTATAATGTTCATATCTGGCTTCCCTGGAGAATTTCAATTATGAACAGACTTATTTTTCCTTGCAACAAAATAGACAAAAAAGCACTGGACATTAAATTCTGCACACAGCTAAATGGTGCTTCTTTATAGAAGATATCTGTATTTGCTTTGATACACCTTGTTTCAGAAAATTATATTTCCACAGCACTTCAGTAAACAAAATTACAACTACTTATGTAGATGAGTATACTGTAGTTGTCTAATATGGAAATTACAGCACTGCTGCAACATCTGCACAATAATTTCACTTCTAAAGATTGCAAGCATTTCATCCAGTTCTTGATACTCCATTGAAAATTTGTGCTGGAGCAAGAATTATTGGCTTAAACAACTTGCAAAAACCAATGGCCAAATTTAGCACTTTAATCATGACTGTAATAATTACAGCAACCTCTGAGGTTTTACCTTCATGAAGACATGTACTTTCTAGACTACAGCTAACACAACAATGCTGACTTCTGCCTCACATTCTGAGTAGTTTTATGATAGACAATGACTATCATATGCAAAACTTACTACAAAGCTCTAGCAGTAGTGTTTCTTACAGAGCTGAGCAGCAGACATATTTCACCACAATTAGGAGGCAGGGACCATGTTTCTCCTAACAGCAAGCTGACACAAAAGCCTACACTCTAATTCAGCTATCATTTTTAAAATCCCTATTTTGTTTTTTAGTATTTTTAACTATGGGGTTTTGTATGCTCCTGAGGCCACAGATGCCTACATTCCAGATGCCAATTTCCATATCTACTTTATGGTAGCAGATGAAAAAGTATCCTGAATTTCAATCTAGACAATATTATGGATAAGAACAATATTAAGAAAAATAATAATAATTAATGAATACATTTTACTTGCTACCATGGAACCTGTGACAATTTTGTAGTTCGAGTTAGTTCCAAAGAACATAAATGGTTTAACAATGGATATTATCCATAATTCAAAATGAGAGTCCTTATCAATCTATTACATATTTAAAAATATAAGGAGAAGCTGCATACACTAGATACCTGAAATGATTACAGGTAATATGACAAAAATCCACTTAGACTAGGTAAAGTAAGACACAAGTATTTTTAAAGATGAAATTATTTAGAACGTAGATCATTTCAAAGATGGCAGAGTTAGCTTCAAGAGAAACACTTTTCAAATGGACTACTATGATTTTCTATAGATATGTCCAGACTGTGTTATAGTGGTTACATAAGATATGTTATTCATGTACTTGATTTATTAAAAAATTATTTACAAGGATGCTGCATTATTGTAATGTGGATTTTTTGCATGGGGGTTAGGGTGTGTTATGACTCTCATTCAAAGGAGGAATAGAGGAAGGGTTACAGGAGTCATAAAAAAGTACGTAGACGAGATTCAGACTGGTACACAGTGTGTGATAAAAATCAAATATGGAACATAATGGGACATATGGAAACATATCTTTTGTGCAGGGAAGGATGAATCACAAGTTCACAGCTGGAATTTATGTGGATCCTTATTTAGTGGAGCATCTGTAGCCACCGTTTAGCTACATTCCCACATCAACAACAAAACAGTGCCACAGAAGAGAACACATGCATCAAGCTCCAGCTGGTATCTGCGCCCACCACTCCTTTCTTTTCCCTAAAGCCACATTTAGTCAGTTTTCTTTTTACAGTTTGTGGGTGTATAAACATGTGTATGCAAGTCAGTGCATAGACTCAAAATACCACACCTGACCATTGCTGAATTTTGGAAGGGATGGGGATGTGGTGTAGAAGGGATAGGTTCAGAATTAAAACAGTCAGTCATTTAAAATCAGACTCCTGTCTATAGCTTTACTTTATTCATTTTACATATTTATGTACTTCATGTACTTTACATGTTAGAAAAGTTTTATTCCAGTTTGGTACCATTAACAAAGCCTTTAAAAATGCAAATCGAAAAAAATCATAGAAAACATGATTTATGTAGGTCTATTTGGAGCAAACCAAATTTCAACTTCATGAATACAAAATTGCATATGCATTGAATTGCATTTTCAGACCTGACTTTTAGCTTCTCAGCATTAGCAAAAAGCAAAAAAAGAATGTGGAGAAAGACATAATTTCACGTCAAAGCAACTTTCATGCAAAAGATACAGAAATACCAACTAAACATGTTTAAAGTGGGGCTCGATTTGTTTTGGGAATTTGTGATGCTTTACTTTTTGAGACCATTGCTGTCTATGCTATGAGTTAAATTATTTCCTTCACTGCCTTCTGAAAGATTTCATTAATGAAGATGTAGATTAATGAAACATACATTTTTATGCAAGAATAAAATTGCATTTTAAAGTAAAAAAATCCTGGGCACTGAGTTATTGGAGATTTTTTTTTTTTAAAAAACAGCTAGCATATATCACGGTGTTTCTCTTAAAAGTGTAATTAAAATTTAGAAGAACCTAGATTTCAAAGGTCATAATTCCACAAATATTGCATTATTTCAAACTAGAGTACAATGCTCTAATGCCTTCCCCAGATTTTACTTCTACAATTACTTCTTCACTTAGTATGCATTTTAGATGTGCTCCATCACAGAACAAGCAGAACACGAATTACCTCTTACTGAGAAAAGACTGTAGGAAAAGTCCTCAGATCAGTTCTGTGATTATAGACTATACTTGTATTGATTTCAGTGAGAATGGGACCAGGCACTTAAAATTAAAATTTTCTAGCATTGTGAAGTATTGTTTTTCCGCAGAAACCTTTGTATCAGCAGTAGAGCTTGAGATACCTTGGTCTTGACCTGTAATAGTATACTCACAGGCTGACTACCTCAAACAAGCTTTTACATTGGAAAAAACAGAAAGGAAATCTTTTAAATAAACTGTCAGGTAAGGATGATGTAGGAAATTCACTAACCATTTTTACTGCTGTCTGAACATTTTCAATACTCTTGGTTGTGTTCTAAAACCCAGCTTTTACCTCTCTTCTTAGACAATCAGAGTGAGAAGCCACTAATGAAACTACCCTCATAAACAAGAAAACACACCAGTATCTACCTTCTTATTTTTTTCCTCAATTTTTAAGGAAAAGAAAACAAAAAATGCCACTTTACAGTAAGTGCTATGCCAAAACTGGAGAAGTAGCATTTTCCTTGGAATGAAAATTCACTTATCATGAGAGAGATTCTACATTTGCCAAGTTCTTGTAAATAACTTATCTTTGAATTGCTAAATACTAATTTAATATTACAGCACATGCAACCAATTTTACTTTTTAAATATTTAAGGGAAGACAATGTCTTCAGAATGCTACATCAAAAGGTAAAAAAAATATACATTTCCAAGTGAATTAAAACGTTTCAGTTGTCTTTCTTATTTATCCCTGCAGAGAAAAATCAACAACTCAGTAGATTCCAGAGCAGTATTTCAGGAGGTCTTGCAAAATAGTGTAATAAAATTCTATTTAGATTACTTTGTCTTTTGTGTTTAAAAGTATTTTGTATTCTAGGAAAGAGGGAATCCAAGTGGGAAGAAACTGGAAATTATATATGGCACAAGACAAATACAGTCATCCATATACATTTCTTAATGCAAACCAGCGTTTTCTATTCAGCTATCACTATTCTAGTAGAAATCCAATTTTTTTAAAGAAGTAAAACAATGAAAAAATGTAGTAAGTAAAATCTATGATAATGAGATCGCATGTCCAACAGACCAATGCCATACTTTATTTCTATACATGAACAAAAATATGTATGGTTAGTTAACATTTTTTTCCTAGCAGAAATGAAGTGACTGATAGCTTCCAGGTTAAAATTTATTTTCCTTTAACAATCTGATCATTCTTTCTCATTTCCTCTCTCTTTTCCCCCCCGTCCTGAACTGAACTTTAGCATTGCATTAACAATGGACTGATGAATAGGAGGATCTATTAAAATGAGTAACTCACTGTATAAGGTACTCTTCTTGCAGTATGCTCCATCTGCATAAAGCCAATGTTTTGGTGTGCTGTCTGCTGCTGTAACCAGTTCTCTCCCAAATATCAATGAAGCTGTGCATACATTTTATTTTTTTATGCAAATTATGGCTTTGGAGAGGTCATGCCTCAACACCATCAATTAATAAGCAGCCAATCTGTGATATAAAGAACATATTTATAATCATCAATCACCTCTCATATCATTAGATTGTTTCCAGGGCATTATAAAAACCATTAAGTATCAGGCATTTCTTTATGGCATTCTAAATAAAGATGCAGCAAAGCATATGAATAAATCTCTTTTTGGGGAAGCTTGTATAGAGAGCACTTTTCCTGCTATCTTTAAGGACACCAGCAGTTAAAGAATGAGCTGTTTCATAAAACTGTTTGTACACCGATGTTCAAGTTTCACTTGAGGGACACGGTAATTTAGAAAACGAATTTTTGTTTAAGGCTTTGGATGCTAAAAACCCCCACCCCACACCAAACCCTGAAAAAACTCCATCAATAAATGAAATTATTTAATCTTTAAAAAAAAAAATAGAATCCTTACAATTTGTAGCACACAATTTGTACACAGCTGTGATGTTTTTTCCTGGCTTAGAGACAGTAAGCCAGAAGTTGTTTTTGTTTTTCATACCTCCTTTCCACAACCCTTTCTTCCATGCATTCTAATTTAAAAGAAAAACTAATATTAGATAAAACAACACATAATTTGACAGCCTACCAGTTAAATTCTGACAGGGTCAATAAAATGAGAGCTTGCAGGAGTCCCAGATGAGGAACACTTTCGTGAATGCCTCCATTGTGTAAACTCTCCGTATATCCTGCCTGCAAATGACAGTCATATGCCACCAGCTGCAGGAGGCATTCCAGCAATGTCAACTGCTGTGGGGCATTAAGGCAGGGTAGACGAGTTGGTACTTCTTTACATTTTTCCCTGGCTAGAGTAAAGGCTGTCATGCTTAACTCATTTAAGTGATATTTTTCTAAAGACTATGATATTTATTTAGAAATGTAAGAAAATATATAATTAAAGCCTGCTAATGGAGCTCCTCATTTTAATAGTACTTTTATTATATACAGCCAGCTGGAAGTAATTATTTTTTTCTTTGCATAGTCTTCATTAGTTTGTATCTCCCTCCTCCCCAAGACATCTATTTCAGATGTTGTTATCAAATTTATGTATTTTAAAAAGTAATCTGTCCAGGGATCAAACAGCCACTAAAAGTTACGATAGAAAATCTGAAAAACCCTATGTCCACTACTCAGAAATACAGTCGCTACCACTTCTGAGGAGACTGTTTTCCTATGAACTCCATTTTACAAACTGCCATAAAATTTAAGTTTTAGAGAATTCCTGCAAGGAAAAAAAAAAAAAAAAAAAAAAAAGGAAAAGAAAAAACAAACTTGGCACATTTTTAATTAAGAACTAATTTTTAACACATTGATACAGGTCTGTGGTTTTAATTGTTTTTTAAAATCCCACTGATGTCCAAGTTGATTATTTTTTGTCTAGGAGTCTGTGTAGAAAAAAAAAGTGTTCAAGCATTCTATGAATTTAATTTTCCCATTTTTCTTTATATTTATTTTGTCAAATAAACACAAAGCTCATATTTCAGCTATAGAAATACAAATGTACTGACAGCTCATTTTTAAGTATTAGCAATGCCTTAATTAAGAAATTGTACAAAGTAGAGATCAATCTGAGATGCTTTTCAACACCTGTGATAAGCCAGGGCATCACGTATTTTTATCATGCTCTTGCACACAGGCACAATGAACTACAAAACACTGAACTCTTTGCATGTCAGCACCTACATTCAGCCATCCTTGGAAGGGATGCTTCTCCTCTCTGCCCCTCATCTCTTCCTATAATCCCTTACAATCAAGATTGTTTTAATTATTCAATTACTACCAAGAAGAGTTTTTCTTTTAATACACATTCAGATATATATACAGAGGAAGAAAAACTGTAGGGAAAGAAAAATGAGGAAAGGCATAAATAAATAAAGGATATCAATAATGATCTATCATAAAATGACATTTTGCCTTTGTACTTCCGCAGGAGCCGTAACATCTCACAAGACGTCCCTCTGAAAGCAGTAATAAAACTGCAGTACAGTACACAAGGTCTCGTATTCTGTGCAGGCAAAGGGCAATGAATATGCTAAAAGGAAATCAATCTGCATAAAAAGATCTGACAATAACATCTTCAGGTTTGTTTGGTTTGCTTGTTTTTGTTTTTGTTTTTGTTTTTTTTCTTTTCCTTAATGAGAAAACAAAGAAGATAGAACACTTTGCAAAGCTAAATTTTTATATAAACAAGAATAATTACTTTGTTGATTAAATTACATTTTATCCTACTGTGTTGCTACTCTTCCTATGGAAAAGTTAGCAATTCCAGTCAGCAAGGAGACTTGTAAACATTTCATGTTGAATTACACTGCCCAAATTTCATTTTGAGATTTCTGGTTCAAGAAATTCAAAACTTCAGAGGCAAACTGGAAGCAACCATAATTTGGCCCTGGCTTCCAGGGTAACCCATGAAAAACTGAGCTTTCAGTAGCTTACACATAAAATCATACAAAGGACCACAATGTCTGAGATTTTAACGGAGAACCTGGTTTAATTTCTGGATTGTGATAAAACAGAAAGCCAGGTTTAGATTTCTTTAAGGAAGTGCAATGGCCAGGTTTTTTTGTTTTGTTTTGTTTTTTTTTTTTTGGTTGGTTGGTTGGTTTGGTTTGTTTTGGTTTTTTTTGTGTGTGTGTGTTTTTTTTTTATTGTTGTTTTTTGTTTGTTTGTTTGTTTGTTTGTTTTTAATGATGTTCATCTCCTTCGCATATAGATAATAAATACCCACGAGCAACTTTCTGTACCACTGTAGAATCTTGTCTTGCAAAATACCTGCACATTTATCTTCATAAAAGTTACACGTGGACAGAAGGCTTACAGAATTGAGCTCCTACTTACGACTCACTCTAAAGCCTAATACACTGCTATCTGTAATTCTGTAACTAAACTATATGCTGTCCTTGATGCATGACAGGGCCTCCAATGACATGAATGGAAAACACATGCTTGGATCACGATGAGGATATGATCCTTTATATTCTATTTTCCTCTCACTGCTACACACCAAATGTTGAATTGTTCATCTGAAAAGAACTACATTGTATGACATTTTCATTCAAACTGTTCAAAGCCAGAAGTATTGCATTTTGAAGTTACTGATCTTTAAGAAATACACTATGGAATGCATGGAGAAAACACATATGCAGTGAATCAGGTAATCTATCTCCTTCCCTGGAATTCTGGTTAAACAAAGTTTAAAAAGAACCATCACTAATGAATTATGTTCATCAAGTTTTGTCTCACTGTTCCCCAAGCTGTTCAAAATTACTGTGATAAAGAAGAGTAATTAAAGCTCTTTTCAACATTAGTCGCATTAGGTATCACAAAAAATCAGAGATATTTACCATGCCACTCAATTTCTTCTATAAGGGGCATATTCCAAAACACACAGGTAGGCAGACTGCAGCACCAATCTCTACAGACATATTTGTGTTGTGGTCCATTTCCAAATAAACATCATCTCAAATATCACAGTAAGTTTACCTGCCAGTGACAATACATTACAGCTTTAATGATAACCCCAGTATAAATTTTCTTACTTTCCATAAAGCTTCTTAAAGTATCACTCATTATTCACTTTATAAAAAAAGCTTGCTGACGTTTGTGTTGTGCATGGGGAGGAATGGCAGGATCGTAATCATGTCATTTTCTCTTCTGAACTCCTGTGCTCTGTAAGTGGCAGATGACATTCTCCCTTTTCCTTTGCACAAGTGCACAGATACGCATCATCGGTAGAGGATGGGGATGCAATGGCTTCCCAAGAGAGTCAGAATAGCATCAATTGTTGGCAAGTTCACACTGATTAAAGCAATTCTGAGATGCTCACCCCTCAACCCCCTGAAAGAGATGGCCTCTCTATAACAAAATGTTGTGTGACACAGCCATACAAGTGGCACTGTTTTCTTTGTCGGTGAAGGAAAATCATTTAGAAAACAGTTGTCAAGTATTTCAGTAAGGGAAAGGAAGCATTAGGGCATTACTATAATGAGTGGGGTGAGCAGTAACAAAGCAACAGATGCTTGTCCATAGGCTGGTGTACAGTCTCTTATTCTGGCCATTTGTTAGACAGACTGATGTTAAGCTAAAGAATGTATTTTGCCTCACTGAAAAACGGTATATAAACACACAGACTTTCATTTAATAAAACTGCTTTTTAAGTTTACCCTTTTCTACAGGACTGGGCAAAAAATAAATCTCTTAATTACAGTTTATCTAAATGCTGAAATTTTGTCATTATGCTCTCTGAATTACAGTAAAAAGCTGCATTAGTGATTCTCTTTCTGAAATAAAAGATTAAGAGACAGCAACAATGAAATTCTCCCTTTCTCTCTCTTCTCTGTTTCAGCCTTCTCTTTCTTGAGTCAGTATGATTCATCACATCCTGGGTATACTAGGAGCCCCAAGTTTGGAAATTCTTCTAAACTGTGAAGAACCATTAGTCTACAAGGCAAATCCTTTTACAAAAGCACAGGCAATATTGTTTGAGAAAAATAACTGAGCATATAAAGATATACACAGCATATGTTTTGAGCATTTCTAGTGAAAAGTAAAAGCTCTTTAAAGCTTTTGTTTCTGATTTTACTTTATGACTGCAGTTCTGTATCAGTGAACAGAGTGTTCCTGTGCAATCTGCACAGTGTCACAACGACCTGGCAAATGCGAATGCTTTCACTATCACTACAGTCCTTGCAATCTTGCCTCAGCTGTGACCCATTCACTTTTGCCCCAACTTCACTAAGATGCCTTACTCAGCATCTAATTAGTTAGGGAAGATTTGCCTTGGCTCTTAACCCTGACTCTTATGAGCAGGAGACTCTGCTGCTGTTATATACCAAATCTGTTCTGTCACTACATTAATCAAATCCCCATAAAACTATACATGAATCAGTAACTACTAAAACTCAGAGTAGGGAAACAGAAAATAGAAAACTATACATTTTAAAATGTTAAACACGAGTGCTTATTGAACAATATATTTGAGCATGTGCTTTAATACATGCTTCAAAGCTTCATGCAGATTTTACAGTTTTGTGCATACATATCTCAAAGTTAAGCAAAGATCTGACAGTGCTCTTAGCACATCATCAACTAAAATATACAATGGCACAAATATGTTCAAACACTGTATGTATATACGTGCAAGACTAATATGCATAGAGAGGAACGGGAAACATTTTGCTACGTCTTAGTTCTCCTGCAAATACTGAACACAATAAGAGAAACTATTGAGAGGGGTTTTTTTATTTTTAATCGTGTATATAGCCATATATCTAACACTGCACGTACTTGTGTGTCTAGTGCTAAATGCCATACAAAACATCCTGCACTTTTGTCATGTACAGTATTTTCTAATGCCTCTATCCTGAGGCACATCAGAAGCAGAACAAAATTCTTGATGTAAATACTTTTAATTTACTAAAAGGTCATGAGCTATTATATAAACCATGTTTTACCAAAATACCCAATAAAATTAAAGCAAGTGTCTGAAATGAGACAACGTAACCTGATAAAGCTTCTGAATTCATACTAGCACATGAACTTACTCATGAACAGCAACAAAAAAAAAACATCCCACCTGGGGTCAGCTAATCTTTAAAATGGTGTGATAAAATATATATATATTTATATAAATTATTATGTTTGCTAACACTTACTGACAAAGGTGATTGTTAACTACCGTAAACTACAAAATGCATTTTAGCAATGTTAATCTTCCTCCCAGAATGTTCCTAATAAATCAGTGTATGGAATTATAGCCTGTTGTCAAATTAAGTTTGAACTCTTTTTGCATGTACACTTATATTAAAAGAATAGTTATATGCTACAGTAAAACAGTTAATTACTTAATAAATATTAAAATTGCATACAACCATTATGACCAGCAACCCAGAAACCTTTAAAAAGCTTTCACCTTCAATCCATTAGATATTACACTACACTCCTATTTCTCCTATTTTTAAATACTGGTTCAATAAACAGTTTATGTGCCTAGGTCTACATCAATGTTAGGAACTATGAGACTGAAAAATACAAGTACAGCTCAAAACAGGTAGTGCACATTGTATACAGTTTAATATTTCTAGCAATATAAATGCATACTCCACATATTGTAAGTATTATTTCTATTTCCTTGGAATAAGCATGCATTTATGCAAGGAAAAAAAGTTAAATTTACTGTACCATATCTCTCATGAACAGGCGCGTCTATATTAATATACATCATTGATTTAATTTTTAGTTTTCTTGGCTTCCCGCTCACCTATCTAGAAGTGATTTCTCTGGTGATAACTAACACATCATGCTAATGAGAGAATCTAATGTACAATAGAGAAATGTCACTACTAATAATATTTGCATGAAGTTAAATAAAGCAACTGTAAGAGAATGTCAGACAGTTGTTCTTTAATAAGATACAGTTACACAATGAAATTATGTTGTTAATTTTGTTACATCATTGAGTGAATCCTAAATTACTATATAATGATGCACAGATCCATTTATAATTCTGATATACTGCTTTTTCACTGTCACATTGAAAAAAGCTTCTGGAAAGGCTATTACCTATTTATCTTAAACAGATTAAACATACTTCTTTCTTAACAAAAAGGTACATGGCTCTGGCATTTTGTGTCACTGTGGGTTACAGCCATTTCTCTTACGGTCTCATTTCTGAAATGACTTAAAAGTATTTCAGAACATTACAGCCCTTAAGGTAACTAGATGAAGAAAAACGACATTTCTTATTCTGACAAATGCACAAAACATTTATGAAAGCAGACAATCACAAAAGCCTGCTTTTTTCAATCAATCAAATCCAGACCTTCTTTTCTGTTGTTAGCAACTCCTTGCCAGAACTAGAATGGGCAGTGGGTGCCCTGGACTTAACCAAATGAGCATGGAAGAGAACCCAAGGGTTTCTGCTCATTCTCGACCTGTCACGGATCAAAGTGACCCAAAGAAGCACTCCTTTCTAAAAGTTAAGATTTATGCCCTTTGAGGTTATCAGACTTTCTTCTGTATACAGAATGGGATGACCCCTTTGAAGCGAATCACACACTTTTACGTGGACAAAAGGTGCATAGGCAAAACAATGCATTCAAGTGACTATGTCATAAACTTCTCACAGGTAACTTATGAGACTATTCCTCTTCTCATCTCACTCCACCAAAATCTAAATTTGCTCTATAATGGGGAAACGCTGTTTTCTTGCGGTCCCACTCTCTAAGAAAATAATCAAAAAATAAATACCATCATACATGCTATTAATAGCCAAAACCTGTCCAATCCTAATTTTTCTAAGACACATACAATTCTTTGTCATAATGAAGTAGGTTTTCCTTTTATTCTGAAAAAAGTTATTCATTCCTATAGTATGCAAATAGCAGTGCAGTGTGAGTTGAGAGGTAAGAGAAGGGAGGGATAGAAAGATTTTGTTATGTTCTAAATCATGCTTCTTGCCATGCTCCAATCTTTGTACTAAAAACCTGCTTGAGATTAAGTTATAACTTCAAGGAAAAGTGATGGCATTTGGGGTTTGTCTGCTTCTAAAAAAGATGTGGAAAGTCAGCATTATACTTTGAAATTTAAAAACCAAATATCTCTAGAACTACTATGTATAGCTGGAAAAGTTTCATTAAACAGTTCTTTCAAACAATGCCAAACTTTGCTTATAATTTATGTACAATTTGTAACTTCATGTTGTTTGTACTCATGAATACAATTTTTCTTAAAGCATAGGAAAAATTTCAAAAATACTTACATTTCCAGAGGATGTATTGAAAATAATTAACTAATAAATGGATGAAAATAGGTAACAGAAGACAATATTCAAAATTTTAATGATTTAGAGAGAAAGATTGGCACTTAGACATAGATTTGCAGCTGCACTTGCACACAGCCTGTGCTTACAGTCTGTGCGAGCTAGCAAGTTCTAACAGCCTTAACAAGTAAGAAATATAAAACAAAACATTGTCCTTAAAGAGGAGAGAAATGGGTTTAGCAAAATAACTTACCCTCCTCTTAAAAGCATGATGAAAGCATATTTGGACTGAATATGTTTAGCACATGATAAACAAACAAAATATGACAAGGAGATTAACACTGTACGCAAACGCGTTAAGTACAGACTTAAGAAATAAATCTGTTCGACATTACCACCTTTGCAGTGCTACTGTATGTGTATTTCAATGGAAGGATACACACCGATGCAGCATCTACCACACATTTAGTCATTTAGTACATTACTTCTTCCATAGAGAATACAACATGACCATGCATCTTCAATAATGTACAAAATCCAGCTAGTACTCGAGAATTAGCTCATTTAAAATATTATTTAAAAAATAGAAACTAAACAACCTATCTTACGTGCGTAAATGTTTGACTTGGTCTAATCAGCTAGTTGTCTCAAATTATTTGACACCCTTACACATTGTGATGCTCGTTTATTTAGTTTTGTTTCCTTTCTTTGTCAGTGTTGAACATTTTCTAGTATTCCAGAGACCACAGAGGCCAAATCTGTTTGAAAAGGTCTAATACTAAACAGGCAATCTGATACTATCTATGTGGTTCAATTGTCATTTATCAATTGATCGTTATCTGGATCTAGTTATGTTAACTCTTTTGTGACCGAAATGGAAGGAACCTTTTCTCCACTGCAAAAATTTAATCTTTTTACTAAAAGAATACAGCAGCTAATTTGAATAACTGCTTTCCATGCCATTTCTCAATATCAGTATAACCAAATATGTTATGTATAGCAGACATGCATACAGCTGATAAGGCTTGTAAGCAGTGCAGTAGTAGTTCACACTTCCTAGTGCCAAGCAGTGTTTTTGAAATGTGCATCTCTACCAGGAAATGAACTTTTTTACTTTCAAGAATAGGAAATTGAACAGAGTTGCTTATTTGCCTTATGTTGATTACATTCTATACCAGCATACTGTATCAGCAGTAATCAGGGTCCCTCTACAGGATATATCAAAATATTCCTTATTCAAATGCCTTCATCCTATCCTGAGCTATATTGCTTAAACCGTCGTCCACAGACAACCGCTATTGGTTATTAAATGTCTGCTTTGGAGTTTTTCTTGGCTTTAAAGTTTTTTTTTTAATTAAATGACCGTTTTATGGCCAGTATTCAGGCATGCTTTGTTACTGTAAACTATAAAAATCTAATTACTTTCCCTCTCTTTTCTTACAGTACAACACCTCTCAGGTAAATGAGTTCATTCATCTTATATGTCCAACATTAAATAAAAGTCTAATATTAATATACAAATCATTTACTAACTCCTCTTTTGGCTAACACAATATTTCAATTACTATCAGTCAGTGTCAGACCATAATTGGAAACTAGTTTTCAGAAAGGCAAAACGTCCCCTGGTAGGGAGTCACCCTGTTAAAAACCTCCAGGTTGAACTTCCCTCCCCTGCTGGAGCCCCGTCCAAGCTGAAAGTTTCTCCCTCTCTTTTTTTTCCTTTTTTTTTTTTTTCCTTCCCCCACCCACTCCTTTTTCTTTTTTACCCCCCTTTCCCTTCACCCTGAAGAGCCAAGCAATTGTGCAAGATTAGCTACAACACACAGGGCGCGTATCACCAAGTGCATGGTACAGAGACACTGGCTCCTGTGATTAATTATCAGTTATTACTGGCCTTGCAGTAACATTTTCGCTTTCCCGTCAGAACCGGCATACCAAGCTGCCTTAAACGCGGCCCCTGGTGAAGGAGCAGCTCTGGGGAGGACGCCAAGGCACAGCTCCGCAGAGAGGGGAGGAGAGGGAGCGAGCAGGGAGAGGGAGCGGGAGAGGGACCCGAGGACTGAAACTGTCTCCTCTAACGACCCCCAGCTCCGCGCTGGCAGCAGCTCCAGTAGGACAGCTCGCTGCTCCTTCCCTCTGAATAAAACTGTGTTCTGCCACATGAAGTCAATTACGCCGTTCTGAGGGGCCCCCTAAATTTAGTATCAGTTTGATTTGGGGGCTTATGTACTCAGGAAGGGAGTTTTGCTGGGATAGCAGATACTTTTATTTATGGGACGGGGGGAGAGCGAGGAGAAAAAGACTGGAACAAAACAAAAGCAAACAAAGAAGGAAAAACGGTTACTACGAGCAAAGCTCTATTTGGAAACTTTAAAACAAATGCTTTGCTTTGCTTTTACTTAAAGCTTTAATATTTTTTCCTGTTTCAAAAGGGAGCCCTTAGGGAAGCAGTGAAGTAACCATGCACATTCCAATGACATAGTTATGACAGTTCAGAGGCTAAGTATGTAGTGATGAATGAAACAAAAATGAAACATGGAAAGAAAGAGAAAAGGGTGGGGGGGGGGGGGGAAGAGCACAAAAATGCCATGTTTTAAAATAATTGAAAGTAACGTACCTGTTGGGACATTCTGAATAAGAGGTTAGTGTCAGTGTTCTGCCATGTCCCCATGAAACCAGAGTCGGTCGCTGCCGTTCTTGTTCCGAACTGCATGGAGTTGTCAGTGCAGGAGTCTCTTAAAGTCAAGTCTCTTGCCCTCTTTCGCTCTCTGTGTCTCTGTGTGTGTCTGTCTCTCACATCCACTTCTGCCTCTTCTGACTGAAAAGTGAAGGTGGATTTTTTGAGCCTCTTGGCAGCCAGTAGCAGGAGTATAGTGTAGTTAAGAAGCTAGCTGCACTGTGCGTTTCATTTGGGAAGGGGGGATTCAGGGGAGAGGGTCAGAGCTTCTTTCGCACCTTCAGCAGAGATACCCCTATCATTTATGCATAGATTGTGACTCCCCAAGCTCGCCTTTGCTCAGTTTAACAGCTGCCTGTCAGGTGTGCATGCAGCACTAAGGAGACCCAACCATCAGCTTCAAACTCTCAGCCACTGGATGTCATTGGATAGCAGAGCAAAGAGTCAACTGCACTGCTCCACTGTCAGGCACCAAATGACATCCTGCACTAACCCTTCAGTCTACAGATACACAGATACACACACATGCACATTCTCTCTAAGTAGCACAATGATCAGAGTGAATTGGGAGAAAGAAAAGGCTGTGGCCCTCTCTCTGTCTCTGTTTTTCCTCAACAATGCTGTCAAGTACAGCATGTAATATCTGACACTTGCCTACCAAACACAATTAGCAAACCTTAATAAAAAGAAAAAGAAAAAAAAAAAAAAAAAGGAAAATGCAAGCAAACAAGCAATTACTCTTAAATACAGTTAATATTCACTTAGAAGTAAAACATAAAAGTTGGCCTAGTTTTTTCTAAATATTAGTCAGACAAGAATTGTGGGATAGTTAGTTCCTATCCCAAATAAAACTCTTACCAAAGACAGGAAAAAAGACACAATCTAATTCCTTTATTCCTTTTCAAATAAAACCAGAAAGTCACATCTCTCACACCCCTCTCTTCCATTTGCCCACTGCTAAGTGTCTTAAGCAGCATCACGAGCAAGAAAGGACGGAAAAATGAAAAAGCTAGCCTTTTCTTCCCCTCCCCCAAAAGATCAAAAGTAGTATTTTTGTTTTTTGTTTTTTGGGTTTGTTTGTTTTTTTTTTTTTTTAAGTAGCTGGTTGAAGCAGATACAATACACCTTTAAAATTGTAAAGAACAAAGAAATCACAGAGGAAAAGAAGCCAGTCCCACACAGTTAAAAAGTAAGACAAAAGAAACAATATTTTTCCTTTAAGATCTTTCTTCTGTACGTAAGGTACAGTACTAGATACCAGAATAAATAATACTACAATACTGGTTTTAATTACAACAGCTTTTTAAAGTGAATCTTATTTGAAAAATTCTCTTACCCACTTCATCCTTTACATACAGACAAGAAATCATAACTGCAAACTTCATAAATCTAAAACAAAATTCATGCAATCTCATAAAAAAAGCCAGAGTATTAAATAAAAAAAAAAACAGCTATCCTTTCCAACACAAGGAACATTCATCTTCTAATAAAATCTACAAATTTAGGAGGACAAATGTACCACTCACTGCTTTTTTCTTAACTCAGGAATAACAATAAACCTCACTCTCTGGAACAACAAAAGAAACAGAAGAGAGCTTCAGTGACAGCTCTGTGTCATTAGTGTGCAATGAGAAAAGATGAGAAGATGTACACTGTGTTGACACAAATGTGCCTTCCCCTCTAGACCCTACATCTCTTGAAAGCTTTTCTGTTAAACTTTCCTCCAGTTCAGCACCATTAAGTACAAAAAAAAAAAAAAAAAAAAAAAAAAAAAAAAAAAAAAGTCTCAAAAGCAGCAAATTCAATATCCAAGAAGAAACAAGCAAGAACCCCAATAACTGTTGCCTTAAAATATATTAAGTCCACCTGTGGTCAATGAAAATATTCTCTACTGGGGAGGGGAGAATGACACTTAGAAGTCAACTGTGCCAACAGTGGCTGTACCTTTACAGCTAGCTATTAGACCCTCAAACTCCCTCTAAAATTTGCCAGCCTCTTCATTTCTGAAGTGGTGGCACTCAGTGCCTCAGTCAAGCTGCATGCTCAGCTTCTGACCTTCCCACTAATGGCTGTTATTTGTGGGAGGCTTAAGGACACTGTTAGTAGCAAGCTTCCTCCTCTCCGTTCTGCATCTCTTGCGTGCTCTTACTCGCTCTCTTTATCTCCACCTCTTACCACCCCCCCCCACCCCGTTCTTTTTCCTGTCCTGCCGTCCGCTCCTCTCCCAGGGAACGAAAAAATCACATGCCTGCATGCACACACACACGCACACATGCACGCGCGTGCACATGCACATGCACACACAAAATCAACTGGCATGCAGCAGCAAGCACCTGCAGTAATAGACTCTTTTATTAAAACTGTTATTCTGCAAGACTTGAAATTCCCGGTGGACCAGGCCATGTCAAAGCCGATATAATTAACTAGAGGCTCAGCAATGGATCAATTACCAGACAAGCAAGTGATAGTGAAATCAATGAAAGATCATCAGCCACATTATCAGTGTTGCAACTCATTAGGGTAAAACTGAGAAATGTGCTCAAAGCGAGCCCAAGCAAGGTGGCATTACAAAACAAAGGGCTAATTTGGAGACCCTGCTGTGAACAATCTGTAACAGAATTAGCCCTTTTTTCCCTTAAACTGCAGAGCTCAGTAACGAAATGTGACAGACTGAGAGAAGCAGTTTATTAAGACACCAACTCCAAGTTTATTTAGTTCATAAACTCTCTCCTAGAAAATCAATACAGCCTGTACAGGGTTATTAGGCTGACTAGCTAATACATCCAAATCTGGTCTTCCGAAGCAGAAATCCTGGCCAGAATGCTACAACCTTACATGAAATCTAAGCACATTCAGATCACTGTATCAAAGGAGGACTCTCATTTAACTGTCAAATGTATGACTTCTACATCACAGCTTCAGAACATTTTAAAGAAAGAAATATTTCCCCCTGCTAACTAACATGACAGAAAAGAAACAAAATTTAGTCTGCCAGTTCCAGTCCAGCTCAGGTCATCCTTAAATTTATGGCACCTACACAACATTTTGTTTGGCACAATAACGCCAGCTTATAAAACCAAGAAAACAAATACTTACTGAATTTCAAACAGGGATGTGAGAAGTGGTAGTCGCTAAGGAGAAAAAAGTAATCATTGCAGGAAAGATAGAACAGAAGTACACCTCCTACAGTAGCAGATGAAGTCACCTTTAACTGTATAGCAATATGGAGGGTAAAAAAAAGAAACAAAAAAGAAACAAAACCGACATGAAATTTAGCAAAAATTGTAATAATCAGAGTTCACGCTAAGAACCCAGTACTTCCCTATGTAATCTACTGCACTCTGCTTATTGCTGTAATTCCTTTGGAGGCAGAAATATTCTTTGAATCATCTGTGGGAAGCACAGGAACTACTTGTTAGTATACAAGTTTGGCACAAACTGAGTAGAACAGTATTTTTTCTCTCCCCTTTGGCTAACTCATATGAGAATCAGAAACGGCATAGACAAGGTAAGGGCTCTAACAGCATTTAAAACAAATCCTTTTGAAAGCATTTTTAAAAATCTCATTTTCAATAGATTTTTAATCAGGAATATGTTCTGCAAGTATTTTACTGCTATCCAATGGCATTTGTGCTGAAAGATAAAAGGATCAGTGAAATTATTTTACATTTTCAGCTCCTGGGAATAGCCGGGTGCTGAATAGAAGAGGTGGCTACAGAATCCAGGTTCTAATGGAACTTAAAACAGAGTGCAGTTGCAGTTGTCTTGTTGTGTTTTTGAGAATTTGAAGTGCTTTGTGAACCGAATGTGATGTTGAGTTTGTTTTTTCTTTTCATTTTAACTAATACTGATTACTTACTATCAAATACAATTACATTACATGTACGGCTGTGTGAATCTTTTAAAAATGTAACATTCTTGATTTTGTCTCTCCTCTTGAAACTACCGATACAGAAATGCACCATATGGCAAGAAAGCATAGGAAAGGTGATTACAGAAAGCCCATGTGATGCCAGTAAGAAAATCTAGCCATCAGAATGTACTATATAATATAAACATATTTTTTCTAAATTCCATTATTCTGATCATTTAAGTGTTAATTAGTGCAGTCAAAGGGTTAATACAAATAGTTCAAAATGACTAAACATTGAAAAAATATCTAATTTTTTCTTCCAATTATTCTGTATTATTAATTAATCTGTTTAAACATGCAACAGTTACTATCTTTTTAATGTTCAATAATATGTAAACTCTTTAAAGAGATTTTTGTTCCACGTCTCTGCTTTAGATATTAATCAAGAAAATAATTACAGAGGAATTTAGTAAAAAAAATCTACATGCATATAACTATGTACTATACATGTACATTCAATGAGGTCCAATTAGTTGGAAAGAATTTGCATTTCAGTTAGTATGAGCTAACAAGACTGTAGGGAGACAATGCAATCCTACTAGCAGGGCAAGAAAGAATGGTGTTTTTCTGTAAGCATTAATTCCCATAACTGATAATTTTAAAATGTTACTGATCTTTACAGTATTTGTTTTTCAAACATCTAGGAGTTCAGTATAAATGTTTATATTAACTGTATATGCAGCAGTGTCCCTGAGGCTACTCCTGGGGAAAAATAAAAAAAGATAAAACGGTGAGCATAGATTTATTATTTCTGTTGATTTAGTATTTACGTTTCTATTTAATGATAATTATCAATCTGTTATTCTAAAGGAGCATTCCTTACATTTGTTGTTCATTCTCAGGATTCATTAAAGGTACTGGGAAAAGATTCAGAAAAATCTATGTCTTTTTATGCAATTGTTCCAATTTTCAATTGCAACAATATTTGCACACAACATACGCAGTTGGTGATCTCCTATGTGTATACGTAGTTTTCCTAAACCCCTGTACCCTTGACTGACTTACTGGATAGTACCTGTAATTCCCAGAGTTCATTTTGCTGCAGATGTTAACAGTTTCTGTAATTTGTAATGACAGTAAACTGTCCTTTGCTCTTCCCTTATTCACTATTCATTTCTAGGCTTGGTTAAGTACATAGCTGGGTTAAAGATCAGTGGTTTTTCATGTGACACATTCTGGTATTGATCTAATAGCTCGTCAGGACAAAACTGTCCCTGTTCTTGCCAAAATAATGAAAATGGCCCTCCACATCGCATGACAAGCAGCCCTTCCTTGTGCTGAAACAACAAAGCTTATATAATTGAGCTGTTTTAAAGACATTTTCTAACTGAGCATTCCATACTGCCTCCAAAAAAGTGTGTATTTCAGTGAGTAAATAGAGAATTTTTCTATGTGTAATGATAATGTGTGAGCAGAGACTCTAACGATCACGCTCACACTTCACCCATGGATAACAACAAAGTTGTGAATTGTGTCCTATCAGGAATATAATCTCATACCT
Organism: Tyto alba; assembly: GCF_018691265.1. NCBI lineage: Eukaryota > Metazoa > Chordata > Aves > Strigiformes > Tytonidae > Tyto > Tyto alba. The sequence goes on from NW_024881318.1 coordinate 39,333,132, forward strand.
GAAAATTATGCAAAACCATCTTTTTGGTCATATTCAGAGAGGTCGTGATTCTACTGTGGAAATGTCATTCTTTATCATTCCCTTCTCCCTAAGAATTATATAAGGGACTCGCTCTGCAACATCTGTTAGACTCTATGAAATGTTAACAGATGTCTAAAAGGGAAAAAAAAAAAAAAAAAAAAAAAGGGGAGGGGGGAATTAATAAAGGAAACCTCCTCTGAACAGATAATCCACCCAAATTTCCATATCCTAAAGAAAAAAAAAAATGGCAGCACTGTATTTTCTCTGAAACCTGTCATCCCTACTTTGTAAAACATTTTTGTATGAGTTTAATAGGTAACTACTGACTTAAAACCAAAATGCATAGGACTGATTATGTCATCATGCAACAATGAGACTGAATACTTTTTAGCCCACTGTGTTCCAAATGTCCTTGCTGAATCCTTCTTCTCTATCTTATCAACAGTATTGTGCATTTAGGAATCTGTTTTTCACTTTGATTTGTAAGCCTAATTCATACAGATTCTGGAAGTGTCCACATCGATATTTTACATCTTTTTTTTTTTTTTTTTTTTTTAGGACGAATTATCAAGTCAAAAGTGCTTAGTATCCAGATCTTCAGACAGTTGAAGCATGGCAGAACTTTTCCACATCAGTATTCATGTACAATTAAAAATCTTATTTTCAAACCTTAGCCTACTCTAAATTGGTTATTTATCCTATATTTTTTAGACAGCTATTTAATATATTTCACATTACACATTAGGTGATGTGACAGGATCTTTATCCTCAGAGAAAACTTTTGATTATGAGTCGGAAAGTGTACATTCCTGTTACGAAAGTTTCAGTTCTTAGCAAGCTGTCACACTGCAGCTGACCCTAATCTCACCTTTGCCAAAGTATGTATCAGCACCCCATACCACAAAACCCTTACAAAGACTGCTGTGACACAACACTAGCAAAAAGTGAGGTGAAAACTGTGTCCTACTGCCTGGAGATAAAAACCTCATCAAGCAGACATCAGGATTTTAGTCTCTCAGCCGCTATCCTTTAACAAGTTACAGAAATAAAATAATAGTCAAATACCAAAAAAATTAAGCACAAAGACAAGACATCGACATCCATATATGCTGTCCTTCAGTATTTAACATGATTAGAGTGTGAATGTTGGCAGAGATGCCCAGTTGCAGGTTTGGGGGATGAACATAAACATGGAGGATATTACACATATTAGAGGAAAGTTCTTGTCAGCTGCAGGTGATGAATAATATATACTTTTGTTTTCTTGTTTTGCTTTTGTTGTGTTTTTTTGTTATTTAAACAAGACAATACTGGGAGATCAAGTCACCTGAAACTCCTTTTTACAGGGGAAATCACATCTATGTGTCTTGACTTTGTAAGGGAGGTATGTCAAATATACTCATTTGCCAGCTCAACAGAGGAGTACACAAGTGAAGCAGAGAGAATCAAAGAATCGTTATTACAGTGGATATACATATGTAAATGACAAAATACAGGTGAAATGGAGAATGCAGAAGGTTATAGAAACAAGTAACTTGAAAAAAACCTTCTAAAACCACACAATCTAAAGCCAAATAATAGCAGTTAGTTGATTGGGCCCATTACATTTTCTAATTAATTACTTGCTGTTTAAAAGGTATTCTACACATCAGCATGTCATTTAACTAGTAACAACCAGTAAATATATGTGGATAATACACTAAACTAAGAAAGTTAATGCTTTTCTCAGAAGAATTTTACATACCTAGCAAAAATTTGGTGCAAATCCCTTAATTTGCAGAGGTAAACAGAGCAGCTTGTTCTGCACATACGGCAAAGTTTCACATCTAGTCTTCATTTCATATCTGTGTTTCTGTGTGAGTGTTTTTTTTTTTTTTGCCACAAAAGCATCTATTTATTACTTAATTGTTCATACCAAAAGGTAAAAGAGAACCATGTTAAGGTATGAGAATCTGATTGAAAGCACAGTAGATACAAAAAGCTCCAAGAGACTTTGATTTAAACTGTGCATCTAATGAAATGTCTGTATGGCCCACCACTGAAATAATAGTGGGATTCAGACATTCTGGTTTTGATTTACAAGGAATTAAAAGGACAGAGGGCACCTGGCATGCCATATAACATAGGAAGATGTATAACACAAAAATAAATTTATTTCACTTTGAGAATAAAATGTTTCAAAACCAGTTGTATCTGCTGAGACATAAGTTCAGGATTCAACAGAAATAATAGCAAGCTCACAGCAATTGTTAAAATAATGCAACAACCCAATTTATGTAAGTCATAGAGAAAGATAATTCAAACACTGATCTGAAAAGCCACACATTTACACATGTCTACATCCACAGATTATCACTATACTGTTATACAGGTGTACTATTATATTACAGCATCTTTCAGTTATTGATTATCTGGGGTTAAGCAAGGTTTATACTTTTAATATACTATCAAACTCAGCAAGTTTTGCTGTTCTTTTCTGAAAAACATCCTGAAACTGTGGAAATTGTCTGCTGAACACTAGTTTAGTACAAGATCTTTACAAAGCAATTTATCCTCTGCTAGTTAATTTCATTATTCTCATTCTTTTAGTAAACTGTCTCTATAACAAGCAAGGTCTTCAGATCCCACAACAGCCTAAAGGGTTTAAGTGTAGGCTAAGCTTATGATCTAATTATTCGATAATACAATCTATTGTGCTACTTCCTAGTAACAATTATTTGGTGTCTAAAACATAAGTCTGTCATAATTAAATAACTAAACTGACCTAAAAATCCTGTTGGTTTATAGAACAGCTGAATTTTAGATGGATGAAAAGACACTTCATGCACAAATGCAAGTCTGAATTACGAGCAGCTATGTTTTTTCTAATTACTGACTCATTCACAGTACACAGAATTGCCTGAACTGCCCGGTGTCCTACTAGCTCTCTGGACAATTAGGAAAAGCTGCATTAGCAAGAACTCAGCAGTCTCTGTCTCACTTTTCTCTGGAGGACTGGGGAAATGATGAGCTCCATCACCTGGCCAGCAGTAGCAGCAGCCACAAAGTCACCTCAGGGACTTGGACAAAGAGATTCATCTGCAGCCTTGGCAGCGACTAAAGTATGCCTTACTAACAGACAGTCACACGACCACACACTGGCACAAAGTCCTTTCATTAAGAGCTGTTGTCTAAGTGACCTGTCACAGAGTTTCATAAAGCAGCATTAATACTGTGGGCCAAAATGAGATTGATCTTTGAGCTTCATGGTCTCCTGTTGACAACAGTGCATTATAAAACCAATACTAAATACTTTATAAACAGGTCTCCCACCAGTGTATTAGAGGAACAGTGCATATTTCATGCCCTATAGTTAGGTAGCCACATATCCATCAGACAATTAAATAATTTATAAGATACTCAGAAGTGCAGTAAGACTCAATAAACTTTTAAATACTTATGAGCTACTATTTTGTTTGAAAACATACCAAAAAAAGCCCCAAAATACCTGCTCACATGCTGAGTACAGATCATCAGTAAAATTCAGTTTTTATAATATTTCACCTGAAATATCCTCATTGCACACAAAGAAATCTAGCTCTCCACTCAGTTAAAAAGGACACTCGCTAATTTAAAAAATGTTTTATAAATTTCCTACAATATTACTTTCATTACTCTATATTTAAGCTCCCTCTGCTTGGCATCAGATCCCTTTTCTGTCCTTTTGTACACTGTGACCAACATGGCCGCAAGAACCTTCTCCTCTGCAATGCCTGCCATCTGGAACCACCCTGCTGCATTTCTCTCCCTCACTCTCCATCTATTTTCAGCCTTCATCTGGAAACAATATGTCTCTGTTCTCATGTATATGTCTCTTAACTTCTAGTAAAAAGGAAAAAAAAAAACCTTTTTAATTTTATTAACCCTGCACAGTGTTTTGGAGATAAAGTTTGTGTGAAAGATACTATACAAAGACATTTCTTTATTAAATCACAAGATTGCAGGGACAGAGCGTACAATAAAAAACGATCTAAAAATACTTCCTATTCTGTTAAATTTAATATAAAAGACAATGTTTTGGGTGACTTTGTTAACAACTGAGTTCAACATAAAATAAAAAAAAAATAATATTAGTAATTCATTCACGCTTTCAGGAAAAAGATGATGAGTTGGTCTACTCTTCAAAAATTGTGGAAAACATGCAGTTCTTACAGATAAATACATCTGAAAACGTCCAGCACATTTAGAAGAAAATCAGAATATGTACTTCTCTTTTCCACCCCATGGAAAAGATGTTCTCTGTGTTGCTACCATAGTAGATGAAGAGACGCTAACTGCATATAAACACTGAAAGCACATTCCTATGATATTTGCATACTGGTTATGGCAGCAATGTAGGAGATATAAACAGGTTGAGCTCCTATAATAATAAGACATTATACAGGGCAAATAAGCTTGTTACTTCCTTGGTTCATCTTCAAAACACCAAAATGCTCTTTATGAAGAATCTGAAATTTTCATGTATAATACTCTCTGAATCTCTGTTAAAATGAAACTTGTAAGCAGAATTTCACATTATTTAAGATATTCTGAGCTGGATGTCTGCAAATTTATCTAACTCACTTTAAAAACTGAAATTTCTCTTGCTGGGAGTAGTTCCCAAACCACCACAGGCGTGGACCTTTGTATAGTATTGCGGATGCCATGGTTTCACAGACAAGCCACATTAATACAAGCTAGCAAGCATCTGGAACCCACAGCTGTGTGTGCTCCAGCCCCAAAGCACCCACAAGTCTATGCCAATTCAAACCCCTATTCCCAACCCACAAATGAACCACACTGGTTTTCTTTAGGAGCCAGACCTGAAATTGAAGCTTTCGGGTTTTCTCCATTCACACAACTGAAGAGAGAATGGGAGTGTTGGAAGAAAAGGGGCAAATATGCTCTAAAGGAAAATCACAATAAACAATCCCTGTCTTGGCTTTCACATATGGCCTACTTGGGATGAGCTGACCCACAGGGACCTTAAAAATGATATTTGAAGACTAAACCAGATTTTGTTTTTACAGTAATTGCAACAGATCTATAAGGTTGGCACCAAAGAAGCACCAACAAGTCTATTTGTTATGGAAGGACCAAGGATTTGGAGGGGTGGTGTCAGAGTGGTGTTCAAGGATGGGAGAAAGGACTGGAGGGTGTTCCAGATATTAGTGTTCTTGCTTAAGCCCTCATATGTAGGACGCTCCTCTGCCCTTTGGTCTGCATCTAAAAGGCACAAAGACAGTTTTAACCACCACTTTGCAAGAAAGCCCCGTGCTACACCTTCAGTAGTGTTAGGAACTTTATTACATGTACAGTGGAGAAGAATTAACATGTCCTCCCCCTTACTAAAATACCTTGCATCCTCTGCAGCACAATCCTTAAACCTTTCTGAAGCCAAATAAGGAAAGGCAGATACTTCTGAGTTACTTCAGCCTGAATGTTTTAAGATCTCCCACTCTGTACTAATGGGTCCTAAAACAAAAAGCTATGCCTGTTACTCATTTTTATCCCTGAGATGTGGAGTTTCAGCCTTTTACTTGTACTGTATACCAAACAGAAGCTTCTGCTTTTGGACATAAGCATTCTAGCACCAAAGATTAAATTACTTTTCTTACTACATTTAATCTGAAAACTGGGCTTGCAGGTTCCTATGGGGTACATAAATGACCCTTCAAAAACCTGCCAATTTTGCAAGATAACTTTTTCTTCTTTATGGCAAATACATCTTGGAAACACAGGCAAGGTTCAATCACAACAAGAAGTGATAGTCCCCAGAACAAGATAGTTACTTGGAAAATGTGAAGAAAGGACACTAACATCAACTGATCTCTCCCAGAGTTGGCTGATGGGGAGTGAAGAAAGCCCTCCCTCAAAAAGCATTCATCCCCATTGATGCATATGCTCTGAAAGAGGACAAAGACCCAGGGCAGGGAAAGGTAACAGTATGGCTGAGCATCAGTGATACCCACCAAGCCCCCTAGGGATGCCAGCAGTTAGACCCTTTCTCTCTCCTTTTCCTGACATCAGTGTCACTGTTTTAATGTCCACTGAGACTAGCAAAACTAAGCATCAAAAAGAGTAACCTATTACAAGTATTAGTTCAGGTTTAATCAGCCAGTTGTACACTTAAGACAGAACTACAGAGACAGCCATTACAGTACAGGGTAATTCTAGTATGATAACTATTAATTCTCCTTCATCCAACTCACTTCCAGGATACTTGTGAACATGTTAAAAGTCAATCACAAGAAAAAAGTAGTTCCACTTTAGGAAAAGGATGGATTGGATTCTCTCTCACTGAGAGAATGTCAGTGGTCTATGCCCTGTTGTCCAAAGCTGCTAAACAAAAAGCTTTAAGATTTTCTCTGCTGATGAGCTGCTGAGTAAGCATTTCTTAAAAGGTGATATGCAGCTCAACAAGTTCAGAATAGCACAAAAGCATTCCACTCTCCACTTCGATGTTAAAATTGCAAGCTAAAGCAAAATTTGGTGAGTGTAAAGATTTTTAACTTCCCAAAAATATAATATTCTCTTGTCACTATAAAGGTGTCTTACAAGCAAACAGAAAAATAGGACCTTAAGTAAAACTGCAAGAAAGGAAGGTATGTCCTCTTTTCCTTAAAAGATGAAAATTGTCATAGGAGTACATTTGGATGGAAGGAGAAATTCTGACTTAAAAATTCAAAAAAATGCTTTTTTTTTCTTTTGCTAGAGGAGTGATCCTCTAGGATTGAGCCTTCTAAAGAAGAAAAATCTCAGTGAGTTTTAAATCAAAGAGACTAAAAGAGTAAAGCAATGTAGAAATTTTAACAATGAAAACTTTTCCTATGTTCTTACTCCCTCCTCACATACAAGATTAATACAAGAAGAATTGAGAAAAAATAAAAAGCTGCCAAGCCAAGCAAAATCAGGGCACAAGCAGGTTTATTTGCTTTGCAGGTCTCTTTTCAAAAGGAATACAGGATAAGCATCAATGTAAACACATGGAAGACTCTATAGTATCATACACTTGACTTAACAGAAGAGCTAACTGTACAAAGGTAATTGAGGTGAAAAGAACACCTAGAAAGCATCAAAGAAAACATCAGCTGTTTTCTGTCAATTAATGTAGAGTTCTTAAGAAAAAACTAATCTTTTACATTTTCTTTTAAGAAATTAACCTTAAACTCTCAGCTTCTATACTGCTGTGAATGCTCCTGTCAATCACATACCTCTACAGGAAATGAAAAGAAATTTCTCACTTTTCTCAATCAATGACTTACCAATATGTTTTATACTGGAATTTTTGTAGGTGAATGTATTTAAATTGACTCATTTTTTATATGTTTTTCTAACACATTCATTATTTCAGAGAGAGCAACTAAAATACCTACTCATTTAGAAATGTTATACTTCCCATCCTTTCTCTCTTGAATCCTGTCAAGACAATTTTGTTTATTGCTATGAAGAGATCATAGTCACAAAAAATGTTAAAAAAGCAGTATCCTAACATTTTTAGTTGAATTAATTTGAAGTTTATTTCTGTTCTCTGATAAACAAGAATGCATCACTGCTTATCTGGCAAATTGTGGTCCTATACTTGTGTACACATGCATAGCAGCTGATTTTCACAACGTATGAAGCCATAGATGCTTTGTTTTTAAGATCAGTACCAAAGTCACAAAATAAATCTCTCTAAGAAGCTGAGATATTTTGAATTTTCACTTAAAGACAATTTATCTTGGGATTATTTACACAGGAACTGAGAGACAGCTTCATTGCTGTTAGCTGCATCCTATTTGTATTGAAACAAAGTCTAAGAGACTTAAAACCAAGCTCAGCCCGTATCCCCCTTCCTACTGTGCTGGGTGCTGTACAAACAAAAGGAAGAGAGAGTTCCTGTCTATAAAGGTTTATAGCCTGAGTAAGCAAGAGAGACAACAGATAGAAGAAAGCAAGTATCTCATTTTGATTTTTACTATTGGGAAATTGATACATAGAACTGGAATTTTAAAGAGTACTTCACACCCACAGCTCATGCCAGATTTTCAGAGCCAAGAATAGCAGGTATCAGACTACAAATTGAGAAGAGAGTTACTGGCATGATCCTTCACCAGAGTTTTAAAATTAACTAAATGTACAGATTGTAGTTAAGGTGCAAATAAAACAATAGTATTGAAAAAATATTGTAAAAGTTTTACAAAATATTGTAAAAATACTGTTGGTTTTCTCCTTGCTTCTTCCCCCGCCCCCCAACATACACACATTTTTCAATCAATCTCCTCAAATACTAATTTCACTCAGTGTCTCTTATGACTCACTAAATTCAAGATATGCACTTTCTATCACAACACAGAGACAGCAAGTAGAAGCACACTGAAACTGCTGTCAGGTTGTCTTCCTAATCATTAATGTGACTTGATCACTGCAGGTCAAGTGCATGATTTGATACTGATGACTTAGAGGACAAAGTCAATGGCTCTATAGTTTTGTTGCTGTTTGTTTCACACAGGAGCATCAAGATTCACTAATCCTGTAGAGTAAGTGAAACATCCAAGCCTGGCAAATAAATAAAACAGGTGGAGGAAAAGCTTATATATAACACTAGAAACTGAAAGTTACAGTTCATTCACATAGCTGTCCAGTTCCAAAAACAATTTTGGAGTACATTTCATTAGAATCTGAAATGCGTGTTTCTAGTGAATTTCAATATACATTTGATTTACAAATTCCAGTAAAAATGTGGCACAGCTGGAAGAATAAATTACTATAATAAATCATTATTAAATAACTGTAAATCTTTAGAATGGCATAATATCTAATAAAAAAATATGCATGCAAAAGTGAATATTTGTGGAGAAACATTCTTCATATAGTGGAAAACAAATTACAAAACTTACCATCCTGGTAGTACAGGATAATTCAATGAGTAAATGCTGGAATAAAATTCACATAAATAGTGCTTAATCTACTGCGATTTCATGTTAACAACTGCATCTGATCAAATTGCATGGTAAAGGGTGACGGTAAAAGTACTCTATTTCAGGGCTTTTTTATGTTAAACATTCACATTTCTGGTAGAAAACTCTGGCTCTTGCAATGCATCATCAGAGCAGAACATTTACTTTCCAAGCACCATGCAAACATTGCTAACTGTACCTCTGGATTTTAGAAATAGATTCTATATTTTGGGGTTGTTTTTTCTTTAAAAACAAACAAACAAACAAAAAAAACCCACACAAAAAAATCCCAAAACACAGTACCAGAAAGTGCCTAATTTTAACCTGTGTTCCCTCTGATGTGCAGCAGATGGACATTTACAGTAATCCATTACTGCAGAAATCAGCTGAAGAGCTATTTGCTCGTTCCAAAGCTTCCCGTGCCTTATTTAGCTCTTACAAGACTTCATTTGTCAAAGTGCAGACACAGTGCTGATGTCGCATCCAATGGCGCATTTCTATAGTCAAGATGAGCTGCTGCACCGCGACAGGCCCAGGAGTACCTCGCTGCTGAGTGTGATTGCTTCCACTGCCTCTTGGGATGGGTAAATTATTAACTGACACTTTCACAACTGAAGAACTGTCTAAGATAAACCCATTAAAACTGTTAGCCTACAGAACACTTCACACTCCTGGTTTGTTAAATCTTTGACAAAGCCATCATTTGGCCAAGCTCTTTAAATATACATGCACATCTATATAAAATCTATTTATGAAACTTTCAATTATGAAAGTTTCTTCCACCTTTCCTTGTCTTATTTTATTTGGCTGAACTAAGTGAACCTTACAGTCAGAGGACCGCTGCTAAGGACTGAACTATAAAATACAAATGACAAAAGCTTATCAAAGATAGAAATATACTAAGCACTGTGATTCACCTGATTAACTGAACTTACAAAATTCACTAGAAAGACACGGTAAGTAGGTAATGCAGGAAGTCTGCACCACAACCAACAAGTCACTACAAATTGGAAAACAGTAACACAACATCAGGTGGTGCTGGTTGCCGGAAAAATTACCAGCTCAGACATAAAAATCTATTAACTCAAAAAAAGAATGATAAAAATATGTTCTGTGCATATTTTAAAAAGTTTCTCAGATGAGGTGACAAGCACATTTTTGCAAAGCCAAAAAAAGTCTGTTGATACTACATACACTTTTCTTCATATCTTTATGAATGCTAATCATGATATTAACATTAAGATCTGAATTAGCCAACTCTTAAAAAACAGACAGACTATGACAGTTACTTCACTGTTATTTGTAGTCTGGTCCAGATTTTACTTTAATCCAAGGAAGTAGACAAAGAAGTAACATTTTGTGTGATGATGTATAATATTACTAGTATAAAATTTCTTTATCACTAATATATACTGTACACCAAACTACCCTACTGCCCTACTACATTAAAAAAAAAAAAAAAACTCGATGAATCATATAGGAAGCAAAACTGTTTAACTAGCAAATTTCTGCTTCATTCACAGACAAAGTTGCCATGGGCACTCCCTCTTATCTGAGCGTGGAAGAAAAGCCACACTGTAACTCCAAATCCAACCACACTTGCCATAACACGATCATGAAACTGCACGCAATTAAAATGGTTTGTAGACAGTAAGAACACGCCTGAACGTTATGGGTATGCATGGAAGCAACAGAAAAAATTTTCAGTGAGGTACCTTTTCTAGTGGATTAAGAAAGGAATAAATAAACAGTGCCACACTCTAATCCAGACCAATTTAATAGCATATCATACAACCACTTCACAGAGGGAAACAGTCTCTCCTACAGGGGTTGATTTTTGGGGAGCCTGATTTAATGCTCCTAGGTACTGATTTGCTGTTCCAGCTGACTTCTGTCACAGCTGTGAACGGTTAGAGTAATCAGAGCCTGACAGGTCCTAAATCAGGAAACCAAATTTACAAGTCACTTCTGAGGATGTGACTTTAAACTGTGTATAAAGTGGGAATTATGCTTCATCTACCTAACAGGGATACAGCAAAGATTTACATTTAAAAATTACTTACATGCCAATTACTTGTGTAAGTGACAAATACTACTTTAAGAATATTAAGAATGAGTGTTCTACCCTGAAGGAATCACAGCTAGTTTATCACACCACATTAACAGAAATATTCAAAGGCATTATTCGAGTATCTACCTAACCAATGTATGTGTGAGTCTGTTGGTATATCCAAGTGTGTGTATACACATGTATTCACATAGCACCACTGGCTGTTTACACACACGCTGCTGTTAAAATCTCTCTTTTCCCGCCAAAAGGGAGTGTCTTTTTTTTATTAACTGGAATTCACCCTGAAGCTTAGAAGGAATTTTGAGGAGGCAGGACAATGGTTTGTACTCTTTGTTTTATCCACGCTGATTTATGTTCTTTCTGATAATTTGAGATAGGTAACAAAATTACAGGTTTACAGGGATGCCAGTGATCATAAGTGTAGTCTAAAGTATGACATTATACCCACAGATACATTCCTAATGCCCATACACATACAAGCAATGCAATATATGCCTCATTTTATTGAAAAATAATCTGATCCTGATCTCTTCTATGCACCTCATGGCCTAACAAAAGCATTCACCTACTTCTCTACCCTCCTTTCAGCTTTCTAGTTTGTACTCAGCTGCATAATCCATAGTCTCAAGACTGTTTTATTCAAAGCTTTCTAACCATGCTGCTTGTATGTGTCCCTGCTGCTGTATAATGTTCCTGATACCCACTGCTACAGCATTGTCCCCCAAAAGTTCCTCTGCATGCAGTAGCAGCATTCAGAAATGCTGTTCTACTAACCTATGGACCAAAACATACAATGCATTTTGCCTGTGAATTCCTAATTGATTTTCACAAATTATGAGTGTCACATCAAGATTTATTACATGACTTACATTGCCACATGGAACATCATGGAGCAAATAATAAGCTATGTCTTTTAAACTTCTGCAACAAGATGTTCTCCCATATTCAGAATTCAGCTGATACATAGCTTCATGCAGTATATACCACACACATGATCACACATTATGACAAAGTGGCAGCATCATGACTCAAGTGCATGTCCATGAAAGCAAGAACATTACAGCCCTCTGGGGGAAACTCCCAAATGTTAGTATTTCACTGTGACAACTCTCAGCACAAAAGACTCTGAAAAAGTATTTTCTTGGAGAAGTGATGTTCCAGTTTTAAGAATGGGCTGTATGCATTGGTGGAGAGTCTAGTCCAACTTTGAAATATGCTGGTTTTGACTCTTGAGACTTTCTTTCTATGTGCAATGAAGTAGCACAACTGCTATCACTAACAGCCCAGGACATAATGAGAGTCTCTTTTAAAAGAGAGAAAAGGAGAGATTGTCAAAAAAAAATATCTTTCATCAGACCAACTGGCATGGAAGAAGTGGCCATAATTTATACACACAAGTCATTCAGGCTTCTCAAGGGGTATGAATAGACACTTCTAACATGGCAAGCATCAGAAGCTTGCAAAGATCAGCAAGACCCTAAGTTTGGAGGAAGGAGAGATGCAAGGAAAGTGGAAGTCACTAACATATAAGAACATATTTCTTTAAATAAAAATAAACATCTATCTGCAGAAGACAAGATAGAGTATTTGTTTCAATCCTCATGTGTACAAACCATGTGTTATAGACAGTTTCACCAATGTCAGAAAGCAAGATTCCAGAAAAGATGGCTCTGAACATACAGACTTGCAAATGAACCACTGAACAAAGCACATGGCAGAACAATCATGGTAACTTACAGATATGAAATGGAAGCATGGGAGGCAGTGCTTGTTTACTATAAGTAAAATTAACATGCTGAGAAAAAAATGCTATGTACTATCTCAGCAACTACAGAGCTGGCTGTACAGCAAATGGAGAAGTAACTTCCTGCTAGATTTGTATTTGTACACATCATACTTTAAAGTCTTCTACTATGAAAATGCAAGAGTCTCCTTTGGAAGACCTGTGACAGAGAATGGCAAGAAAAAGTAACAAAAGTCTAACACAACAAATTTTTTAAAGTATTTACATGAGTTGCAGAGTATGTGACTGGCATTAAAATACAGCTCAACATAGCTCCCTAATAAAAGTTAAAACTCACTCTCCTCCCACCCACACAATGTAATTTTGTTTAGAGACCTTCATTTCTTTTGGCCTTAACCCATATGAGGGGTGTGTGATGCAGTCAGTGCCAGTAATTGCTTCCATACAATACAAATGTTTGAAAACATTTTGCATACTTGTTACGATTATGTATGACATTTATATTGTATTTAAAACTCCAGTGGGCTTGCAGATTTCATTTTTGCCTATAGAAAACAAAGACATAGCACAGAATGTTCCTCTAATATATCTAAGAGAACTAAGTCAATTCCATTTTCAGTTAATAACCTATGAACTCACAGCCTCTCAACTTTTGTTTTTTCCATCGAAAACAAAAGTCTGTACATTGACTAAATGTAAAGCTATGGGAGCTATGTACACAAGTTTGATTGCATATACATTCTTATAGCACATGAAACTGGACAGTTAGTCAAACAGCTGTGCTTTTGCCATTATTATACATAAGTTAGCTGCTGGCAGAAATAATGATCCCTATTCTGAAAAAAAAACATCTGCAAACCCTTATCACCACAGATACACATACCTATTGAATCCCTTCATTTTACAGGTGTAAGATTATTCAGATACAGTTTTCTAGAATGAAGGCTTTTGTGAGGGAATTTTAACACATTAGAACATTTTATTTTATTGGTGCAATGCTATATATGTCTCAAATCACTAACCAAATCCTCCACATATCTAGTGATATATTACTTAAAACATACTTCTGTTTTTATTACAACAGCCAGTTTTAATCTATGACCTTAGAAAACAATTGTATACTGGGTAGTCTATTGTCTAAATAATAAAGTTTCAAATTTCCTTCAGCTGAAATAATAGGAAAATAAATTAAGTACATACATCATACAGAAGTCCTTTCATGAGATTCCCAAACTTTTTTTTTGTAATCCAGATTTAGTTAGGTAAATTGGCAATGCTCCATTTACCTGCAGATCCAGCTTTTTCACCCTGAACCCTCTGCTGTTCAGTTTCCATTCCCTCCTCCTTTCCTGTCTGCCTTGGAGATGCCACCACTGGTGACTCAAAGGCCAGCTGCAGGAATACAGTGAAAAAACAGCCCATCTAAAGTGACTGATCTGGCACCACAGGTAAAGCATGGACACCTGGACTATAATAATTTATCTGTATTCTAACAGGGCTGTCCCCGAGTGGTTGACAGTCAGAACCAAACAGCCCACCTTCTTGTTCAAAATACTCAACAGTATCAAATACATGAAGCCAACAGTCATCAAGTTTGCAATATTTAAATGCTTACCAGGAGACAGGTGATGAACAGCAGCAATGGAAAACTCTTATACACCCTTCATGTTGTTCCAACACACCAATAAAAGTGATTTTTCCACTACTTTCCAGGTAAGACTAGGAAGAGAGATTCCAGAAAGGTCATGGAAACAAATTGTTTCCTACAGCTGTGGGACAATTACAGATCTATAGCAACAAAGGAGCTCGCTTTAAGGAGAATATCTCAAATTCTTCATTCCCTGATCTTCCCTCTCTCTACCCATTCTGTTGCAATCTTCTGTCACTGTTCCCCACCCATTTTCTTGAAGTGAGGAAGTCTCAAGTCCTGAGCACTAAACACCAAGTCTTCCTGACTGTTCTGCTTTGGTTTATCAATGCTAATACTTCGGCATACCTGCTAATACCTGCTGCCTGCTCTGACAAAAAGAGTCGACATGGGTCATGGCAAATCCCCGCTCTGTTACAATCACCACGATCCCTGCTCACTCAGCTGCTTACAAATAACAATTATTTCTGTCATCCATACATACCAACTTAACCTGAAATCTGTCATGGCCACACGTATTTTGTCCCTAACTTCCAGACTTCATCAACCACTTTTGAAAGATAGAGCATTACACCAGCTTTTACCACTAAATATTGTCTCTGTTCATATTCTTAAGTTTCTTAAATTTGGACTATCACACAGAAGACAATCTTCATTTTACTGAGATTCACTCAGTTCTACTCTGATTTTGTAAACATTCATGCTTTGCTCCACAACTTGCAGATTTATTACAGCGATGTCATACACTCCTCTGTTACTATGAGGCTTCATTTCAAGTATTACAAAAACTTACTTTGGCCTTAAAAAACACCTCTCTGGAAATGCTAAGGACTTTCTTATATATATTTCTATATAATGCAGAGTTACTAAAAGACATTCAGAAGTTAAGTTACCATAAAGAAACTCCAGTTATATTAAATTGAACAAAAGTATCACATTGCTTACATTTCAAAGGACTGTCACTTTTATAGTGAGGCTTCATTGAGCTTATAGATGTGCCATTCCACTCAATGGGATTCAACCATGCTAATTCTCTGGGAACACATGTATTATTGCATAACAGATGGTTGTGAAATGTGGCTTTCCAAAGGAATTATCACTTTCCTTTCTTCTTTGATCTAGACAGAGTCAGGGAAAAAAAAAAAAAGTTGCAGATTCCCAATGGAGGAGGTGAGTCCTTGACTCCCACTCTTAACAGCAGCTGCTCCCAGTAGGGAGTCAAAAGAACCTATTTATCTACCTACATTTGCTTTTTACCAGAAGCAAGGATGTGTATTTCAAGAGAAATACACACATTTAACAGTTACAAACATCAATTTTAAGTGCTTCAGATTATGACTGTCATGAGCTACCTCCTGGGCTGCAGAGGATGGTGCTTTCTATGCAGGTGCTAGTTTATTGCGCATAGCTTCAAGCTAGTACCAAACTTCTACATAAAACATATTGCCGTGGAACACAATGTGTCAGCAGATGGTGGAGCAGAACAGAATCTTCCTGACAAGTGCTGAAAGTGAATGTATGAACAATGTTACCTGTTACCACCTGATCCACATTGCCAACTACTAAACCTAAGTGACTATTACAGCTGCCAAAGGCCAGGTGATGGTTTTGGCGTTTTTCTTCATGGTCAACTGGTAAAGCCAATGTTAATTACAGCTGAAGTTCTAAGGTTTCAGTCACACCTATATATATATAAATATATATAAATTAAAATATATAAATATATGATTTTGTCTACTGTCTGGTAGGTAATTTCCTTATATGACCAATAACAGTGTTTAAACCATCATTATTTGTATACAGAACTTCAAAGACTTTTATCTCAGGGGGAAAAAAAAAACCTAAGAAACTAAGCACAAGCTAGTGGAAAACACAGAAGAGATATTCATAGTTGAAGGGGCCCAGATTTTCAGTTTAACATATTTAATGACTGCTGAGTAACAAAATCTCAGCAAACCAAAATGAGAATACACCCTGAAGAATCCTAATTCCTTGTTTCAGTAGGGGATATTCTCAACTGATTCCTTACTGTGTCCTATTACAGTTAGATATTTGAAAGACATGTAAACAATTTTAGATTTCACCCTCTGTGGCAAATTTCTTAGGTTTAATGTTTTCTATCAGAACTTTAATGTTCTTTTAATGGAGATTTTTTTCTTGAGCAATGTATCATATTTAACTCTGCAACTATCAATCAATATTCCTTTTAATTGAGGTTAATTTCTTTCAACTTTTCATAAACTTCCCCTTGGAACACTGAGGGTTCTTGCACCTACTGAAAAGCCCAAGTTTACTTCACAAGCCAGAAGTGTCTTCTTCTCTCACTCATAGGCAGGACTGTGCCCAGCAGCTTTAAAGACATGTCTGACACCACAGCAAACAAAAGAGAAGGGAAAGGAGGGGAAGAGCACATTGAAAAAAGACAGTATAAGATCACTTGCAATTATGTTATAACAGTACTTAATATTACTGCTTTGGGACAAAACCTTGAAAGTACAGGTGAGGTAGAAGTACAACAATGTCTTTTCATACATGCACACACACAAATATAAACATATAAAAAAATCTTACTTGATTTCTCTGGAAGAGAGAAATATAGGGGAGAATTGGTGTAAGGATGCCCCTTTTCCTGAGCTTTTTTCAGTATAATTTAACAGATCTCATAGCATTAGGGCAGTACCAGTCCACACTCTGTCAAATAAAGAATTTGCTAAAGGAATAACCACTAACCCATTCCCACTGACACTCCTTATGCACGCATTTTCAGAATGTCTTGACTACCAGTAGCAGTATTAAAGACTGGAAGGAAACAAAAGTTTTGGGAATAGAAAATGTAAAAAGATGTGGAAAAATGCCAATACACAGGATTCTTGAATTGTTCGTAAATGTTTGCTGCCAGCCTGATAGCTAATGTCCTGGATTCACTAAATCAGGCTGCAAAGCAGCATATGAAAAGCAGACATTCACATTGACGTTCTTCTGATTTTGTAATACTGTTTTGATACGGTAGTGCCCAAATCAAGCATCCTAAATCAAAGATGTGAGCAGTACTGTACTATCAAAGACCTCACAACTTAGGACCAGATGGAAAACAAGAGGGGAAAAGGGGAAGGGAAGTGCAGGAAGGGGAAAGGAGTGAGTGTAAAGCAGAAGAGAAAGGGGCTAAGGGGAAGAGTAGAATTGGGAAGGGTCAAGTAGAGGAAGCGAAGGTGGGGTGGAGAAAAAGAAGAATAACAGTACCTAGCAGTATACCCCAGGGGTCAACATTGTGTCCTATCCTGTTTAATGTCTTCATTAATCATCTGAATGACAGGGCAGAGAGTACCCTCAGCAACTTTGCAGATGACACAAAACTGGAAGGAGCAGCTGATACACCAAAGGGTTGTGCTGCCCTCCAGCTCAAACTCAACAGGCTGGAGAAATGGGCTGACAGGAAGCTCATGAAATTCAACAAGGGGGAGTACAAAGTCCTGTACTTGGGGAGGAACAATGACATGGAACAGTATATGCTGGGGAACAACAAGCTGGGAAGCAGCTTTGCAGAAAAGGATCTGAGGGTCCTGGTGGACACTAACTTGACCAGCAACCAGCAACATGCCCTTGTGGTAAAGAAGGGTAATGGTATCATAGGCTACATTAGACAAAGTACTGCCAGCAGGTGGGGGGAGGTGCTCCTTCCCCTCTACTCAGCACTGCTGAGGCCACACCTGGTGTCCTGTGGCCAAGTCTGGGCTCCCCAATACAAGAGAGAAAGGGACATCCTGCAGCAAGTCCAGCAATGGGCCACTAAGATGACTAAGGGACTGGAGCATCTCTCCAAGAGGAAAGGCTGAAAGGATTGGGACTGTTCAGCCTGGAGGAAAGAAGGCTCAGGAGGAATCTCATCAATGTGTACAAATACCTGATGGGAAGGTGCAAAGAAGATGGAGCTAGACTCTTTCCACTGGTGTCCAGCGACAGGACCGGAGGCAGTGGGCACAAACCGAAACACAGGAGGTTCCCCCTCTGAACATCAGGAAACACTTTTCCACTGTGAGGGTGACTGAGTACTGGCACAGGTTGCCCAGAGAGGTTGTGGAGTCTCCATACCTGGAGATACTCAAAAGCCATCTGGATATGGTCCTGGGCACCTGGCTCTACGTGACCCTGCTTGAGCAAGGGGGTTGGACTGGATGACCTCCAGAGGTTCCTTCCTACCTCAATCAGTCTGTAATTTGTAATTCTGTGAAGAGGAGAGGAAGAAAAGAGAGAAGGATGAGAGAGAGAAGAAGGAGAGGAGGGAAGGGGAGGAAAAAGGAAAGATGACCAGAAAAGTGGGAGGACAAAGAAAGAGTAAGGGAGTAATGCAAGGAAAGGGAAACTACCTGCAAAATCATCACTAATTATTACTTCCCAGATTCTCTGTCATTATCAGTTGTCAATACCAATTAGTAAGCACAGCAGAGGTGAATTTTCTACAAGGATTGAAAGAGCAAACAGCTGCTTTTCCTGGATATTGAAAAAAAAAGTCTAAAATGACAGCAATAAACAAAATATCATGGTTGCCATCTCAAGTGCAAACAACCCTCTGTCTTCCAGTGACTTGTCTGAAAGCAACTGCATGATAGAAGACTGTCATGAGTTAACGCTTCAAAAGACTGCCAGAATGGTGCAAAGGAAAGGAGCACATGTTAAGTGATCTGCCAGGCTGTCAGCCTTCCCTGCAAGGTGCTAGGCCAGGTGACTGGAGCAGACCAGTATAGGTGACATTGTAGTGAGTGTCTGTTATAGCCTGCCTGATCATGAGAAGCAAGTGGATGAGGACTTCTGCAAACACCTGGAAGGAGCCTCACATTCAAGATCAATGCAAGACCAATCTCCCAAATAACTACTGGAGGAACAAAACAGCAGTGCATAAGCAGTCTGGGAGGTTCATGCACTGATTACAACTTCCTGACCTAAGTGATAGAGCAGCCAATGAGGAAAGGTGCTCTGCTGGATCTCATAGTCACAAACAAGGAAAGGCTTACTAAGGATGTGAAGGTCGAAGGCAGACTTGGCTGCAGTGACCATGAGATGGTGGAGTTCAAGATCCTGATTCTGAGGAGGGGGGTTGGGTGAGACGACTTCCAGAGCTCCCTGCTAACCTCAGCTACTCTGTGATTTTGTGATTCCATTTCAGTCACAGCCTGCTACCTCTGAGCACTCACACAAGTTGCTAAAGACTCCTTTTTCCACATACATCTGGTAAGCCTCCTGTGTGAATGACTTGTAAATTAGAATAACACAATTTTGGGGCAGGAAACACACCTTGTTTAAAAAAATACTTAAGCTGCCTGTAGCTCAGAATACAGCACTTGTCAATTTACTAGCACAGACTGTTGATGATACCTCAACATAGTGGCCTCCTCATATTTTCTCAAAGGAATATTGGACTAAATTTAATATTAAAGCTTGGGCACTCTAAGCACCTGTTTCAGAATTCCCCCGCTTGCTTCAGGAAGCACCCATTACTACAGACAGTCAACGTCTGGAGGAGAAAGTGTGTGCATCCTCAACAGAGAACCCTTGAGAGCTGGCTCACAAACGTGCAATCAGTCTTGCCTGAGCCTCACTACCGTAACTACAATATGCAAGGCTGCCTTCTCAGAGACCACCTTCTTCGTACAATAAAAGACCAAAGAAAACCACACAGTTCTGTTAGGGGGGGAAAAAAAAAAAAAAAAAAAAAAAAAAAAAGGAAAAGAGAAACACTTATGCCCTTCCAACTGGAGATACAGCGCTATAAAAGCGTTCATACACAAACAGCAATTTTGATGGCATTCAGTTTACATTGCAATGATGTAAGAATATAAATGGCTAGAGAAAGCAGTCATGGGAATGACATGGTAATTAAGATGATGGCAAACACATGATGAAACAGAATTCAATGGTACTGATACTACTGCTGGGGAACAAGCTCTGGAGGCATGATGGGATTATTTCCATTTTCATCTGTCACGGTTATTCTTCAAGAGATACTGTGCTGGATTTGTGTGTGGCAGGGGGGGTTGGTAGCAGGGGAGGGGACTACAGCAGTCACTCCTGTTGGAAGCTTCTCAGAGCTCCCCAAGCGCCAAGTCAGACCCACCTCTGGCCAGGGCTGAGCCAATCAGCAATGGTGGCTGCATCTCTGCCATAACATATTTAAGGAGGGGAACCTGGGAGGAGGAGTTGGAGTTGTGAGGAAGACACCTCTGTAAACCCCAAGGTCAGTGGAAGAAGGGAGGAGGAGAGGGGGGGAGCTGCACCAGTGCAGAGACCCCCCTGTATCTGTGATGAGAGGGCAGGCTGTCCTCCTGCAGCCCATGGAGGTCCAGAGTAGAGCAGATGCCCACTTGCAGCCTGTGGCGGACCCCATGCTAGAGCAGGCAGCTGCACCTGGAGAAGGCTGGGACTCTGAGGAAAAACCCTGATGTTGTAGGTCGGTGCTCGGAGGACTGCAATGTGCAGGACAGACCCACGCCACAGCAGCTCAGAAAGCACTGCATCCTGTGGAAAGGACTCATGTCAGAGAAAGTTCATGGAGGACTGTCTCCCATGAGAGGGAACCCACGCTGGAGCAGGGGAGGAGTGTGAGGAGTCTTCCCCCTGAGGAGGAAGGGTCAGCAGCACTGACTGCACTCCCTATTCCCTGGCCCCCTGTGCCGCTGGGGGGAGGAGGTAGAGAAATTGGGAGCACAGCTGAGCCCAGGAAGAAAGGAGGGGTTGGGGGAAGGTATTTCTAAGATGTAGTTATACTTCTCACTCTCCTACTCTGTTAAGTAGTGGTGGTGGTTGAATAAGCTGATGTTCTTTTTCTTTCCCTAGCAAGTCTGTCTTTTGCCAGTGACTGTAATGAGTGAGTCATCCCTCTCTGTCCTTATCTCGATTCCTGAGCCTTTTGCTTCTCTTTCCCATTCCTAAGGGGGAAGGGTGAGTGGCTGCATGGTGCTCAGCTGCTCTCTGGGCTCAAACCACAATAGATACCAATGTTCTGGCCTAGGACAGATAAGAAGATACAAAAATCTCCTATAGTTGGTACATCCTATTTTTTTCTTTCCTGTAGCACTAAATGAAGAAAGTGCAAAGAAACTCAAATAACTTTGTATAGTTACAGAATCGTTACTTACATGGCAGACAATACAACCCAGACAGGGGGGAGATAACAGGCAGAGCAGCTACCTTCTCTGCTATGAATTAGGTGGAGTTTGAGCCTGTGGTCTTTGGGATGACAAACACTTTAGTTTGTGCCACTCCCTATGTATGAGAACCACTGATGAATATTAAATTAGGCAAAATAAAAAGAAAGAGAAAGGTACTTCTACATAAGTAGACAGGGAAAAGAGAGAAGAAAAAGAGGATGAAGAGGCTCATTGTCAGTAACATGACCACTACACCAAGCCATTTTTAAGCCATCCACAAACCAAGCCAACATTAGTGCAAGACCACATGGGCAAATGCAGCTGTGCTTCTATGTCCATTAACTCCATGTAAGAAAATGCACAATTTAACACGTAACAATACTTCAGGAAAAAAAAAAAATCCATAATGTATTCAGCAAACTAGGTTTGCTTTTTGTTATTTAATGAACTTTTTTTTTATGTACAGAAGGCAGTGACAGGCCAAATTTGGCTTGAACAAGCTATGTTTCATGAACAGCCAAAAAAATGCTGACAGATTTTTGAAGCCCCTGTAATATGTACTGTCAACCCTGATTTCAATACAGATTAACAAAAGTAATTACAGTTTTCTTACCTTGAGATAAAATAAATAATTACTTGAAATCACAAATAGACCATATCTCAATTTCTGCCAAAAAGTAGTTTTAAATTTATTTTATCATCAGTAGCTACTTGTAAACTAATGTATATGCTTGGACAAAAACCAAACCAAACCAAAAACAAACAAACAAACAAACAAACAAACAAAACAAAACAAACAAACAAACAAAAAAAAACACAAAAAAAACCAACCCAAACTTAAAAGCAATAGAAAACCCCTCCAAAAGAATAATAATCACACCACTAAAAAGCAAACAAGCAGGACAGTAAAGCTTAGGGGAACAGGAATGTTTTCTGCAGCATTAGATAAAAAGTTAAAGCTGCATATCTGTGCAAGGCAAGAAAAAATGAAAAGAACCCCTGAAGCATTATCCATCAAGTGTAAGTGAATAATGAAATAACGAGTATGTCTATACCCATGGTCCTTAATCTTACAGCAAATTATAGTATTCAAATATAGTATTTTACGCATGCAGTCTGATAACAGTTTCTATCTTTCTTGGAGATTTTGTGAACGACATGATATGAAACACAATGTATTTAATGAAAGGTTTCTAAGCTGATTTCCCTACAGGTTATTTTCTTTCTTTTCTCTGGAACCCATACGAAGGATATACAGCAGGGACCAGGGGCGTATATAAAAATAAACTACCAAGCGGCATCAGAGCCGATACCCCATTCCTACAGGGGCAAGTGAATTATTAGATCTGTGTCATGAATTTTTTTTTTTTTTAATATGCCATTGTTCCCACTTGAGCACATTAAATTTTCCATATCCACTTTTAAACCAATATTACCTTTTTTCCCCCCATGGTCATAATGTTCAAAGTATACATTAAGCCAATCCAACAGCTTAAGTCACACACCAGTTATATGTAAAGTAGGATAAACTATAACCTTTTGATTTTCCTCTCTATGAACTTATACTTCAGTGCCTAAAAAAAAGAGAAAAGAAGCAAAACGAACCAAGGTGCCTCATGGGAAAAAAAAAAAATTACTAATATTCATTTTATATTTGGTCATGAACAATATTTTATGTGACTTTGTATATTCATGAAAGTATATTACAACTGTATGTATATATTTTTGTGTTATAACCATTTTAACTTATATAAGCCTTTTAAATCAAAGGTGAAAGCATTTTTGGTTTTGAAGATGTGATTGCCAATTATTTTTGCACTAGTGCACATAAACAGGAAGGACAGATTCTTAGGTATGAGTTATATATTCCTGTACAAAATAATTGTATATTCTATGAAGACTGATTTTTTTTCCAGAGAAATATACAACAACACAAGGGAAATCTTGTACCAGCAGCATAACTGAAGTGGCAAGACACAATATTAGAAAAACAGAGCTACTTTCATTACTGTGATGCTGTGTGTCAGAATGTCTCTCCTTAATGAACCTGTTTGCAATAAGACTCCGGGTGCAAAGAGGCTATTTAGAGAGCCTATTGTGTCTATAGTGAGTCCTTCAAATATCTTCCCACCATTAGACATGCCGCATTGACCAATTCTGTCCTGATTGCTGTTCTTTTTAGTATCAAGGGACATTCTTGCCCAGACAGACCGATGGATCAGAAACTGCACTTCATAAAATGTTTACACTGTACACACATTCACACAGTGATACAAGCAACAGAGTCCCAGATCACACAGCATGTTGAATGTGCCAGTGTCATCTCAAGGCTTATGACTTTCCAATATCTACAAAAGGATTTGGGTTAAACTTTGCTTCTGCTGCCTGCCTGTCATTCTAACAAAAGCCATGTTTTTTTCACCCGTTCAGACTATAACCAAGCCCATGGCTCACATGGGAACATTTCAGGCAAATGTTCCCTATGCCACAAAGCCTTTTTCTAAGTTGAGACCATCTCTTAATTGCTGACAGCAGAAAGGGACCACACATGTCATGCCATCAAAGAGGAAAAAACTTTGCTGTGAATAAACAAAACAAACACAAGTCTTCCTAAAAGATTATGAATTACTACTCTCAGTGACAGCAGCAAAGAACAAGGGACTTTTTTTAATAGTAATTACTGAAATACTTTGTTACTGTGTACAGGCCTGTAAATTAGTCCCTTTGTATGAGATTTTGTGAGGGTAGTTTGATGCAGTCTCAGAGTTTCTATCTATCAAGGCAGTGGCTTACTTACTAGCCACTAATTAATGTGCTTTATTCTCACCTTTCATGAACCTCATGTCAAACAGGCTATCCGCAAGAAGCCTTTTTACGTTTTAACATTTTTTGTGGTCTCACCCTTTTATTCTCCTAGGAATAATTTACCTGCCACCTCCAGTCGAAGGCCCCAAACCCCATGCACAAATGACAGAAAGCATATGGTATAAGACCCAACTATTAGTTCACTAACACAGATCAAAAACTATGCACCCTATGCTTGATTTAGTATGGGATACATCTGTGTTACTAGTTGAACACAGAAAGGGGGGTGGGGGGTGGAGGGAACCTATGAGGGAGAAAAACAATTTTTTTAAATGCTAAAGGTGAAGCTAAAGCATAGGTAGTAGAGAAAGCTCTCCTGCAAGTAAGAACTGGGAGACTGTATATGCTTTCAGAGGAAGTGGCAGGTGCCTAGAAATCTCAAGGAAAAAACCCTAATGTTCTTAGATTTTGCTCAAAGAACAAAGGGAACTATTCTTGCCAAGGGCAATCTATGTAGACAGATGAGGCACAGGAAGGAGGGGAAAAAAAAAAAAAAAGCCTTATCCACCCTATTTTGTAGCTAGGAAACTGAGACACAAGGATTAAAACACACATCAAGAAAGCATGTGCCACTGATCAAATGAAGAGGCTATTTAAAATCATTTTCTGCTAAGTAATACAGAAGTGTAATATATATCACTAGTTACAGTTGATATGTATGAAAAACAGTATTATGTGTAAGATGACTGAACAACATAATAGGTAGAAGTGGAGTTTTTCTAAAAGCAACACCCCAAAGTGTAATTAACTTTTTAATTCTCTTCACCTAAGTCACCAGATTAATCTGTAGAAGAGGTTTATGAAATTGAAAAATAATAATATTTTGGACTGAATTCTATCCTCACACACACTCAAGTCTTTGAAATGTGAATACTATCTGAGAGGGAAATTTGGCCAACAGACACATTATATTACATACATCATAGTCATGGGATAAATATTTTTAGAATTAGCAAACAACCCATTTTCTACATGCTTTATGCATCTTCTATGGATTGTAATTATATCTTTCTAGGCTTTCTGTCTGTATTTTCCACATAAAAACATCTTTTTTCTGGTGTTTCACCATCTTTACATCAAGAATACATGCCCTTCTCTCATTCCATATTTTTCCATATTGATACATTCACCAATTATTCTGCTCACCTGACAAGCAGGCATAGGTCATAGATAAACTCTTATAGGTTATAGGCTGTAGTCATATATGAAAACAGAGTGACATACTTGACCAGGTTATCACAAAAGAGCCAAACTACACTCTTACACAGCTTTTCAGTTTGGCAACTCTAGCCAGACTTCCATTCTCATCATGAACACTGGGCATATTAAGACTGCAAAGCCAACTTCCCTAGGCTGAAGTCCTATAACTCATATGCTGCACTTTCATCTGGAAGAGAAGTATGCCTTCCACTCCAGAGGCTAGTCATGAGGTACTGCTTTACTCCATAGCAATGCAATACTCCATAGCAGGTGCTTCAATGACCTGTAGCAAAGAGTTTTCTGCAGAAGGTTGCCACTACAGACTAGATGCTGAAGCCATCCCTCCACTACTTTTAACCATATCTATATGGCAACCACTCAAATTTCACTTGCAATACAACTCTTCTCTGAGATTCTTAGTAACCTGTAAGTTTTCCAAAAATTCCAGTAAGTGAAAAATTAATATGAAATTTGCTGCACTAGACAGGCTCAACAGATATGCTCTTTACCTTTTTTTGCCAAACCAACTAAATCTAAGCTAGGCCCTGTTCTAAGTGGCCAATCTAAAGTTTCTCTAAGGTTTCCATCACAATTTCACTTGGCCTTTAATGAAATCATTTCAGCTAGGTCCTATGTGACTTGAGACATGTTTCACTTTACATTTAAAAAACCCACATACATGAACATCCTGTAAGGCCTACAACAGTGATATCCAAAATTACAGGTACAAACTCCAGTGTTTTCCTTCTTCCGTTCCTCCCCCCTCCCCCCCTTTTTCACACCAGACCAAGGAAAGGGCGTATCATTTGGTCTTCAGTCACAGGGACTAAAAGTTTCTCTCTAATATCATGGAGAATAGAAGGGACCCAGGTAAAACACCAATTAACTTCCTCTCTAATTATTGTATCTAGTTAAACAGAAGTTCTTCAGACATGTCTTACTTTGGATACCATTTTCCAGTTTTCATCGGTTTTCCTCATATGTAGCTGGAAAGAAAGTAATCTCAGGTCATACACTAATGTCCTCTTCCAGAGTCGTATCACCAGCTCTGTAAAGGAGGTTACCCTGCTTCCTGAATAGCTGCTAAAGCCATTTTTCATTCACATTAGACAAATAAAAGCAATGTCCCTCCACCCCCAACAACCAAGTTAACTTAAACCTGAATAATTTTGCCTGAACTAAATGTGACAGCATTCATACAAATTTTTCCACCAAAAACATTATGGGTGAATGACAAGCAACCTCTTCTTCATACAGAGACAGAGACAGAAGGCATCTCCTAGAAATAAAGCATGTATCTGATATGGCTGAGATATCACATTTTTCTTTTATTACAGTTGATGGTGAAAGACACTTTTTATGAACAGATAGAACCTGTCTGTTATACTATCTTATGACTTCTAGCTCTGAAGTGCCACTTCGGCACTGAAGGAAAAAAAAAAAACAACAGACTGAATGAACAGGTCATTTCTTGTCTACATGGAAGGGCTAAATTATTACGCCTTTCCTATGTATTCTCACATACAGAAGAAAATACATTCTTTTTGGCAAACTACAACTCAACAAAATTAAAATGTGCTAGTTTTCACAGGAACAGGACACTGACAATACATCAGTAAAACAAAACAAAGATATTGTATGTAATCAGTGGAAAGTGAAATACAACCAGAAATCAAGTAATAAATACTGTAATGACTCAAGTATAGAACTAGCGAATAAGCAGATGGAAGGTGCAATTAAGGGAGACAATTAGCATCAAATTATGCTATATTTTCTGAACTTGGTTTCTAAAAATCAAATTCAGATGTTGTGTATACTCATAGTCTTTGGAAGAGTAAATAAAACATTCTGCACATTGCACTCCATAAATCTCATACTTAACTTACCATACAAATTAAATCCAAACACAAACATAATTGTAAAACCTCCTCCTTTCCCACAAAGCAATCACACAACCAAACCAATCAACATGCTAGAATTATGAATGTCAGTGCTTTAGTTTCAAATTCAAATTATTAACCAAAGATTTCATTAGCGAAAATTAAGTATAACTGGCTCTTGGGTACAAGAATGTCTGAAAAATTCATGTCAAACTGGGTCTATCTATGCATTAAAGACATTACAGACAGTGGTTTACAAATGAGCTGATGGGACTCTTGAGCTGCATCATTGCTGCTGTCCCCACAGTAAAACCTGTCAGATTTGAGGAGGTATTGCTTCCTGAACTTAGCCAAAGTCTTACTGAAGGTCTCCTCTTCAATGTCCAGAAATTTTTCTAACCGACTAATCTCAAAAAAGCAGGTATCTGTCTTCATCTGGCATAGCGTCTCCATGTCCTTATCTCTGGTATATTTTAGTATTCATACAGATCAAAATACAGAAGATCTTAGTTATCATAAAAGTATCTTTCGTTACATTTTAAAAGTATTTTTAATTGTATTTAATAAAAAATCTGAACTTTTCTTGAACAAAGGGACCAATACTAATTTTTAAAATTTTGATGCTGTAAGAACTAGCAGGACAGAAATGCAGGTCTCCACCATCTAAGGATCAACTTTTCCTCTTCTTAGAAACCTAGGAAAAGGCTAGACTTGGCAGCATACACAAAAACTTATGAAATGCATACACTGGTCAACAGAATGAGGGTTTTTACTATGACCACTTAGAATTTTACAATATTTCATTACTTATTGCTGTGTCATTCCAAGACAAAAACTACACACTTCAGTTCATATTCAGATTCCAGGCCAGGTTAGATTACCTACAACGAGTCAAGGAGATAAGAAGGAATGATTTGTTGCTCAGTCATTGTTCTGCATCTTGTGACAGTTGTGAAGTAACTCTCAGCCATTAACACAAATGGAGAATGCTGTTTGTTCTGTTTCTAAAAGTGGTATAAGAAGAAAATGGGGTACTCCCCCTTCCTCAGGAAAAAGAAATAGAAGCAATACACTTTTTCAACATATGCAGCGTATTTCTACAAAGAATCCATCAGCACTGAACAAGAACTCTATGCCATAGTGCTTGATAAAGCACTCTTTTAAAGAGCAGGTGTCTGCTTTACAGAGCAGTGGACCTTTTTGCCCAGGCCGCTGCCACTGAGAATAGTTTTATTTTCTTTCCATCTGATTTAACAGATGTCTTATGTACCTCACCATCTCAGCTATCTAGCCCATATAAGTTATGATTCCCCAAACACATAAACACTTTCGGAGAATGGATAACACCACAAAGACCGACTTTTTAACTGAGAGCTTGTCTACACATTCAGCTATCTGGGAATAAAAATTCAAGGACAGCAATGGCAGAAAAACTGTTCTTGAATGATTCAGTTCTTTCTATGAAGATACTTGCTCCAGGAACAGGGAGTCAATCAGGAATGCTTACTTCTGTAATACCAAATTCTATTAATTTATGTAAAATAAATCACTATTCCTATTTCACATGTCACTAAACAGACTTTTAGGTACAGACAAACCAGTACGCAAAATATCTTAAATACTTTCTACAAAGCCAGATTATGCTACAGGACAAAGGTTTTGTACAAGACCAAACTGGAACAATTTCTTCATGCATAGGAAGAAAAATTGAAACAGGAA
Organism: Tyto alba; assembly: GCF_018691265.1. Lineage (NCBI taxonomy): Eukaryota > Metazoa > Chordata > Aves > Strigiformes > Tytonidae > Tyto > Tyto alba. The sequence goes on from NW_024881318.1 coordinate 39,362,382, forward strand.
AATATAAAAATTGTAAAGAAAAAAAAAATATTTCAGTCTTTTAAGGAAATCTTTTATCATCATAGTAACAAAAGAAAGATTCTTGCATTGATAGCTGTCTTGGTCAGAAAGCAGTCTTGGTTAAGTGATGGCAAGTAGAAAATAGATTTTGACAGACAGACAGAAAGTAGTAATGGATTTGAAAGGCAATGTTGTGAAACTTGTTGAACCAGAGCAACTCCCATATCATTAAGAGAGATTCTTAGTTTTAAAACAACTTGCTACTGCAAGATATCCATCAGCTATGAGGCTATCTTGACATGGAATACCACGACAGAGAGTTGCACTATTATAAAGGGCTGAAACCTCATTACTATTGAGTTGTAAGAATTCTAAGGTAGCTGGAAAGTTAAGCCTCTTGGTTCCAAATGGTTATTTTTATCCTAACACAGCTTAGTTCATGTGATGCAGAACTGGGCTAAATCTTGTATAATATTTGGATTTTTCTTTCACAGAACTATATGCTGACTAGGACTTCTTTTTTAATCTTTTATCTGCTGAATGACAGTAAAAAAGATTATCTGAATAAAATTATTCTAGAATGGGAGACTTCCCTCCATTTAGCAAATGCAATGGCAATTTCAGGAGTAGTCCTGGGCATGGGCCTGGGCAATCTGTTCTAGTATGGCCTGCTTGAGCAGGGAGGTTGGACAAGATGACCTCCAGAGTTTCCTTCCAACCTCAACCAGTCTGTGGTTCTGAGCACAGCTTCTATAGGTCTGAAAACAATGGCTTCGTGAGGTACTTGAAGATTTATAAATGGAATGAGAACACATGTGATACTCTCAGCTACTGGCTGGTGAAGTTGTATCTTTGTAACATGACAAAACACATCTCCAAGTTTCCTTCTGTAGTAAAACACCTCCTGATCAGGATGGCTGAATTTCTATGCTTCCAGAAGAAAGCTCTTCTGACCTGGGCAACTGGGAGGGAAGGAGTTGGCTTCCTAAGATACATCTTTCATTCATTTAATGCATGAGAGAGAAGCCCCTTTTTCATACAGTAAAAAGTTTAAACCTCAAATGTTCTGACTGCTACTCTGGATTAGTTGTCTTACTGGGCTAAAAGTAATAATGATATCAAAACCAAGAAATTCTTCTCAAGTAGCATCCACTGTTTATGACTGTGGCTCATCAAGGAACAGAAAGACCCATAGAGGCATGTGAAAGATCTGAACAGAGAATGTGGCATCACAGAATCTCAGGGGGGCAGAAGTTATGGGTATAATTTGACCTTAGTATGCCCCAAAAGCAACATCAAATTCAAATATTATGATGCAGGAAGACCAGTGACTGACTAAAAAGCTCCATCTACTTCTGCATGGCTAGTAAAACACAGTAATTGATCCAGATCTTTCAGCCCTGACATAGGACATATTCTTTTCGTTGAACAGTCAGGTCACCCTCAGAGTCTTCCTTAAATCAAAAAGTGGCACTTATGTTGAGCCTCTGGTCTCTATCAAAACAAATACACATATATTTTAAATCAAATTCTCGCTGACCTGTCTTTCAAGAGATGAAATATCAATTGTATGAACTTCATGCTGCTCTTAGACGAGGAATAAGATTTACAGTAAGATACGTGGTTTTAAGAGGAATTAGCCCTACACTGATTTCACTATGAAGCTCTGAAGGGATCACAGTCTGCAAAGCACAGAGATGCACTGTAGTGACAGACCAAGTTCAGATCTGGGAAGCTATAGTAAGTGCTCTTTACACAAAATTTTATATTACTTAATACTGTTTGAAGAATTAAGTAGACCAAATTTGCTATTGGTCTGTACAATGCAAGAGAAGCTATAGCGTATGGTATAATTTTTTTATTGATCTGTAAATATTGTAGTATAGTGGATTATGGGCATTACATCTATAATATTACATGTGAACTGAATATTAAATTTACAACAATTGCTTTTTCAGAATCTTAGAGTAAATCACTTCATAGGATACACTATCACACACGTTTAGGTACAGATATACACAAAAATATTTTATGGTAGTGCAATTTACAAATGAAATAACAGTATGTTCCATTATCAACATTCTAAATACTAAGATAATGCTTTCAGAGGAAAACTTTGCGTTTCACTGAAGAAAAAAAAAAAAGAACAAACCACTTTCCCTACAGTAGTATTTTCTCTTCTGAAAAAGCTGGTAATACACCAACTCCATTGATTTTGATAGAGAAACATCAAGGATGAGTTTAATTCACCCGGTAGACATAACAAAATGGGAGAACTTAGTTTTATTATAATGCCATTTAGGTGACAGTTTTCTCCTGAGTTGCCCATCAGAAAACCCAAATAAAAAGCATCATATAAATCAAAGTTGCTTGCCCAAATCTTATATCTTGTCATGATCCCATTTTCATTTATACTATTGCAGCATTTAAACTCCTCAATCACAGTCCCAGTACAGTAGGCAGTGTAGAAAATGTAAACGAAAATCAATTCTAAATTGAGTAAGCATTGTTCCAGTTTAAGAGACATAAAAGCAGTTTAACTGGATCACTGGAAATTCCCTCTGCATAAAAGGAATTTCCACAAGTATTGCAGAATTAGCTCACGGTACTATTGTACTATGCTTTTCAAAGCCTCAAGCATGGGAGGGGTGGTTCAGGAAATAAAAGTGTTGTCATGGACGGCTAGAGGCCAGCATAAACTAAGCCTTCACATCACACTAAAGGCCAAAACGGTCCAGCACAGACCAAGAATCAGAAGGCAGACAAGTCTCTGTTAGTCTCTGCTCCTCCCATATTTGCGCTGAGCTTATTCAGACTACAAGACTGCCCTTCATTGCCCAGTTGCCCCACAAATTAAGGAAGAAAACATAACTCTAAAGAATACATTAAATTATTACGTCGTAATTCAAGAGAAGGATGTAAAGGGTAACAAACCAGTGAGAAATTTTAAAATGACAAGTTTCTAAGGACAAAAGAAATATTAGGTGACCGAAGTCAAGAATTAACTTTAAAGGAACAATGTGTGGAAAAAGAATTGACTTGTTTCAAAGATGTACTAACAAATGTCTAATGGAACAGCATCCTTTTTAAGGAGACAAAAATCCCAGGATGACTAAATGGCAAAAGTAAAGAGGCAACAGAAGAAATATTGATGAAAAATGTGCTGTAGATGCAACTAAAACCATCAAGAAGAAATGATTTAAAGGAAAAATACATGTTGGGAGCTAGACTGAGTGAAAAAAGAAAATTACACAGGAGAAAAGCAGAGTATCAGAGGGGACAGCAAGCAATATAGTGGAGAATAATAAGGCTTTCTACAAATACATAAAAGGAAAGAAGACAGTAAAGGATAAAATGAACGCATTAAAGTATAAAACAGATGCTTAGATACAGGATGATGCAAGGTTGATGGCAGGATTAAACACCTCCTTCACAGGCATAATTCTCTTCAGGAAATGTGAAGAAAATATCAGGAAACATGACGCTAATACTGGCCTCCCAGATCAATTAAGTAGCAACATGCTGTTTTTACAGCTCACTACAAGTTAGTAAGGACAAATGTAAATTAATACACTGTTTTACATTGGAATCATCTGGTGCAGTATGGACTGAGAACTTATTACTCCCTTTGCCTCTTATTTGGGGTTTCATATTAATCAGATGCAGACCAATCAACTGCAAGTAGCCTATATTGTGATTATTTTTTGTAACAGACATAATTTCAACTCCATCTGCAGTAGGATGGATAACCAGATACAAAGGATTATATAGTAAAAAAGACAAGACTCTCATTTCTTACAAAACATATTCATTAGAACCCCCTCAGTAATGAAATTTAGTCACATTTCTCAAAGGATAACTAAATTAATACATGAATGGACTTGAAGGAGCACATATATACAAATTCTAGTAAATGCATTTTGAAAAATTATTGATAGTTTATTCACTGAGTAGGAAAGAATAAATTCAGCGTTCATTCAGGTAGTAAAGTGAACAAAGCAATAGGTACCTAAAAAAGGAAAGTTCATTGCTGTCGTTTTTTTGCAGAAAAAGCTACCACTAAGGTTCACAGTCCACACGCTAAAGCCAGTTTAGCCATATTTTTAAAATGTTAGCATTATTTTAGTACACAAATACCAATTGTTAAATGTTTTATTGATTGATGACTGTGTTCTCTAGATCAGCTTGATTTCAATTTCCAAAGTACATTCATAGAGATGTAGTGACAAAATATATAGAAGATGGCATTAGGAAAGACGTTTGGTACAAAACCAGATCTATTGAAAGACAAAGGAAGTTATTCAGCACACATCTGTCCAAACAGCAAGTCATGACTTGTACATATGAAGGTTGCTCAGAAATTTCCTATGAATCCCACCAGAAGGCTGTAATGACATCTCTAGGGAAGTTCTGGCAAAACAAGCTATCGCAAATTCCAGTTCCCACTTCTTAAAAGGAAATGGAGGTGATGATACAAAGCTCTGTTCACTTCGCCAGTCCCAACAGGTCTCTTTTGAGTTGGCACCATCAGAAGGCTGCCACACTTGGAAGCACCACATTTCTCATTTCTCTGAGATGAGAAAATCATCCAATAGTCCACTGAAGATAGAGGAGTTCAGAAAGCAAAACTAGGCTACTAAGGAAGCAAGGGAGGAGCCAATGCAAAGAAAGGTAATAATGGAAGAAAGTGAATTGGACAAAAGAGATAAGAGGAAATAGATATAAAACAGTGGAAGACACAGTAAACTGGGTAACAACAAAGGAAAACAAAGTGAGAGGACATGAGCACAGATGAGAGGCACAGTGTAGTTCAATTACTAATGTTACTTCTTAGTGGTTTCAGTACCAAAATATTCTGATAAACCCCAGATTAGGTGATTGAGTGGAAAAGACAAAATGAAAACATTCCTTTGCTTCACTGGGATTTCAGATGAAAGGAAGGCGCAATCTCTACATTCAAAAGATTTAGTACATTTACATTTTCTGACAGGAGGAAAAACATTTAACTATTTTTAAAACAATTCTTTTATGTTTGGTATGTATCAAATTCCACTGAATAACAAAAAATGGGACATGAAAGTTATAGACAGGCAATGAGACAAACAGACGAGTTTTTACAAAAAAAAAGAGGGAAAATGCAAAGACTGGGTGGTTAGGGGGGATAAGAAAAGGACTGATTAAAAAATGGGCTCCATTATTATTCTTTCTCCAAAGAATACAGATAATATGAATACATGCAAGACGTTTATACAGACTTAGTGGCATACAGCTTTTCCCTTACAGATGAAGAATGAGAAAGATGCACGTGAGTGTTTCTTTACAATGCGGTTTGCTCATGTGTAGCCTGGAATATATCCTCCCTCTGGCCCTTAACCTGCTGCACTGGGCACAGCTGGCAGGTTGCGGTGGTGGGTGCAGGGTTCCGGGGCAAGTTGTGCCAGATCAGGTCTGGGACTGCCCTGAGCCAGTCCCAGCCACCTCTGCAATGTACAAAATGGACCCCCCACCACCACAAGCCAAACTGTGCCCACCAGAGAGCACAGGGTGCCTCTGAAAATCTGTTTCAGAAAGGGAGGTAACAACTATGGGAAAGAGACACATTGAAGAAAAGAGGAGACACTTGAACAGGGTAGGAGCAAAGAGGCACCTTAGCATGATTGGAGAGATTCCTGAGCAGGAGCAGGGCAAAGGGACACCCAACTAGCGCTTGGAGCAGAGAGATACCCAAGCAGGGACAGAGAGGGAACACAGGAGGAGGTACACCTCTGAGACGACCCTCAGCCCACACCCAAGCAGCTGAATAAGAAGCAAGGAGCAGCAAAAGCAAAGTAACCACCACACACCAGCCTGTCTTCTGCACCACCATCACCTCACCCAAGGGACTGACTGTGATGTGCAGTGAGGGGACTGGAGACCAGCGAGGTGGGAGCAGAGGTGGCCGGAGGGAAGCTGAGGCGTGTTTCTCCAGGAGTTTGTTTAAATGTTTGTGTTCATTTCTCAATACCGGAGTCAATAATTAAAAGTTAATGATAAATGGCAAAAAACTAAATTAAGTAAAATTCCACAAATTGAGACTGATTTTTTTTTTTTTTTTGGCCCATGACATCTGGCTACCAAAAAGCAAACAAACAACAATAACAGTAAGAATATAAAGTACTGGTAATTCTGTCACTCAACTAGATGTAAACAACTAAACTATATTACTACCATGAAGACACAATTCCTGTTTCAAAATGTAATGTACAATTACAGCTTTAGTTTGCTAGAGAATTTTCAAGGATTAAAACTAATTAGAGCCTCAGAATATTTTGTCCTACTGTTCCATGGAGTATCCGTCTCACATCGAAACATTAAATGGGAAAACTGTGATGAAAAAGAAAATTAAATTTAGCAACAGAAACATCATTGCATTGCTGTGCACTGCTGTATAGTTACAATTTTCCCAGGTGCAATACACAGAACAGTTTCATGCACATCAAGAACAAAAATCAAATTCTACCTAATCTTCCATTAGTGACGAGTAAACCCAGGATCATAACATCAAAGGGGACAAAAATTCATATTTAGTATAACTCCACTAGCAACAGTTGAGTTATGCCAGGAATTAACCTGAACTTTTTCTTACAGTAAGAGTCAAAGTAGTTTGTATTAACTTTCATTTCTTCATTATAATGATTCTGTAGATTACACCAGGTTTTCAGACAGTGATAAATAATACAAACTATGAAGCAATTATCATTCATCATTTGTCAGGCAATATTTAAAATAAAAAGAGATGTTGCTGATATTTCAGTATGGATTTTTAGTCTAAATCAGTATTATCCACTTGTAAAGCTTGGTTATTTCTGAAATATGTACATATGTACAAACATACTACCATTACCACAGGCACTGATTTTCCTGTATACACACAATCTCTCCTAAAGATGCATGCATATACACATAGGATGAGTATTACACAAGTTGGAGAGACACTACTCCAAAAGAAAAGCAAGATTGTAAGAGTGAGGTGGGAGAATGAACCAGAAAATAGTATAGGGAGGACACAGGAAAGAGGAAGGCTTTAGGTTAGGATATCCAACCTGTTCCTCCTCACATACTGGTTCATTCCACTGCAGAAATAAGCCATTATCTGATTCCAAATACTGACACAAATGTCTGCTGTCTGTCTTCCACTATTACCCTATTTCCACACCTAGTGATTCCTGTGTGGAGGCACAGAACAGACACAGAAGATGTCAAGAAACCATACCCCCTAACATTGCTAAAGACCCTACTGTCAGCAGAAGCAGTTTAGTTCTCACATTCCTAATGAGAACACAGATGACACCTTAGTTGGAGCTGAAATTTAACAGAGAATCCTATCTAATCATGTTTATAAGAACTCTATATAATGATTTTTTATTATAACTAAATTTACTTGGATATGCTTTTCTGCTAGTCATGCAAAAAGGTGCCAGCTCTCAGGTTATTCCCTGTGCAAAATGGCCACCATCTGTCATCACAGTCAATGCCTGCCATTTCTCTATAGTTAACTAGCACGCAAAAATGAAGCTATCTTTCATAAGGGTGATTACTTCCTCCATTTTCAAACTGAAGGAAATGAAAACCATTGCCTCTCTGTTTCAGAGATATGGCAAGATACTGTTAAGATAAAGAGTCAGTGAAGATTTGCATATGCAAAAGGAAAAGAACAGGATGCAGATTTATATTAAACAAAGGAGCTCATGGGATTGTCAAAGTTTGTCATATGGTCTACTTATAGCATTATCTCCATACTACAAGCTTTGGCCTAAACCTTAGATACTCTTTCATTGTTTTCTGCCTCAGAACCCAGTACCCTGTTTCCCTCCAGAGAGCTACATGCTCTTCTTAACTACTGAGTGAAGTAAGGTAAATCCATTTGCATATTTCACTGTCTAATTTAATTGCTTCCTCATCTAAGGATCAATCACCTAGAAATGGGAGGCTGACCTGAAGGTTACTGCATTTCTTTCCAATGACTAGATATTACAAGAGCAGACTAGTATCTAGTATCTTAAATCAGGGAAGTAAGCAGTGATTTGTATTTGAGTCATCAATTATGGCAGCATAACTTCAGAGGATTGTAGCATGGCTCTGCACAACTATCAATGCTCAATAAAATATACAGAAAATAACTTATAACTGTGATACAATCCGCTGAATATGGACTCATTCAGATACCTGTTATAAGACTGTCTGAATCCATGCCTGATATGTAATTATGTGACCAAAGTCACACAAGTATAAATGCATTAATCTCAATTTAAATTTAAATAGCCATTTCACCCCCCTTCTTTCAAGCATCACAATTTCAAAACATGCATTATATATGAATACTTCTTAAGCTTAAAAAAACAAGCAAAACCCCCTCTTACTACAGGACTACCAGATTGTACCTCCAAAATAGTCTATTCTGCTAAATCTTGTAAAATTAAACTACATCTGTATAAAGGCATTGTCCACAAAACTAAAAAGCGGAAAGTGTCATCTTCAATGTATCATCACATTAAAATTCATCAGTGATGCAAATACACAACTATAACTGTAATGGTGACGCATGACAATATTAAATGGGTAGTGTAGTAATTTCTCTGCAGATCAGATAGATGTGTGAAAGGATCCTCTAAATAGAAACAGTATTTCTCTACAGCCTACTGATGGGTGAACATAGTTCTAAAACTTTGCCAGTGCAATTTGCCAGTACAATTTTACTCCCCATATCACAGTGATTTTATATGTCCTGTGACCCCTCTTCAAGCACCCGCTCTAGCATACAAATGAAATACAGTCTAACAAGTTAAAATCCACCTTTTTTTTACATCATGTACTTTAAATATGTTGTTAGTGAAATAGTGTTTTCATTTAAAGTAAAATACAGAAATTGTTCTTTGATATTGTTACAGTAGATTTTAGAAGTTGCAGAAGGAAATAACTGCTGTGACCTGCATTTTGGATGTGCCCATTGCACCACAAAGAGTAGGTTATATAAAACAACATGAAATAACACAGCTAGAAGTGACCTGATCTGGTGAAGGTGATTCCAAAGCCAGGTCTCTACTTGTCAACGCACTTCAGAACTACATAGTTTCTTTGCTAATCAGATCATTACACTATTCCATGCATTTTTCTATTAACCTCTCTACTACCTTCATGTGTTTAATTCCCACTTTAGATGTTGCATATATGGTATGGGGAAAGCTTTAAATAACTTCTATTACCTAATATCTCTCCATTTCTTTTAATGATAGTCTGCTTCTTCCTTAAGGTCTATCTGAACTGAATTCCACTTGCCCTGTGATAACTGCAGCCACTACTGTTGTGAAGTTTGAAGCAAAAGAATCAGACAGACAAAAACCAGTATCTTCCCCATTCAGTCATTCCCTACTTTTTGGAGGTATTAGCAAGCCACAAATCACTCCAGCATTTCCTCTTAAACAGAACCACCGAGAACTTTATACAGCCCCATGGAGACACAGCAGCCTCCAAAGTCACTGTAACTGCAACAGTTGGCCAAACTAGATAGGAGGAGCTTGCTCTTCAGTGTTCCATGATCTAAATTCATGATCTTGGCCTGCAGGTACCTAATGGACAAGGTTTCACATCACTACAACTTGCACAGAGGTCAAGAACATCATAGCAAGACTGAAGAACTCAGGTTTCATTTTCTTCCACAATACAGAAGCAGATCTGCTTTCTTTTTCCACAAATACTATTTTTTTTTCTCAATCTATTACTAGGAACATATTCAAGAATTTTCACTGACTAAATTTTCATCACACTTCACAGAAGCAATAAATATAAACCATTTATTACAAGGAATGATAAACAACTGAATGGCCAGGAGAATTAAACTAATCCCTTTCTCCTCTCCCAGTATATATGTCCTCTCTTTTACAGGGTTATCATGTAGAAGGGTAAGAGGCACAGGACACATTCATGCATTGTTGGGTTACTTCACTAGCAGCAGAGAGACTCCAGAGATTTTCATTTGTTACTTTCACGATCACCGAGTTTATCTGAAAATTACTAACCCTGATTCCTTTGATTCTGTGAAGATTCCAACAAGCAAATGACGGCATTTATATTTTAAATTGTTGATTACTCTTAATTGATTACAGAGCAAAAAACACATTGATCTCAACATTTCAACACTCCCTTCAGGGGCTTGTGAAGCCACTAGGAAGAAACAGGCACTTGATAGGCAGTAACAGAAGCACAGCTTTAGACAGACACACCTGCAAATGCTGAGTAGCTTTAGGAACAGATGTCAAGTTACTGTTTCAGCCTGCCTATATTTCACAGGCACTTTTTGGAGAAACACCCAAGCAACCTCTGAATGAAACTCATTCTGGTCTTGAAATTAATACATTTGCTTTTGTAAAGCAATCTTCCTAGATTACTATGTCCTGTTACAGTGGTCTTGAGCAGCTGGACACAGACCATGCAAAGTAGAAGAGAAGCTACATTCCTTCCAATACCAGACCTAGTAGTTCAGAATTACTACACTGCCCTACATTCCTAATGAACTACTACACATCCCTGCATTGTACAGTAAAGAGATACATTAACTACTCATGAAGAAAGTAGCCTATTACACATTAAAGGGAGTTTTTCACCTCTAAACTGCATTCCTTAGACCACCCAGATTAATTGTTTTATCATAGCTTGAAGTAACTGATTTAAGGAAGAAAGTTGTAGCTTCACTGGTCAAGCAGCAGCCTTAATAAGGCAAATTCATTTGATCTCCATTTTTCGTCTTGCTCAGGGAGGGAGTCTATTTAGGTGGTTTGTAGATGGTGGTAACA